>NW_004955427.1:10396342-10415788 GCF_000276665.1 Chinchilla lanigera | reverse complement strand
GGGAATTGCAAAAGAAACTTTTATTTTTACTTTTCACTTTTCTCAGTGGTTTAAATTATTTACAGTGAGCTGGCAGCATCCATATGGTGCTGGTTTTAGGTGCATGCAGAATGCAAGAATTATAGGGTTACAGCACCTTCTACCCCAATTTCAGAAGGCCTGGGAGGCCAGGCAGTGTGCCCCTGAAAGTACAGTGTGTGAAGCTGTGAATGTAAAGCTAAATGTACAATGGAGACCCCAGAAGTTTGGAAAAGCCAGGAATGTGGATCACCTAAGGAAAGCTGTCAGGTGGGAGCAAAACCAGTCAAAGAGAGAAGCCATGGGAGCTACAGCCAACTGAAGTACTATAGGGGTGAAGCCATGCATTCCCTTTGGAGGTCACAATTTGCCCCAGATTGCTACAGATGCTGGACATGGAACTACAGGATTTAATGTTTGCCCTGCTGAATTTTGGACTTGCTTTGGTCCCAATCTGTTGTATCCTCCTGTTTGTAACTTTTGGAATGAAAATGTTTATTTTGTGATTGTTGGAAGTGTTTAACTTTTCATTTGTATGGGGGCTTGCAGCTAAGAGTTTGCCTTATATCTCCCAAGACTTGGGACTTGGTCTTTTCAGCAGTACTGAAACTGTTAGAACTGTGGCAAATCTTGGAGATGGACTAAAATGCCTTTTGCATGAAGAGATGTGCATGAGTCTTTAGGGGGCAGAGGTAGAATATGGTAGAATTATGGTTCTAATGTAATATAACATTGATAGACTTAATATTGGTCCTTAAGGATTGTTAAACCTGTGTTATAATGTTCAAGTTGTGAAATGATAAGAATAAGCATGTCTTTGTATCTGGAAACTGGTTTAAAGAAATGTGTCTGGTTGCCAAGTTGACAAGGGGTGGATTGCAATGGTTGAAACATTGTGTCAACTTGAGAAGTCAAGAAACTTAACTAAATAACTCATCAGTTCTACATCCTAGAGTGTAGAGGACATGCCCTTACTGCTCTAGGATGTTGTTCATTGTGTCAACTTAAGAAGTTTAGAAGTTTCACTCAGTGACTCAGCAGGGAGCCAGGGTCCTCACTTTGTAAATATTGGGAGCCTGTGCAAGAGGAGAGCAGGGAGATGGTGTGAGTGCTACATATTACTATGGGCCCAAGGGCCCAGAGCCTTCATACAATATGGGGGAGGAAAAGAAGCTTGTTTTCCCCTTTTTTTGTTCTTGTTGCTCTTGCAGTCTTGGGCTGCTTTGAACTGTTGCCCTTCTGCCATGTCACCCCGCCTTGCAGCCAGCTGATTATGGACTGAAATCTCTGTAAAATGTGAGCTAAATAAACCTTTACTTCCTTAAAAAAAAATTATTTACAGTGAAAAACTGGTGATTTAACCATTTAAGATTTAATGTTACAATTAAAAATAAATATTTTGGGCTGGATGCAATGGAGATTCCACCCTTAAACTACAAATCAGTAAATGAGATTATTAGAGAAGTATAGAGTAAAGAAAAATGATATATTTCAGGAACATAATCAGCTCTAGGTTGGAAAGTACAAAGTGTTCTACTTGGCTGATATTTGAGCAAATCATTTTCTTCCATTTTATCTCACTTACTGGCAAATTATAGAGAATTGGACCAGAGAGTAACGAAGGTCTTTTGCAGTTCTTATATGCTATAAATCATGAGTCAGACTAGCCAGAAAGATCAAAATGCAGGGCAAAGGCTAAAGGAGCTGTACTGGAGAAATAAATATATCATCATTTAGCATGTAGTGAAATACTGTGTAACTCCAAAAGACCTATGCATTGTAAAAATAATACGAAAAGTACACTTTGAGACAGCTGCCCTTAAGTCTACCCATAATAAATAACTTTTTGCTCTAATAGCAGATGTAAATAATTTCAGTTTTTTACATTTTCAAGTTTTTCCACTAAATGTCCTTACCATTTTCCCATTTCTTTCTCTTTGAAACAACCCATTTTTTAAAAAGAAATGAATTCATCAGCACAAAATTGTCCAAAAAAGCGAATCACAAGAATGCACATTTATATTTCATCTTTCTCCAATTTGGTAATGCTGCTGATACTGTTGAGTCAATAGTAAACATTCCACACATTGAGTAGAACATATTTCACAACCTCAAATATCTAACGGTAAAAGTATTATCACAATTCAAGCATCCACTCACCCTTTTTTGCTTCTAAGTAGGCAATTTTCAAGTTTCAAGTGGGCTTAGTTCTAAATTATATTCTTGGTTCTAAGGGTTAAATTTAGGGCATTAGCATTTAGCTACACCGAATTTTTTTATTTTATTTTATTACTTATTTTGTGACAGGGTCTCACTAGGCTACTGAAATGACATCTGAATTTACTATCCACAACCTCCCAAGTGCTGGGATCGCAGTTGTGCACTACCATGCCTGGCCAGAATTTCATTTTTAAATCAGCTCTCTAAAACTAGAAATACAATTCTCTCCCCATAGAAAGTATTATAAGCACTATGGATCCTTAATGTAAGCTGTTAAAGTCAATGATCTTCAGGTTCTTCCCCTGCAAAATAAGGATCACAATATTTATGTTCCAAAAATGGACTAGAGGATGCTCTGAGAGAATGTTAAGTGGTCATTTCTTCTTTCCTGCCAATCCTTCTTGCCTCCCCTTTATAATAGGTTTTGACTCATTAGCTACTATTTTGAAATCAGAGGAATTTTTATGGTTATTTGTTTTTTCTACATCAAAATTATGGTATTAACTAAGGCATAAAAATGAGCTTCCCTAACTTTAATCATAGCCCAACAGCACATGAAAGATGAGTACTGTGTCAACAATGGAGAAGCAGAACAGGTCTCAGAGCTTCTGCCAGGTGCTGTGGTGATAATGACTTCTATGACTGGACACCCACAGCCATCAGGTCCTGAAGCTAGAGTCAGATTCAAAAGCCCTGGTCTACCATGGACCAGATATGGAAACTAGAATAATATATTTCACTTTCTATACTCAATTTCCTCATCTGTAAAGTGGCACAATAATAGTACCTGCCACTAAAGGCATATTGAAAGATTAAATAAAGTAAAAATACTTATCAGAGCGTCTTTTGGACACATTTCTATATTTTAAGCCTATTGATTATGATCTTGTTGCCTGTCAACTAAAAAGTTAAAAAAAAAGTAAAATATGAATATACTGCTAAATTTTGTTGTACAACATAGCAGTTACATTTGAAAAACATAATTTTTGAACAAAGTTTTGGAGGACATTTCATATTTGTAAATTCAGGACTTCGGGCTTTATGAATTCCTAGTGCACCTTGGTAAATCAGTGTAAAGGGATAAATCTCAGCTCACAAATTAGGTTCAAAAGCTGTAATTGTCCTGAGTTTTCTATAATAATTTATTATGACAGTCCCTTTCTACCATGGTGAAAGCAGAAGAATAAATTTACATAGTCCTGTAGAAGCTAGTGCTAGATGCCATGTGTTCACATAGATGCCCAGTGAGATGTGTCACTGGGTCCTCAGTCACCACTTCACGGAGGTCACCTATATATGCTGATTTTCATTTCAGCTGGCCGCTTCATGACAGGAGACTCTGCTGCTTGCATGGCTCACCAGAAATTCTCTGCTCTATTCATCCTCTCCCTGAGGGTTTGACCTGGAAGCAAAGGGCAGACTCTTTTCTCTCTGGGGTCTATCATCATCTATACTGACCTTGCTTCTCTACAGCTCATGTCCCCTGAGGTGTGGAAAATCTTGGAGAACTCTTGAGAACACAGGCATCGATGGGTTTTTTTCAACGAAAATGAAAGGAATTTAGAGAGTGTTTGTGTATGTGTGTTGCATGGTAAGACCCGAAAGAAGAGGATGGAAGAAGAAAAATATGGCCAAATTGAGATTTTCAGATTATTTCTGTGTCTATAAGTAAGAAGCTATTTTTTTTCTTTTTTATTTTATTCCTTTACCCTTTCTCTAGTTCTACTTTTTATTTGGTGTGCTAAATAATTTCTTGTTAGTATTGCTCAAAGACCATTCTGAGCCAACCTTGCATACATTTTCCTCATTTATATGCTAGCTTGTTCCTGAGCTTCCTTAGAGACATCGTTCATACCGTCGGCCCTGTCATGTCATCGATCTCAGCTTCACTCTCTTCATCATCCTCAGTGATTTCTTTTCTACAGTCGCCCTCATTTGTTCTGATTGGCAGCCTCTCTAGGTTCATTTGCCTTATCTCTCTCTTCATACTTGCATTTCTGAGCTAGTTTTTAGTTCATGAAGTTCTCTTATTTTCTAGGTCAATTTGATTTATAGTTACAACATTGTGAGAAACTATATCAAATGTTCTCTCCTATTTTATCATTTGAAGGAGGCTTATGACATTTACCTGAAATACCAAGGACAACTTGGAGATATTTCTTATTTTTGGCATTCTTTCTCCTGAGGTAGTTTTATATATGTTCAGGACTGTATCAGTTAGATGTTTGTCACTAATGAAAATACTAGAGCTAAGAACCTTAAAGAATGAAAGTTTTATTTTGTCTCACAGTCTCAGAGGGTTCAGTCCATGGTTACTTGGCTCCATTGCTTTTAGGCTCGCAGTGAGGTTGAAATATCATGACACCTTGGACCATAATATTAAGTGAAACAAACCAGAGAAGTTTCATTGCATGATCTATTTTACACGAGAAACCCAACGTACAAATAAAGAACAAAGTAAAAGGTAGATAATAAGAAATAGGAAGATGTTTCTCAAGTAGGAAGGAGATTGAGAGATGGAAGAAAGGAGGAGGGAGGGCAGGGAAAAGGGCATGAAAAAAAATTGAGATGTGTTATTAACTCCCCACAATATATATAATCATTATGTCATGCAAATGTGTACTAAGAAAAAAGAAAAACTGATAATAAAATTAATGATGGCAAAGGGCATGGTGGAATAGGATGCTCACTCATCACATCTAGGAATAGAGGAAAAGGGAAATAGCCAAAAAAGAAGAGGCCAAGAACCATGCATACCTTTCAACGGTACACCTCAGTGACCCCTCATCCGACTAGGCCCCAACTAAACCTAGTAAGCTATGAACTCATGATTCATTAGAGGCTTCATGCTGCATTAAGTTCCTCACAAGGAGTCGCTGGAGGGATGATTTGACTTCCAACCATAACAAGGATTTAGCATTTCTGTTTTGTTTTGTTTTCATTTTAAAGAAAACAAACTAGAATACTTGTGCATGGACAGGAATAGAAAGAAATAAGTCAAGCACTTAATAGATGGTGTGACCCAGATTCTATATAATCAAATGAGACAATATTGTACTTCCTCAAGCCATGCTCCTAAGCCCCCAAAACACATGATGGTCTTCTGCTTTAACATTCAATTCAACTACAGGGTCCTCAAGGGGTAGACTGCATTGTTTTGCTTATAGCCAGGTAAAAGATAAAGCTCTAAGTTATGTTTAGGTTGAAACTATCAGAAATATTCTGGAAGCCAAGCATAAAAGAGACAAATAGAGCAAGCTGTTGCTCCAAATGTCAGAAAGCATAAGGGGCTCGGGATTTAGCTCAGCAGCAAAGGGCCTGCCTAGCAAGCGCAAAGGTCATGAGTTCGATTCCTGGTACTGGAAGAAAAACAAAAAATAAAAATAAAAAACAAAAACAGAAAACATACTGACTTTTCATAAAATTTGATACAAAAGATCTGCCAAGTAAAAGAGAAAGAAAAGAAATCCTGAATTCACTGCATCTTTGCAACAAAATTAACAACTGAAAAAATTCATGAGTTGATAATTATCTTCCAAATTTTTCCTGTCTTATGACACAGTATAATTTTTGCAATTGTCACAAAATAGAAGACACATACAAACGTAGAGGTTGGGATTTTTATTTTTATAGAAATAAAACAGGAGGCTGGGGATTTAGCTCAGCGGCACAGCGCCTGCCTGGCAAGCACGAGGTCGTGAGTTTGATTCCCGGTACCAGAAAAAAACCAAAACCAAAACCAAAAAAAAAAAAAGACTAGAAATAAAAACAGGCTATAAATATAATTGTTAACAACCCAATCTCCTTGGACCTGTGGTATAAACAAACACAAGCATCATGTGAAACTTCCAAATGTGTGAAACTTCCAAATCTGTGCTTTGATTTATGACATTTTCAGTAGCACAATTAATCCCTTTTCAGCTATGGTCAGAACAGTCAAACTGGTTGTTATTTTCCCATAATCAATGCTGAATCTTTTAAAGATAGATTCAGTTATGATTTCTTATTTCTATTGTCTAAAAGGGAGGTTATAGTATCTGTTACTACATAGGAAACATCCATACCTATGGTGTTGCGTAAATATTATTGGTATGTAAACAGAAACAAAATAGGTTATCAAAAGTTAGAAAATATTTTACTTTACAAAAAAAGTTGAGTTTTTAATAATTTTACTTTTTTCGAGTTTCAAGTTTTTATAGTTAACCCTGTTGTTTATACAAATAACACACAACGCAAAAACTCATGCCTAAACTGGAAAATAGGTAAGATTTCATATTTTCCCAAGTTGGGGCTGTTCAAATTTTAACCAGGTATTTTTACTCTGCTTAGTTCTTCAGTATATTTGACTCAAAGAAAAAACCCTTCAACTTGGCCACTCACCCATACCTAAGTGAAGTTTCTGTTCATTTCTAAGGAGATTTTGAAAATAAATAGAGTATGTTAATAGTATAACTACATGACATTTTCATTGTATTAGGTATTATAAGTAATCTAGGATGATTTAAAGTATAGGAGGGAACACTTGTTGGTTATATGCAAAAGCCATGTCATTTTATATCAGAGACTTAAGCCATGTCATTTTATATGAGACTTAATTTTGGTGTCCACAGGGGACCCTGGAACCAACCTCCACCCAACCCACATATACCAAAGATTAAGGGGTGAAAGCACTACCTTGCCCTTCTATCATGCAAGAACCCTGAAAGAAGACACATCTGTGAGGTAGCATCCTCTCCAGACAAGGAATTTGCTAGCACCTTGATCGTGTACTTCCCATCCTCTGAAAATGTATAAATTTCTACTATAAAAACAGCATATGTTGAAAAATGTCTCCTTATGCTAATCTTGTGAAGCATGTTATAACAGAAGTTGAAAGTGCATTTACATGTGGGTACATGTAAGTATGTATTTATCTTGTTTGTGTATTTAATAACTAAACAGTATAAATTTTATAAAGCTTTTTGTTTTTCATATTTTTCATGGCAATAGTAGCAATATTACTTTATATTATTCTTTAATACAAAGATAAGTATAATACTATCTGCTCTCCAATTGTAAATAGTCTAATAGGAGAGACAAGTATAGCTTTATAAATAAATCAGTTACAGTCTAAGCTGAGAGTAACAGTGGAAAATATGCAAAATGCAATGATTCATACAATTTTCAGTGAAGCAATGAGGAGCAAAATAGATTCTTAAGCAGGTTATATTTTAGCTACGTGTTATAAAATAAACCTAACTTTCTACATAAATATCATAGAGTGAACTGCATATGCCAATCATGACATTCTAGAGTCTTCCCACCTGCTATCTCAGAATGTGACCTTTTTTAGAGATAAGGCCTTTATAACGTTAAAGGAATGAAGAGGGGTCATAAGGGTAGGTTCTAAGATACAACTGGGATCATTAAAAAGGGGAAAGTTGGACACACAGACAAACATACAGGGGACACAATGTGAGGAGATAGGAAAACTATGCCCATTCAAAAGCCCAGGAAAGAGACTGAAATAAATCTTTCCCTTACAGCCCTCAGAAGGAACCAGTCTGGCAGACACCCTCTTGACTTTGGACTTCTAGGATCCAGAACTGTGTGATATTAGATCTCCCTTTCCCATCTCTTCCTTTCTCTTCCCTTCCCTTCCCTTCTCTTCCCTTCCCTTCCCTTCCTTCCCTTCCCTTTCTTTTCCTTCTCTTCCCCCCTCCCCTCTCCTCCCCTCTCCTCTCTTCTCCTCTCTCCTGCTGGGAATCAAATCCAGGGCCTCATCCATACTGCACAAGCACTCTTCTACTAAGTTACATCCCCACCCCAGATATTGCATTTCTAAGCCATGAAGTTTGTGGTACTTTGGTTAACATTAAGAAACCAATATAACAGAAAAGGTAGGAAATAGAACTCTAAAATGGTATACGGATAAGCATAGTATCTGCTATATTTAGGGAATATAACTTTTTTTGTTACTATTGACCAAGAAGTAAAATTCTAAGAAAGAAAACTAGACAGGCCATCAGATGTAACACTGAATAACGTTAATTTAAATGTGAAGCTAAAGGGAAACCAAGGAGAGGTTTCCTGGCACTGAGAAACAACTCTCAAATATGCCAGCTTCTTTTTTTTCTATTTTTTATTTTAAAAATTAAAAATACTAATAAAGCAAAAGTGAAGACAAAATCAAAACAACACAAAAACAACAAAAATGATACATGACCTCAAAACAAAATGATAGGAATTAACAGTGGTTGCTACACTATATACTGTTATCTTCAATGAAGTAGCCAATTCTTTGATTTATAAATTTTAGACATTCCGTCCTTTCTGTTTGGACAGAGAACGCTTTAACTAAAGGAGCTCCGTGTTTGATTTTGCTTGGCGTAATCAGACTTACCTCCTTGTATTATAATTATTGACAGCATTCTTTTGCCCTCGCAGAGGGTCCTCCTTTGGAACATAAACTGCAGACTACACAAGCACCACACCGACAGCGCTCTCACCTGCTGCCTGACTGTGTGTCACCAGCTCAGCATGATCACATGATTGCCTTTAACTAGTTGTAACATCAAAACTGAATGACTGCTGTCTTTCAGGCATTCTTCTGCATGCTTTATAGATTTTAAAACAGCTAATGAGTCTATGAGTCTTTACAGACAAGGAAAATGAGGCATGGAGAAATGAAATACCTTTCTTAAGGTTGAACTGCTAGTGGGAGGTGTGGATGGAAATAGAGATACATAGTCCAAGAGACAGAGCTACACAGCCATGCTTACTACACTTCAAGGTAACCATTCACTGCAGTCATATAAACATTGGTATTTCTTTGGACAGTTTCTGCTTATTTTTTCAATCAACAATTGTGCTTTTAATTGACTTGATTTTCTAATAGCATTTATTTCTTCTTGAAAAAAGAATACTCTCAATCATATCTGCTTTATAGAGTTTATTTTTCTGGAGCATGCCTTCTTGAACATCCAGTCCCTGTCCTCTCTGAGATCGTAACTCTCCTCTTTCTTAGAAGTATACACCCTTGTTTTTACTTTGTTTTGTTTTCTGAACATATCTTCCATTCTGCTCAGGAAATAGTTGCTTGAAATTTCTGAGTCCTCAGAACTCTCGTATTTTAATTCCTCCCTGAAATTTAATTTGAACATTCAATCCAGGCGTGGTGGCACACACCTGTAATCCCAGTACCCAGGGTGCTGAGGCAGGAGGATCGTTGTGAGTTTGAGACCATCCTGGGCTACAAAGTGAGCTCAAGGCCAGCCCGAACTGCATAGCAAGACCCTGTCTCAAAAGAGAAAAAATAAATAAATAAATAAAATAACTTGAACATTCCAACTCAATAAAATACCATGGCTTAAAAATAAATTTACATCAAAGTTTTGAAGACAATGTCGTGTTTCAAAGTATCTATAATTATTGTGACATATTTGGTGCCATTTCCATCGCCGTTCTTCTGTCTGTGACCTGGCTCATACTTTCTCTGAAATACAGCACTGTCCTGTGCTATGAATGCGCTCTTGTTAACTTTGCCTGGCACTGATGGAACTTTCTAATCACTGCTGTTGCTTTCTCGAGAATATTCTACTGTGATTGCTTTGTTAATTCTCTTCTTTCAATATTCGCTTTCCTCCTGTTACATGAAAAAACTTCCACATTTATCTCCTACATTTATTTTTTTTTGTTTCTACTGAGCATTTTTACTTACTTTGGTTGTTTACTGAAATATTTATTTGAATTTATTCTATTGATTCTATTGATTTTTGATTGAAAATTCTATTGATTTTAAAATAAACTCTGCTATGACTTTTTCTGTCTTAGTTTACTTCTTTTGATTTTTTATTGAACACTATTCTTGTATAGGTGTTATATATATGGTTGCCTTAAAACCTTCACTATGTTTTTAGGGTTTTCTTCATTTTTTTTTTTTTTTTTGTTTGTTTGTTTGTTTGTTTTTCTCCGGTACCGGGAACCGAACTCACGACCTTGTGCTTGCCAGGCAGGTGCTTTGCCGCTGAGCTAAATCCCCAGCCCGGGTTTTCTTTATTGCCTGCTGCATTATTTACACCCCTGATTTGTTTTTATTCTGTTCTCTTTTAGTCCCTAGTTTTAAGGTAGAAGTATTTATGTCATTATCCACAATTGTTTGTTCACTGGTATAAGAACGAGTCATTTAACAAGCAACTTATTATTTCAGACTAGGAATTTTTCACTAGAAGATTTCATCTCTGAGTTTGTTGTGCAGCTGACCTCACTTTGAGGTCTGTAAATTTGGAAGACCTTTCTCAGGGATGTTTCCGGACTTCCTAGGAATTCTCTAGAGCTCTCTCTGTGATAGAGAGGCCAGACCGCTGCTGGTCTGTGAAAATGCTGGGAAGAGAAGGAGCCGATGCTCTCCTCACCTTAGTTAAGAACTCTAACTTAATTCTGCCCCTGACTCCAACTCCCAGCTCACTGTAAACAACTTTGCAGAATCGTAAGTGTCTAAACTCTAGTTGAGGAGGAATTATCTAAGCGTTACTACTTTGTGTATTCCTTACACAGAATTTCAGTCTACAGTCCTAATACCTTACCCAGTACCTCTTCCTCACCATATCTGTAACTCGTGCTTTCAAACTGAAGCCTCTTTCAGAATTCCAGATAGCTTTTCCCAGTGCGCTCTTTCTGTACACTGAAATGTGTTTATTGTACACAGCTCTGAAGGGTGATCAAGGGAAAGCATCCACACGTTGGGTGTCTGGCAAGGGATCTTCTGTGAAGGGACCTTCTGCATCCTTGTGTGGTGGAATGTAAGGAAGACTCCCTCAAGCCCCTTTTGAGTGGATGCTTTTACCCTTCTAAATTCCCTACTTCTTAAGCCTGCCCAAATGAGTATAGGTTTTAATGCACATTTAAAAGGGCACAAACATTTAGACCAAACCTTGCTCCTTAGAGCTTCTTAAACTATTTTAACAATACATCTGTTTTCCATGTGTCAATATTATGTGGAACTCTTTTATCATTTGGTGTCCTCATAGTGAAGACAGACCATAATATGAGAATCATTTCTTTGCTATAACGTCAAGAACGGATTCGAGGACAATGAGACTGAGCGCATACAAAGTAAGTTGTGACAGTCATTTGTAGATAGGGTGTGGAGATATGTTTGCTTCTCGTGTGGGAATGTGGACAGAGTCAGTTTCAAAGATATTTAGGAGTAAAATTTACTGAAAATTGTGACTCACAAGATATGATGAATGAAGGAAAATAAGACTGATAATAATGATATCAGCCTTACATAAGAATAAAGCTGTTTCTACAAAAGAAAAGATGAAAAGTGATTTGTAATATCAATAAATTTGGGAAGTCATAATTATATTAGTATTCATATTATTAATCAGAAAAATTTTTCCATGTTTTTTCATTTTTTATTTTAAAGAAAAAAACTTTCAAAACAAGATAATGGGAGGGTAACAATGGTTAATACATTTTGTATTATTATCTTTAAATTAGTTACTCAGAGTACAAAATGTAGGTATTTAATTGTCCAAGCAATATTAGCACAAAACTTTCTTTTCAATGAACTAAAAGAAACAAGTAGTATAATTCTAACTACTATATATAATATATAAATTAATTTTTTGCTTTTCCCTTGCTTCTTTTCTCCTTTCCCCCATCCCAATTTCTCTTTCTTTTTGAACAGTTTCTTCCCACTTTATGATATCTATTGTACATTTTGGATCTTATCTACCAAGTCCATCTAGACCCAGGTTATTGCTAGACAATAAGCATTTTAAAAGATTAATAACTCTTGTCTTGGAGAAGCTTATAACTTAGTAGATTCAATAAGAATTTAAGTGTTTTGACTTCCAGTGAATTAAAAGCCAACAAAATATATGAATACCAATGGGAAGCACTATACAGTATTCCGGTATCATTAATATAGCATAAAGTAAGAAGACACAATGAGGAATTAGGGTAGATACTATCTAAAGGTAACCAGGATAAGCTTGTGAAGGAACCAGTGAGATGTCATTTATGCTGTGTCCCACAGGACCCTCACTGGGGAGAGGAGGAAGTATGCAGAGGAAGAAACTGATAACTGTGAGTGTGGGATCGAGGCACTGGAGGCTGCAGCAAAGTGAATAGAAATGTGGTGAGAACTGCAATAGAAATAGCAGATTGGGTCCCCCAAATCATTCCCTCTTTCTTCCTTTTAAAATAAGACATCTCAGTTTTGTTTGCACCCGTGATTTCTCATCTAAGCACTATGTTTCCCAGTGTCTCTTTCTGCTGAGTATGATCATGGAGCGAGGGCTTTATCCAGAGGTCAGGTATTAGAAATATGTGCGTCTTTATTGTACATTCTTTAATTTAAAAAAAGAAACAAAAGCAATATTTTGCCCTCATTCTCTGCCTTCCTTCTGTGGTCTGAAAGTTCTACATAGTAGTAGTGAGCCAGCTTCAAATATGTAAACAAAGACAGCCTTGCACATGACAGCAGAATTACAAGGTAGAAAGATCTTGGGTCCCTTGAGGACCCTGTTGAACATTGCTGTCTGCCACCTTCGAACACCCACTTCTACACAGCTATGGGAGGATCTGGGATCTGTTTTTTCTCAACAGCTTACCGAGTAACTAATGCAGGTGAATTAATGTGTAACTGGAAGAACAGGTGTTGTAATCAGAGAGTAGTATATGAAGTACTGTGACTTCACACATAATGTGATTCTGTGGGTCAAATGGCTCAGGATGGGAACATAGTAGTTGGTTGTGGAAAGAATGTAAAGATAAATAGAGTAGCTGAACATGGTGACACATGCTTGTAATCCCAGTATTTGGGAGGCTGAGGCAGGAGGATCACTGTGAGTTTGAGGGCTATATAGAAAGTTCAGGACCAGGGCCAGCCTGAACTACAAAATGAGACCCTGTCTCAAAAAAAAAAAAAAAAGATAAATAGAGTAAATGATGAAAATAAAACATGAATTTAGCAAGTCTACTAGCTGTCTATGTAGTCACTGAAATCACCTGGATGAGAAAAGCATGAGAATGGCCAAATAAAAATGATCACCACCATGACAGAGTTCTCAATAATGTAAGAAAACCTCCAACGTAATAAGAAATGAGGACAGGGTAGAAAAGAGATTGCTACAGCTGATTGCTATGAGCCTCGGCGTCCCAGGTATATTTGTCTAGAGAGTGGGAGACTGACCTTACATAAGCAGTAAGACAGGCTACTGGTGATTCTAGTTCAGATGCACTCAGTAATTTTGGAAGTTGTTTAATATCTCTAGTTCAAAGGTCTCTAACCTGTAAAAGGAGGAAATTGTATTATACTATTCTTCGTTTCCTAACAGCACTAATATTTTATGATTTGTAACTTAGAACTGAATATAAAATTCTTCATTCTACTAACATGCCCATCTTCTTTGAGCTTTCAAGTGAAAATGTTCCTGCGCCGTTAATGAAACATAAACCCAAGGCTGGCGCCTCTTGGGAAGAGTGATGAGATGGTACATAAACAAGTCACTTCCCTCCTCTCTCCAGCAGAGATGCTCAACTTCACATTTTGTTCCCCTTGTGTCTGTGAGCTGTAGTTCGCAGCTGTGTGAGCTGATTCCCAATTACCGTGATTTGTGGGAAAATCGGAGCCCAGAATTAGGTGAGACCGGCGGGAGGAGGGCGGCTCAGGCCTGTCGCACAGCGTTTCAGCGACCTCTTTCTGACCTGTGCTGCTTTCATTATCCAGACGCGACTGGAGAGTGGTTGCTTATACAATAGCATTTCAGCTTCTTCAGCTGTTTGGATGTTTTCTCTTTTTCTGTTTTAATTTCAGTAATTATCTATTTTGAATAAGTACATTATTGCCAATCATCTTGTGTGTTCGTTCCACGTAAGTGTACATCCGCATGCATACAACATTATCATTTTTAATTTTCCAAGCTTTTAAATGCTCCAGTTATAATTTTGATAAATACAACGATGATTAACACTGCTAATGAGTCCCAAGCCTTTGTTTTGGCCTCGCTTGCCTTTGGCAGTGATACTTTGCCGCTCTCTAAACTCCCTCCACCTCCCGGCCCTTATTCTTTGCTTTCTGGCTTCACTTCCTTTTCTGGGCTTGACCCAGCTAAGCTGAGTGAAGAGCTTTTGCTCCACACACCCCTTGTTCACTACACTGAGATTCGTATTCCATCTCCAAGACAAATAGCAGCCCAGGACAGAATTGGAATCAATCGCTAAAGTAAAGTAGTCCATTGGATTGAATTTGCCCCTCATAATCATGGAAGAGAACCCTTTCAGATCCATTTTCTGATGCCTTCTGTTTTTTTAAAGAGACCATTAAGGGTCACTGTGTCACATGCATCATTATGAAATCTCTGAAGTCAGGCTTCCCTGTACCCCCGACCTCCCTAGTTCTCTCATAACTTTCCATGGACACATAATGGTCTACGAGGTTAACATTCATGTTTTAATTTGAGAGGAAGAACGGTTGTTTGAGGAAGAGATGTTGATGAGAAATTGTTTACTTTTTTCAAATTTTGTCCTCCAGTTTTTATTTTGAATGTTACTTTTTCTTTTAAGGGGATGATGTTGTAAGCTACTGTAGCAGAACTTATACTCTTACCCACCAGATGAGGGTAAGACTCTCAACAGTTTGTTTGTGGTATCTGTGCAGCTTCTTCTAGCACTTATTACAATGGTAAATTAATCATCTAGAGTTATTTATTAAAAGTGAAATCCAGGGGCTGGGGATTTAACTCAGCGGCAAAAGCGCCTGCCTGGCAAGCGCAAGATCGTGAGTTCGGTTCCCGGTACCAGAGAAAAACCAAAAAAAAAACTAAAAGTGAAATCCATTATTTATTATTCTCTATACTTATTTATTAAAAGTAAGAAGTCCAAATACTTCAAAACATAGCTCCACCCTCACCCTCAGTTAGCTTGCAGTCTTCATCGGTGCTGGGAACGTACAGTAATACCTTGGTTCATGCGTGCTTCTGCTTGTCACTAATTCAGTTCACAAACAGAAGCATTTGGCAAAATGTTGCTTTTTTCCCAAACTCCACGTCGTCAGGTGATGCACTTGACTGCAGCCATCTTCCCCAGCACTATGAATGAATTAATTTTGTGAACCAAGGCATCGCTCTATTTGCATTTTTCACCACTGTACTATGACATGCAATTACCAGATGTAAAAAATAAGTATATTAGAATAATTTGAGTAATATTGTTCAGATTTTTTAAAGTGTTCATGTCTGCAAGGTCTACAGTTTTGAACACATGCTGCAAAAAAATGATGGCATGAAAATAGCAACAGTTCTACTGTGTCTCTTCAATAAGGTTTGAAAAAGAATCATATTTTATTCCTTATCCTGGGTAATTGCTATGCTACCTCTATCTACACTAGTAATTTTCAAAATATCAGGAAAGAACTTACCATACAAAGTGCAAACATTAAGAATGTAATTTCCTCTTTCTCTGTTAACTTAGCAAGCACTCATGGAGCCTCACAAGTAACAATTATCTCTATATTCTAAACATGTGGGATTGCAGTTAGGAGATTTACAGTTAACAGCATGCCCTGTAAACCAAGGTTAACTAGAAAATGCGATATTAAAGTGTCACTGAGTATAATCCGTCAAATACCTCTCATATATTCTGCTCTATATTAGCAATCATCAAGTATTTATTGCAATTTTCCCCTCTGAATTACCATATTGGTAGCAGGTCAGATGTGCTAAATAAATGGATGTGACTTAAGCAGGATCTATTTTAAGACCTATCATGCTTTTATTTTTTCTAAACTATGGTATTAATACCAATGTTTTTTCTCATTGCATATATTGATCTCATTGGCATTTCTCATATAAATATGAAATATAATGATTTCCTTGCATTTCAAATCAAGTCAGATGAAGGACATTCCTATTAGACACCAAAACCATACATGGATGTTTTAATAAAGAGTTGTGTCCAAGACAAACTTTCAGCCCAAGCTGATGCCATTTGAAGAAGAAATTTCCAGAGAGACACTGATGGCTACTTTGATGTGGTTCTTCCTGTTACAACATTTTATTCAGGCCTACATTCACACTTCAGTGTGATGTAATTGTTCTAGATTAGAGTACTTGGAATTGTAGGCTTGCCTGCAGTTCTGGCAAAACTGAGTCTCTAAGATGGATACCTCACTCTAACAAATTCACAATTTTTGCCATTTGGCCATTTAGTACCTAGTATTTCTTTTACCTGAAAGGTTATTCAAAACTAAACTTTTATTAATGTTGTTAATAAAACTTTTATTAACA
This sequence comes from Chinchilla lanigera, assembly GCF_000276665.1. Lineage (NCBI taxonomy): Eukaryota > Metazoa > Chordata > Mammalia > Rodentia > Chinchillidae > Chinchilla > Chinchilla lanigera. The sequence continues at coordinate 10,399,274 of NW_004955427.1, read as the reverse complement.
TTGTCTCCTTTCTTTTTCTGATATCCAACCAGACATAGTTCTCGATTTCCCTTCCCCCACCAGTCCTATTGTCTTGGCACATCTGTGCTCATGAATTACCAAATGCTGCCCCTTATAAGAAGTCCAAACACTTCAAAACATAGCTCCACCCTCAGCCACATCCTACCGACTTTAACCTCTCTACGCCGCATAACTTCTACTTTTCTAGACAGAGTCACTGTTCAGTCATTTTTTTGTAATCCCGTTTTTTTTGTGTGAGGTATTTTGGACGTTGAACCCTGGGCCTCAGGCACTCTTAACAAGTGCTCCAACACTGAACTACACCCCCAGCTTGGTCTGTTTATTCTTATCCTTTGTACTCAATACGCCATCCGGCTGTCAACAGCCTTGTGTCTTCCTCATCCCTCAAGACAAAGTTCAGATCTCATCTTGTGGAACAAATGTTCTATTTCTCCTCCACCCTGACCTCTGCTCAGAAGCTGAAGGGTCCTTTGACCTCTCGCTGTCGGTTATGTTGGCCACATGGAAGCCTCAGCATGACACAAGAAGTAAAGAGATATGAGCCTGAGACTACTGTATTTGCTCCTCCTGTCCCTTCTTGTAAGGGACCTTGACCTGCCTTCCTCACCACAGGCAGCCTTTTCACAGAACTCCTGTCCTCCACCTTCCAAGAATTACTCCATTCCGGAGCCCTTCAGATGGTAATGTGGTTGCTGTTAGTGCTGTGGTAATGTACCACCTCTGAGGCTTCCGTATACCCTGACCACACTTTTGTAACAGGCTTCTTTACTGTACCTTTTGGAAATTACCTGTTGCCTGTTAGGGTCCTAATCGACACCTATGCTTTCCAGGAAGCCTTAGCAAATGACTCTGACTCACTCTGAGCTGACGTGATAGACCTCTCTCACGCCAAACTGGCTTTATAATCTGTCCACACAGTATTTGACATTTCTCTTTGGGAACATGGAAGCCCAATTCTCCTCGTTTTGCCTGTGGGTCATGGAGAATGGTGGAAATATTAGAATGTGACTCCCTAAACTGGCTCACAAAAGGCACAGTGACCTCCTGCTTGTTCTGTTCCAGGGAAGTCCATTTCTAGTCCACACACAGCAGTGCTAGCTGGGGCCACAGGGAAAGGAGGTGCGACCTCCTAACAATACACACATGTGGGGAAAGGACTGTGATTGCTAATGGATTGATTACTGATGGTCGGCTTATGATCTGCAGATCTGAACTGAGTGCATGTGGTGCTGGGTGTGGAAGGCTTGCCCGAGGATTGGTACCACCAGCTGAGAGGCAGAAATGGAAAAGGATAATGAATTTCTTGTCTTAGTCTTAGTTACATTCTTGGTTCTAATAAAAGGCGATTGAGATGAATAATAGAGGTGGCAGCCCAAGAGACTGTAAGCCTCCTGACCCCAGGCTTTTAACCATGACCAAATTATTGGGGGTGTCTCCCAAGAAATCATGGAGAGCACTGGGGGCTCCTTATTAATGAACAAAGGTTGGCCACCACTTTATTCACCAATTGGAGTCCTTCCCAACAATTTGTCTGCTCAGGGATTATAGTTAAACATCTTTATTTAAATATCTTCATTCAGACCAGCTGGTAATTTAGGTGAAAGCATGCCTTTAAATTTACAACCCAATTGTATCATGAAAAAAACTTTGTTGAGCTCAAAGATAAAGGAGAACAGCTGTTCACAAAATGACCAACAACATGAAAGCAAGTACACAGAACAAACTAACATTTACACAAAATCAGAGGGCACTCAAACATACCTTTAACCAAATTATATTACAGTAATTCTATAACAATTTTGAAACTTTATAATTTAACTATCTGTCATTATAAATGGTCCCCATGTATCATGTGGACCAGGGAGCTATCTAAATTTATTAGCATAAATTGGTACAGGCATATACACCTGGTTCTATAAAGTCAATGCATACCCTAGCGGCTATGACAGCCAACATGGCTGAAAATATATTACCAGCCATAAATATTTTCCAGTGGAATGCAGCAGCTTCTCAACATCATGGGTTACTTTCTTAAGTTGTCCCTAAGTTGGGGGTTGTGCTTTCTGAATGTTCTTGATTATTATCTAAGGCTGGTGCTATAGTAGTAGCATCACTCTCATTTTTTCCACTGGAGGATTCAGATCAAATCTGACTCTTTTGTGGCTCATGTCCAGGTTTAATTCTTCTAGCAGGTAACCACACTTTATCTCCTGGGTCTGTAATGACCCAAGCAAATCCTCTTCCCCAAATTTGAACAACATCTCTTTCCCATTTTCCAGTGTGAACATCTTTCCAAAAGATAGGTTGCCATATTGGTTCTGGTGATCCTTTAGTAACAGTGGCCCAAAATTTTTCTGCTGCTGTAGTAGATGAATCTTTACTAATATCCAAAAAATTTAAAGTGAATAAAGCTTTATGTAATGTTTGATGTGATGAGCGTCTATCCCTAATTCCCCCTTTTGTTGGTTTGCTTGTGGGAAGAAGTAGTTTGACTTCAAAAGGGATTAGAGTATAAATAGGAGGAATAGACTCTGACTATAAAGATGAAATTCAGGTTATGATGAAAGCTTTACAATCATATCAAATTGAAGCAGGAGAGCATATAGCCCAATGATTGCTTCTTCCATATGTAAAATGTTGTGCCACTCCCATAGAGCATGTGGAAGGTTTTGGAAGTACTGGAAGAAGAATTTTTTGGCAAACCTCTATAAGAGATAAAAGACCAAGTTACAACTGAAAATAGATGGAAAAGCTTTTAAGGGGTTGTTAGACACAGGAGCAGATGTAACTATAATTTCCTGGCAACATTGGCCTAAATTATGGCCTACCATGAAAGTGCCTACAGCTTTCTCTGGTGTTGGAACAAAGACAGATGTTCACCAAAGCATTAACATTCTTTGGATTTCTGGTC
>NW_004955427.1:10392488-10395976 GCF_000276665.1 Chinchilla lanigera | reverse complement strand
TTGATTACTGATGGTCGGCTTATGATCCCCAGCATCACAGGCACTCATTTCAGCAATCACAGTCCTCTTCCCCCAGATCCAGGGTGAGTGGAGCACAGCCTCTGGCCCTCATCAGCCTGCAGTGACTGCAGGCTGCTGGACAACCTGACTCAGCCTCAGGGGAGACGCTGAGCCACACCTATCCCACCAAGCTCCTCCCCAATGTCCGACTCACGGGAACTGTGAAATAACAGTGATACCTCCGTTATTGAATGATCCCAAGTTCAAACTTTCCACTATCATATGGTAAAGCTTGAAAAAATCTGCTCAGTATTCATAACTTTGCTCAGTAGTTGAACTGAAAACTCAACTTGAAAAACCTATAGGGGCCTAGAGTGAATCAGGAATCGTGTCTCACCACAGACACAAGGGGGCTACATTCAGGCTAAGCACTACTGTCACTCAGACAAATGATTGGTGACAAAAGTTGAAAAAAGACCAAAAGACACCAGAACGTATATGCCTAGCAGTCACTTTGAAAAGAGACTCCCCTTCCAAAAAGTAATATTTCTCCTCCTCTTCCCTACAGCTGCCAGTATGCTAGCTTCCAGTATGCCTCCCTGTCAAGGTAAAATGCCTGTATACATTTTTAAAATTTTATTTATTATAATATGCTTTGATACTCAATGTACTGTATTTATTGTATTTAGATATTTTAGACCCTAAAATGTAGGATGTATTTCCATAACATGGACTCTTAAATTTGCATTAAAATCCTGGACAAATGAATTTATAAGTGGGCTTCAGAACAATTATTTGGTTTTCCATTATTTCTTATGGAAGTTCAACTCTTGAACATTTTGTTGTTCAAACACGAATTTTGAGTGAATCAAGTTCAATAACAGAAGTATCACTGCATAATTTTTTTAAGCTAATAAGTTTTGGGGACCAATGTAGGTATCAATAAATAACTAATTCTAATAGATAACTATAGCCGGGCACATACAACCGGATACGTATACTGTATATAATTTAAGCTCATAGTGCTGGGATGTAGATTCAATATTGGACCATCCTAGTAGGACTCTCTGTCTTTAATTGTCCCACCAGTTTTGCTTAACTACTAATTTTTTGATCCTTCCAATAATTATGCTTCCAAATTCATCTCTAACTTGACCTTTAGTGAATTTCTTGCCCATAACACGAACTACATTCAAAATTTTGCTTCATAGACAGTGAATTAAACTTGAACTCCACTCTCTACTTGTCTGGTCCTAATCATGAGGAGATTTCTTATCACCAATCCTTATCATATAAGGATAAAACTTTCATATTCTTTTTTTCCTATTAACAGTATTGCATGATTTAAAACTTCAAAGTATATGTCATGTCCCAGTTAACTGCATTTCAGGAAAGGAAACATACCATTATTTTACATTCTAATTCATTCAATTCTCTTGAAAATCTACTCAGAAATAAATAGCTATAAATGTAAATGTCTGGTGCCATTTATGTTTATTAAATGTTCCCTTACTTATTTTATTTTTTGTGCTGCTACCACTACCACACCACCACTCCGAAAACCCATATGCCTCATTGAAACTAGGTGGGTTTATTTTGTGTGGGGAGTAGGGATCCTCTACCATCCTGTCCTGTAAGTTATTAAATGTTCTGCGCAGCTATTAAAATTTTCATTTCTTTTTACTCATTTTTTTAGTTTATATAAGCAATTTATTGATGAAATACATTGCAAACCTGTATAACCCATAAAGAAATTCTATGTAGAACATTATTCTAGTTTGCTATACTCACTTGGACATAAATGAAGATGGCTCTATCTTGGTGTTACTGCATGGATTTTTGGATAAATAGGAACATATGTGCCATGTCCAAAGAAAATGTATGACTTGCTGTCCTAGATAACTTAATTTGGCAAAAAGGAAACTAGGTTTTCTGGCTCTTTTTCCTTTTGTCCAATAAAAATAAGCCTTTGTGACAGCTTCTCTCCCTTTGACACTCCATTAACTGCCAATATTGCTGGAGCTACACAGTTATAAATATGTAAAGTGTGATATACACGAGGCTGTTTTGCAAAGTGTGCTTGTGTCCCCAGCTGCTTGCTGTTTTTGTTCAAGTTGAACATATTTTGATGTGCTTATTTTGTTGTTTTTGTTTGAATTCTATGATACTGGAAGACCAAAAACAGTTTAAAAATCATTGGATATTCAAATGCTGCTGAAATACATCCAAAATCTAACCTTCTGTGTTTGGATATAAATAGAGATACTCATATAACAGCAACACAGGAATCTGTGTTTTATTAAATCCATTCAGTGCAGGATTTAAATCATCTCTAAATCATATAGACAATATGCACATGAACTGCAGAATGTCAGAGGATGTGTCATTGAGTTATACAATGTCAGAGCAAGATGAAAATTCAGAAATATTTTGATTCAAGACTTTCATTCAGACAGAGGGTAACTGATAGGGAGGTACACTGGTGTATTTGCTCACAGCCAGACAGACAATTCGATGGCAGAACTACTTAGAACTAGATGCCTAGTGGCTCTTGTTTCAGGTTTTTTGCTGTATGAAAACCCTTGTTGCTTTGGCAACAAGGAGACAGAAAGGCCCTGTCCAGGATGAGCCTGTTCTCTGCACTCGGAGAATGATGCTATCCTAGAAGGTCCAGCCTTGCTCTGTCATTTCCCAAAGACAAATAAGTACTTGGAGTGAGACGCTCACTAAATCAAAGGGGCAAACACTGAGGCCGTCCCAAGTGTGATGGTGTCTGACTTAACAATGAGACTAAAAATTCTGGAAACCAAAAGCTTCAGATTCACATAATCATCACAGCCAATATACATGTAAAACTATATATGCGTCCTTTTCATCAGCCACGGGAAATTATCACAGATATAAAAATATGTTCTTATAAAATCAGAGAATTTCCTGCTAGGTCCAGAAGATAAACATGCAAAAGCCTACAGAGACTGACAGTTAAACTGCTGAAAGAACTGAGTGTAGCACTGAGAGGACTGGGGGGCATCTGGTAAAATGGAATACACCCGTCCTGTTTGAAGGGGAGCTACCTTCCAGTCAGGCATTGTTAATTCCCTACCACTCTGTTTGTAACTCTGTAATGTCTGTACTGATCCTATGCTATTTTGTAAAATGTTGTCGGTCTGTTAGTATTTTCCTCCTTTTATTTCTGAAATAAAAAAAAATAAAAAAAGAAAGAAGGATGCTCTGCCATTTGTGACAAAATGGGTGAACCCAGAGCACATCACGATAAGTAAAAGAAACCTGACACAGAAAGGCAAACTCTGCATCATCTTTGCTATATGTGAAATATAACAAACCAGCTGGGCATGGTGGTGCATGCCTGTAATCCCAGCACTTGGGAGGCTGAGGCAGAAGGATGCTTGAGAGTTTGAGACCAGCCTGGGCTACAAAGTGAGCTCAAGGCCAGCCTGAAAAGCATAGCAAGACCCTGTCTCAAAAAG
>NW_004955427.1:10388186-10392143 GCF_000276665.1 Chinchilla lanigera | reverse complement strand
AGTGCCTGCCTGACAAGTGCAAGGTCCTGAGTTCGACTCCCAGTACCAAAAAAAAAAGTTATATATATTTAAAGTGCACAATGTGAGTACATTGTAAATTAACATTTCCATTACCTCATACAGTTAAGAATCTGTGTAGCAATCATCCTTACAATTAACTTACCCAATTTCAAGTTTGCTGCTATTGACCACTTGGAAATCTGAAGTCAGTCTTATAAGAAAAAGGTACATTCTGTTTTTGGAGAGGAAGCAAGATCAATTACAAATTATTTTCACAAATGATATATGTTCTCAATTACGGAAGAACATTTACGTCAATTATTCAAGAGGAAAGTTTCTGGGCTGAATCTGGCCTTTGAGTCCTCAGTTTACAGCTTTTTCTGTGCAAACTTATAGAGAAAGTAAGCTCATAGCTATATGTTTGCTGTGAATTTTTGCTATGAATTTGCTAAAATTTTTTAAAATTATCGTGTACCCTGTCCCCTCCTTCTATTTCCAAGCCAAGGGTGGCCTTGACATTGTCTGAGGGATGATCTTACATTGAGACCTTTGTGTTTGTCATATGGCCAAACAAGAGCCTGTACAACTATTGTATACCTCAGCTCCAGCAAGATCTGCTGATTTGCAAAAAAGGAAACTACTTTCTCATATTTTAATATAGTCTTTCTTATACTGAGGTTGGTTGGCCTGGGAACTGTCCTGCCTTCTACACGTGAATTTGGATTTATTCATTCAGATCCTTCCTGAAAGAAAGATTGAAAGTTAATTTTTGTCCAAAATATCAAATGCTGAACTTGTGGCATTTACAGTGCCCTGACTCCTACCTTCTGGGTCTTGATGGGTGCAGATAACTTTTTGTTTGACCAGAAAAAGTTGAGAAGGTCTTCTACTGTCCTTAACAGTTGAGGTACAGCGAAACCTGCTCTCGGGCATCCAGATCACTGTCTCTGTTCTTCTGCAGCCTCCACACACACTCAGCACTACAGAAGAAAGGAGAAGAGCTTTGTGTGTGAGCAAGAAATAAACCATGTTCTGCATGAGCTCTTGAGCTGAGGGTTTCACAGGCGTGGCACCGCTACTAGCCCGTTCTCTAGGGATGGTGGATGCTACCTCAGCATTCTCCGTGCTCAACATCTGAGTCACTAGGAAGCTCGTCATGGAAGTCACTTGCTAGAGAGAAGATCCTGGTTTTACCATCGATGCCTCCAGAGGAAGTGAGAGCCAGACAATGAGCACATAGTATCTTAAAGCTTCGGTAACATTTTATATATGAGGAATTTGTACAGCCATAGTTACCATTTCCCATTACTTAAGAACTACAATGATCCTTTCATAGCATTCTCCCTTCTCCTTTTCTAAAAGCTGGCCTTTCTCCCCTTTCATATCTACCCTAGCACACCATACAAAGATGCACTATAATACAGGCTACAGAATATAAATTCTAGAGTAAGATGAGCTACACAGCTTGCTCCGATACCTAGCACACTCATACTTCAGTTTCCTTGTTTGTAACATAGGCATTAACACGCAGCATATGTCATCATTTACTATCTATTAAAGGAATTAGCGCTAGATGCATAGAATAGTCCCTGGCATATGATAAGCAATATCGTATGTTAAGTAAACATATAGTTTACGTAACTATTACTTTTATTATCACCTGCATATTCATCTCTATGACTATGGCTTTCTGCATTGTTTTTTGCCAGTGAATCTACATACTGTCTCCATAATTTCATGTTTGTCAAGCAGATGTCCCAATTTCTAGTTGAAAAGTACATTTTCTTTCTTCTTCTGTTCCTCCTCTTCTTCCTCCTCCTGCTTCTCCTCCTTCTTCTGTGTATGTTTCTCTATACCGAGTCTAGGAATCATGTGTAGAAGCATGTGTTCCATCACAGACCAACACAGCTAACCCCAAGAAGTGTATTTCTCAAGCAGTCTACTGTTCAAATTCACTAACCTCAAATGCTGGCTGCAAACTACCCTGGCAGAAAATACCTGTTAATATCTTTGAGTCCTTAGCACTCTTTTCTTGTTCTGTGCCTTGGTCCATAAAGAGCTCAGTTATTTAGACACTTCAGATCAAAAGCAGGTCTCATGTGTCAAACAATGAGTATATCTTTTATAAACTCATAAAAGGATTTTCAGCAGGCTGATCCCAACTTCTTTGCTTCTAGGTCATGCATTCTTCACAAATTAATAAAGCCGTTTAAACTCCAGTGCGAGTTTCATTCCAGGTATGTTCAATCATTAAAAATAATTTTCAGAAAAATCCTATTATAATGGAAAGCACTGATGCTTTAATAAGCTAGTGTACTCCATCAATTTTGTGGCATTTATTACTTGGCAAATGTTGCTTTCCTTAGTCAAAATACTATAGGGGAAAAGCTGTTATAGAGGTGACATTTTCAACCATGTATCTCTGCGGGGCCTTCTCAAAGTTTAGTGGCTTATGGTAATAGCCATGTTAGTAGAGCTCACGTTTCTGTATGTCGACTGGGATAATGTGGGTGGTTCTTCTGTTCCACAGGATATGAGCAGAGTTAGAAACCACAGCCATGTAGGTCTTAGTGTTCTAGAATATCCAAGATGGCAAACTCTCAAGCTGACAGCTGGTTCTGCCTATCCACTGGGAGCTTACCTAGCTGTAGCCAAAGTGTCTCAGTACTTGTACAGTTTTTAGCATGCTAGTAGGGTTTTGAGAAGCCTCACAGAAGTATTCCAAAAGGAAACTAGTAGAACCCATTAGGACTGTCAGACCTGGACTCTGTTGGGCAAACCTGTCATAGGAGCAGCCCAGATTCAAAAGGGGGCACCACCACTCTTCCTAAAGGATGGACACACAGCAAGAGGGCAGAAGGTGCAGGGACCATCATTAGAGATGGTCTCCAGCAGAAACCGTAAACTTCTTTGGCCCCATAGATTTTTCTTCTGTCTGCTGGTGGACAACAAATGGATTAAGGGAGTAGTTCAGAAGGAAAAAATTGTTACAATAAAAGTTTTTAAATTGTATTGAAACAGAGTAAAAATAAAAATGATTTTGGAATCACATTGGCATTGTAATCTAGGTTCTATCGCTTATGAACTAATATACCCTAGAGCAACTCACATAAACTGAGTATCTCAGATTACCGTCCTATCAAGTCAGGCTGAGGAAAAACGGGCAACCCCTCTTCCCTGAGATGCAAAGTAAGATATGTGATAAACACAAACATGTCACTAAGAGAAAACCATTTGCCAGTCCTAAGAAAATAGGGCCAGTGTCCAAGTATAGTCTGAGACTGTTGTAAGGCCCCTCTGAAAGTTAACATAATCACAGCACATACAAGTGATGTGCCTGTCCTCACATAAGGCCAAGGACAGAGGGCAAAAGTCCCCAGGGTGACTGAGGGACTAAATGCAACCGTGGTTTCAGAACAACAGGCAGAGAGAAAGGAAATGGTAAGGCTCTTTCTGTTTTTCAGGTTCTCTAGGCTAAAAAGTAATTCTAAGTTAGCGTTATCTCAGCCATGGTTCTGTGACCCCACACCACCTCTGCTCAGGGAACTTGAGATACTGTGCATGCTGTTCTTCCTGTCTGCAGCAGCTTTCACTGAATTTCAGTTGCCTTTCAGTCTCAGCTCAGAAGTCACCTCCTGCAAGAAGGTTTCCCAGAGCTACCCATCTTTCAGTTTAGATATTTGTACTCCCATTTGCGTTTTCAGGGACTTTTGAACTTTAAATATGTTTCATTAGTTTATCTCTTTTTCATTGTACTGTGAGATTCTTGGAAGTTAATCAGTTCCCAAGGACTGGCTCAATGCCACTGTCTTCCACCACCAAGGCAGACAAACAGAATGTAGCAAAGAAGGAGGGAAGGAAGGCAGGAGGGAAGGAAGGCAGGAGGGAAGGAAGAAAGGAAGGAAGGAAGGAAGGAAGGAAGGAAGGAAGGAAGGAAGGAAGGAAGGAAGGAAGGAA
>NW_004955427.1:10341718-10388086 GCF_000276665.1 Chinchilla lanigera | reverse complement strand
GAGAGATAGAAAGGGAGATAAGGAAGAATTTACATTTAAGTTTATTTCCTCTGTCTCCAAGACACATAGCCACCTGCACTCCACTGAGAGATCCTAAATCAGTGAATATATATTTCTATAAACTCTAATCTTAAAGTATAGCCAGAGCTGATATTTATTACTTTATGTGTGGCAACCAAAAAGCTACCTCGTACTAGGAGAGATTTCCTTTATTGATCTAAACTTTGGTCATAAATCCAAGGATAGGGACATTATCTGTTTCTCCTGGCCCAAATATGGAAACAAAGAAAATACTTCACTTTTGGGGCATTTACATGTCAAATACTGTTCCAAATGCTTTAAATATATTCAATTTTCACTGGAACACCCACAACTTCTTGTAACCACCTCCACTTTCACTGACAAGGAAATCGAGGAATAGTAAAGAGAAAATAAGCAACTCAGGTCAAGTAACAGGCAGAGCCTGGCATCCAAAAGTAGCCATATCGGTGTAGGGACTGTGCTTCTTTTAGCTTTATTTATGACTGCTAAGCACAATATCAAGTTCATATCAAAGCTCAAGAAACAGTTATGAGAAGCTGCACAGGGCTTACGTTGCCTCTTTATGATCAGAAAGTATGCAAATGGTATAAAATAAAGAAGCCTCCCCTAAAAACAGTCAGGTAAGAAGGGGATATTCAACTACTGCACAATTACTACAATAAAAAAGTAGAAAGTGCAATATGAATTAATACAGCAGAGGAATATGTTCAAGTTAAGTCAGTACTTTCTGAGCAAAAGCTGAGACACTTTCAAATAACACTCTATCTGGGCCTTCTTTCCTTCTTATCAAAATTTAGTCGTAAGCCTCTCAGCACACAATGTCTTCATGCATGTGACTCACAAGCCCTCTGGTTGATGGCACTGAAATTTTTGAAAATTTGTGAACAAAGATCTCTTTATGTTTGGTTTGTCTCGTCCAGGAGATCCTGTAAAGACCTTCACACTGCACGGCAATATACATACAATGGAGGCGCTTTGCAGCAGATACTTGTCAACGTATTTCAGAGGGAGAGGGAGCGAGAGAGAGGAGATGCTTAATGAGACCGGCACTTAGGAATTCTTTTTTTTTTTTTTTTCCTCCGGTACCGGGAACCGAACTCACGACCTTGCACTTGCCAGGCAGGCGCTTTGCCGCTGAGCTAAATCCCCAGCCCCCTAGGAATTCTTGTAATCAACATCTTGGTCTTAAATCAAGAGAGCGGCAAGGCTGACATGAAGCAGGTCAGGTGAGCAGGAATTGGCCCGGCATGAAAGGCAGAAGTGGATCAATAGACAACAGTGAACAGGACGGTGAGAAAACAAGCATAGATGAACGATATCCTTAGCAGTATTGGTGGAGTACTTTTATTTTCCAAAAATCTCTGAAAAAAATAAATTCGTGATGAACATCGAGTGTGGCACAAATTCACCTGGGTATCATTTGTAATCATGCTTATGCGTAAGTGCATCCCTTAGTAATCTGTACATGGCAAATTTCATGATATAAATTCAGTTATTCTCATTATTTTTGGTGCCTTTGCAAACAATGGAGTTACAAATCCCCCATCAGAAGTGCTCATCAGTCTACGGCCATACCACCCTGAACGCGCCCGATCTCGTCAGAAGTGCTCATCAAAGCGAAGCAAGTGGATACTTGTGCTGTCATTTGAAGTGCTGAGAAGAGAACAAGAGAGGTAGGCAGAACCTAACACTGAATTATCCTATATGACTGCCCCATGCTTCATTTAAGTGAGACGGCTGCCTCTAATACACCCTGGGAGGGAACAGGCATTCTTAGTAAAGTGTAGTACTTGAGTGCTCTATGTTTCTTACTTTTTACTCCTTTTAGGAACTCTGAGGAAAATGCTATTTTGATTTCTACTTTATTGATAGAGAAACTGGGGTAAAGATGAGTTGTTATATCCTCAAGATCAAAGAGTTAATCAGAGTCTAATCAGACAGCAAACAGATGGGACATTAAATAAAATATGACTGGTGTCATCAGAAAAATATAAATCTAAACTTTTGTCTAAGAGTATATGTGGCTCTGGTGCAATGCTCTGACACACATTTTATGTGGGGTCATTTACACTGCATTGTTTACTTTGCATAGATGTGTGTGTCTTATAGCTGGAATATTTTATCCTGATACTCCAAGACACCTATGAATTCTGTCACTTAATAGTTCCCTTTCCTTGAGGTAATCATATACCAGAAAAACTAAGGCGTTCATTGAAATACTCATATACTAGAAAAATGCATACACACAAGCACAAATGGAGCTCAACTTTTACCTCACACTGTATACAAAACAAACTCCAAAGTGGATCATGACCTAAGTGCAAAATTTTACACAATAAAGCTTCTAAGAAAAAACATGGTAGCAACCTTGACTTATAGTAGGATTTCTTAAATAGGGACCAAAAAACCACAACTCTAAAGAAAAAAGTTGACAAATTTGACTTTATCAGTTAAAACCTCCTACCTTTCAAAAGTCAACCTAGAGTAGGTCCAGTATGATCTGGCATATGCATGCATGCATGGAAACGTCACACTAAATCCCACTGATATGTATAGTTTGCACATGCCAATCTTTTAAAAATTACCTGATAACATAATGAAACATGAAGTAGCCCATCTGCAATTAAAATAAACAAATAACTACTAACAAAAACAATATTTAACAATGTGACTATGAGGGATAAAATCAAAAGTCTAACTTCTACATAGGACAGGAGTTTAGTTTTGTAAAAATGTACATGAATAATTATGAACAAAAATATGTCAAAAAGTTATTTTTTTAAAAGACACCAAAAGAGAAATAAGAGATTCCACAAACTAAGAGATATTATAAACATGTATTTCAGAAAGGGCTTTTATTGAGAATATAGAAAGAACTCTTGAATTCAGTAAAATAAAAAAATTGCCCAAAAAAAGGGACACAATATTTCAACATGTACTTCACCAAATCAAAGGCTAGATTTCTAGTAAGCGTGTTAAAGATGCTCAACATTTGTAAACTGGAAAACTGAAATTAAGAAATACCACTAGGCACCAGTTGAAATGGTTAAATTCAAAGGCTGATAAATACCAAGTATTGGTGAGGATATGGAGCTGCTAATATTCACAAATACTGCTGCTGGGAAAGTCAAATAGAAATTTTTGTTTCTAGAGCTTTAGGGAAACTCTTTGACCAATTTTTGCTCCATTAAGGATAATTTATTATATGACCCCTTAATTCTACTCTAGAAATTTACTCAAGAGAAATGAAAACCATATGTACACATAAAGACTACTGTATACTATGTTTATTCACAACAGTCAAAAATTCAAACATAAATGGATAAAAAACTATGCTGTAGTCGCACAAAGGAACACTAACCAATGATAAAAAGACACTGCCAATATATACATAAACATAGATGAATCTCAAAGGTGCCATGCTAAATGACAGAAATCAATCACAAAAGAGTGACTGCAAAATATAGCAGAAAACTCTTTGCAGTAATAGAAATACCCTCTACGATGACTGCGGTAGCTACACACCATATCTATTTGCTAAAACTCTTGGGGTTGTAAGCAAAAATTAATAAATTTTAAATAATGCAATTTATATCTTGGTAATGTTAACCCAAAAGACCCTGTTTCTTTCATAAGCAGTGTTTGTTGATGCTCCATGACACTGTACTCTATATTTTTATTTTTATTTATTTTATTTTATTTATTTTATTTTTATTTATTTTCTTTTATTTATTTATTATTCTTTTATTTTATTTATTTTCTTTTATTTATTTATTATTCTTTTATTTTATTTATTTTCTTTTTCCAGTACCGCAAATCAAACTCATGACCTCGCTCTTGCCAGGCAGGCGCTGTGCCACTGAGCTAAATCCCCAGCCTATACTCTATATGTTTGCTAAATCCCCAGCCTATACTCTATATGTTTGCATCCTCTTCACCCATCTATAATTTTTGCCAGGGTAATTGCTTATCCATTTAATGTTTCTACTACCATTTTATAATTACACAAATTGCACAGCAGGTATTTCCTGAAGGTGCATCTTTTCTTTGAAATGCATATGATTTCACTTAACCGCAAATACCAGATTCCATAAAAGTGAAATTTTGTTTTTCACAGCCAACATTTAATCAATACATGAGAAACACATAAATTTCTTGATTCCTGTTTCTAGGAGCATGCACTGGTAGCAATTGTCTACACAAGTGGCTACTGCTTGAACAAACCTCGTAAAATCTTAAATTGTTATGCTTCATCTTGACTCACTAAGTGGTACTGGGGACAAAATTTACCTGCTAAATTATTTTTGTCCAAGGATTTGTATTTCAGATGAAAGACTATCTGAAAGCCCAGATGCTTGTTTGCTACTTTTTCCTCATCCATGATCAGATTTAGGGAGAATATAAGAATCCAGACCGCCATATATCTTAAAAATGAACTTTCAGAGCATTGGTGAACCCTAATCCTAAGTATATATTTTTTTGTTCAAATTCAGTCTTTGAAGTAATGGGGATTAAAGAGAATATGTTTCAAAATTCAACTTAAAATAGTAAAAGCTAGAATTATGTGGTGCCTTCAGCTTAAAGCCTGGCTTTTTTATGCATTATCTCACATCAAGCCAAACCAGAGAGTGTCAGGCTTGGTTAAAGATGAAATCCTCAGACATTTTTTTCCTTTGAATAGAAAACATCCCTAGGAGGCTTCCAACACCCGGCAGACACTGACACAGCTCAGCACAATGATCTCCTCACTGCACGGAGGAGGAGCGGCATTCGTTTGAAATGCTCACCACTTCACTTCCACACGTGGAATGCAGAAAGAACAACCTCTCTGCCTGCTGGGACACTTTAGGCGCTTGTTCACATCAGTTAAACGCATGTTACTTTGTACTACTACCAATTTCCTGTGAAAGCAGCTCACATCTCAAAGGGAAACATTTCCGGCACAGCCAAGTCTAGAATACATTTTCAGTTTCCAGTCCCTGGGTTTTCTCCAAGAAAAACTCAGTGTGACTCTTTAAAAGATGAGGTATGTCTGTGCTCATACTCTAGGATGTGCCATTCAAGGAAATAATGAGAGTTGCTTATCGGGACACATTTTAGGATATGCTGAGGAACACGTCAAGATTACGGAATATTACGAAGAGTTTACACACGCGTAGAACTCTAATCAGGGTAAGCTATTTATGTTCTTGCTTCTTGCCCCTTGTATAAGTCAGCTTTGTGTTACTACAATGAAATACCTGAGGCAAGCAATTTAATAAAGAGAAATTTTTTATTTAGCTTACAATGTTGGAAGATCAGGCAGAACACTTGGTTGGATTCCTAGTGAAGGCACAAGATAACAATGATAGGAGAACATGGTGAAGTAGTAGTCAGTGTCCCCTGGGCCAAGAAGCAGAAAGAGAAAGGACAAATGGGGTTCAACAATCCCCTCTGAAGTTCCTCCTTCATGACCTAAGGACTTCCTACAAAGTGCACTTCCTGAAAGTCCACAGCACCTCTCAAGAGCAAGCCCTGGAGACCATGGCTTTACATAGGACATTTGGGCTACACTAATTCCTTTTGTAGCGCCACCTTTTTATAAAAGAATTTAAAATAGCATACAGAAATATATACAACATAATAAGATTAAATAGATGACAGGTAAATATTGCCACATCTATGTGTCAGAATAGCAAGTTGAAGACAAATCTATGTTTGCTTTTTCCTCAGACCCCACTAAAATGATAGGAACTTTGAGGTATAAGGCAAGATGGAAAAGCAAAAAGTAACAGCAGCAAAATCTGGGGAGAGAAGGGGTCAGTAGTAATGTCATGAACTGCCTGAGGAATGGGACCCTAAACAATACTCACAAGAATACTCAAAATCAATTTAATTACTTAACAGGATTCTTGAGTCTCATGGGTTGATGACAGCAGTTCATTGTGAAAATGGTAATACAGAGGGGAATCCTAAAGTTAGGCGGATTGCCTGGAGCAACAGTTCTCCAGATCCTCTTTCATGACCCTAAAAGGCTAAAGTTCTCTTAGAGAAGTTAAAAGGAGGTGCCTTTGGACTTGAGCAGCACCAAAAACAGTTGAAGATAGAACCATGCCAGATTCGAAAGATTTGTGTCAAATTCTTACTGGATTCTTGGAACTTAGTCTAATTTCCCTACTTAAATTTCAGAACACTGGGGTTATTAGACATTCTACCTGCAAGTAAGAGATTCCAACTATCCTCTTTGAGGAACAAGACTGGTTAGGAGGCAGCAGCTGGAAAATACTAACATCAGAAGTTCATCAAAAACTTGTCCAACCCTTATCACCTTATATCCAAACCCACTGTACGCTACGCTCAGGCATACTGTCTAATCATTACAAATTTTTTAGATTCCTTTTCTTAAGAGATAGCAGCGAACAGACACTATTGACCTGTGAGGAAAACCTCTAAGACAAAAGACAACTTGGAGAAAGAAAGACTAACAGCACCAAGCATAGAAAATATAAAAATTATTAACATACCTAAAGAGATGAAATAAGTCACAGCATCCACACAGATAGAAATAACAGGATTGGGAAGGAGCATTCCTGTAAAAAAGAGCTTAATGAAGTTAAACGTATCATCACAATGGTGAAAAAGTCAGAGGCCCTGAATGATATAGTTGGGAAAATCTCTCAAAAAGGAAAGCAAATGATAAAGAAGAAACTGAGAAAAAAGAACAAAAACTAGCTGAGGTCTAAACTAAACAATATAAATTACAGGAGGAAAGAACATAGAAAATGAAGAGTGAAAAACCATCAAAAATTTATTCAAGAAAATGTCCAGGCTTTTTTCAGATTTAAAAGTCATATAACAATGGATGAAAATGTACCCACACTGGGTATAGCATGAAATTTCAAGAATGCAAGAAAGGGGATCCTGGGGTAAAAAGACAGGTTGCTTATAAATGGAATACCATCACACATCAAGAGCCATTATTGGAAATCTAATAGTAAGAACTGCAAAATACTGAAGGAAGGAATGTATCCCCAAGCTGGCTCTATAAGTATGAAGGTAAAGATCATATTGACCATTCAGGATTTTTGAAGTTTACCTGATTTCCTTGGAATTTATAAAAGGAAAGCATCACTAAAATAAAAGTATACCCCAAGAAAGAAGAAGAAAAGAAATTAGGGGGAAAGTATATACTAGTGAGAAAGCTAAAGAGAATTTCTAGGTGATGATGAAATGAGTTTCTACAATAACACCTATGTCCTGCTAAAGGAGAAAAATAGATTAGAGTAGGGCAGAAAGTTCTTCAGGAAATGAATTTTTCAACTGATAATCAATCCATCTCAATGTCTTGAGAGGATGTTTAGACTATTATGACCCCCCCAAAGGGAAAGCATGCAGTTATGCAGGGAAATTACCAAGAGCACCTACACTGCTCTTCTGCCCCTTGCATTTAATTCTATCTGGAGATATGGATGGAGGTGGCACTAGTACTGTTAGGAGTGAAAGAAGAGAACACAAGGCAAAACTATGTATTCCATAGCTGGAAGCTGCATCACACTTAAACCTGACAAGCTAACAAATGTCAATGTACCATGTTGTTTACAGGCACAGAAATGTATCCCAAAATAATCCACAAGAGAAGCAAAAGGGAAAAGAGACTGTTATTTTTCATAACAAATCTTGTAAGACCTATTATTTGTCTCTTCAAACTTTATGCTTAATTTTAATTAAAATTGAGAAATTTTTATTTTAATTTTCATTTAAAAATTATTTTAAAAATAAAAAATAAAAATTAAATAATTTTTAATTTTAAAATAATTTTTAAATAATTAAATTTTTAAATAAATAATTTAAAAATAATTACAAATTAATTTTTAATTAAATACTTTAAAATATTTTAAATACTTTAAAAAATCAAATTTTAAATACTTTAAAATATTTTTAATTTTAATTAAAATTGAGAAATTTTTATCTTTAATTTTAATTAAAAAAGAAAACAGATCAATACAGCAGGTAGTTAAGTGCTGAAATTAAGATTGCACACTGCACACCAGTAGAACAATATAATCAGACTCCTAATGTGATATGAGTGGATATTTGTAGCATTGAGATGAATTTTTCAGTGGTAATGAGGCACATGGTATAACCAAAATGTTATGGTTTAGACCTAGAATGTCCCCCAAAGACTTGTGTGTTCATGGGTGGGACTTTTAGAAGGTGAGTGGATCATTAAGCTACTATGCTTATCAGTGGATTAATCCACTGGACAATTCCAAACTGAATGCTCTGTTAAGAGGTGAGGTGTAGCAGAAAGAGGAAGGTTATGGGGGTGTGACCTAGGCAGGATATATCTCCCTCTCCAGCTCCTCCCTTCTCCTACCACTCCCTAACTGCGGCGACATGAACTGGTTTCCTCTACCAGACCCTATCAGCACATCCTTCCTGTCTTGGTGCCAGCTAACTATGGACTGAACCTGTAACAACCGTGTGCCAAAATAAACCCCTTCTCCTTTCAGTTGTAAGTGTCAAGAGTTTTGTCCAAGTGAGGAGGAAGTAACTAAGACAGTGTACATCTCCATAAAATGAAAACATAGATAGTTTTTATGGTTTAGATGTTAAATATCTCCCAAAAGTCTCATGTGTTCATGAACAGGGCTTTTGGATAATGTGATGGTATTAGGGGTATTCTACTCAGCAGTGGACCAGTGGATTTAGCTATTGATGGGTTCACAGATGAACGTGTGGTTAGGAGATGGGACCTGCTTGGAAGAGGAAAATCACTGGGAAATAACCTTGGAGGTTATTCTTGTCCCTGGCTTCTCTCTTCTTTCTCTACTTCCTAGCTGCCAAGTATAAGAGCCTTTCCCCTGCCAGGCCCCTCTGCCATGGCAGGTCTGCCTTGGTGCTATCCAAACAACCCTGGACTGAGACTTCTGCAACTATGAACAAAAACAAACCTCTCCTCTGTTAAGTTGCAGATGTTAGGCATTTCATCCCAGTGATGGGACAGGGCCTAATGCAGAAGTAAAGACTGCATTACTAAATTTCCATTAGCCTAATGACCTAAAGTAAATACCACTGCACTCCACTAAATTGACATAATAACATGGAAAGTGACAGAAAGGTAGCTTTTCCAAAACTATTTTGCTATAGAATTATCCAAAACAACAACAAAAAAAAATGATTCTCTTTAAAATGAACTGATGAGTCTAAACTAAAATTTTCCTTGCTGCAGTACAGCCCAGTGTAGAAAGCATGTTTAGCTTGCACTAGCCCTGGAGCTGATTGATCCCCAACACAAGCAAAATCAAAACAAAACAAAATTCTCCTACTAAAATAATCATCACATCCACACGTATTTTTTGAAGTAGAGGCAAAAGACCACATAGATGAATGTTTATAATATAGCAAATCCACAATTTTGGAACATTTCAGCTGTAAAATTTCACAGATATGAATTGACCTTGCATGACACACGTTCACAGATGCGAACAAGACACAGAAGTAGCTCATGGGTTGGCCAGACGTTGGTCAGAGTTGTGCTGCCGAGTGCTTACTGTGCAGTGTGGTAGTGTACAATAATGCAGTATAGTTGGGAACTTGTGTGTGTGTGTTTGGCTTTACACTGTACAGTGGTGCCTCGATTAACAAACTTAATTCATTCCATGGTTCTAGGAAAGATGGTCACATTCGTGTTCATCCTGGGAAGATCACCAGGGTCACCAATGCAGTTTGCAAACAAAAAATCTTGCCACTTCTGTTTGTGAACCAAATTTCTCACAAACAGAAGCTTTCATAAAGTGAGGTTCCACTGTATATTTGCGTCAAAGGTATGGTAGACTTACTTTGTTGGACTTACAAACAAATCCAATTTATGAACATTTCCCATAATGTAACTTGTCATAAGCCAGAGGCTTACTGTAGTATATCACTCAACTTGGAAGGCTAAATAATCTTGCTTTTCAAGTGTTTGATAGGTTCTTACTATGGACTGGACTTTGTATGGTATGAAAGTTCTCAATAGGTAAGTCCACAAGTTCTAGACAGAGACTAAACCTTCAAGCCGGGTGTGGTGGCTCACGCCTGTACTCCCAGCACCCGAGAGACTGATGCAGGAGGATCGTTGCGAGTTCGAGGCCAGCCTGGGCTACAAAGTGAGCTCAAGGCCAGCCTGAACCACACAGCAAGACCCTGTTTCAAAAAAATAGACCAAAAAAAAAAAAAAGAGAGAGACTAAACCTTCAAGCATTTACATAGAGAAAGTATAGTATACAAACCCGCTACAGGAGAAGCTAGTAACATAGTTCAGAGTGTGTATGCTTAGCAAACTTGAATATGCAGGTTCTAGATATTATCAATGCATGTTTCAGTTTTGCTACCCCTATCAATTTGTCTATAGGTTTCATGTGATTGAAAAGCAAAAGACCCTATTATATTGATCCTGATAAATTTTCCCTAAGTGTTTCCAAATCTACCAGGTTGAGACAGATATACTGTGGTGAAAACTGGATTCAGAGCCATTATTCATACTCACATTCAGTGAGCATTCCCTGGAAAACTGCCTGGGGATAAAAACATCCTGATAGCAAGGGTGGATGTAAGTAGTTTGAGATAAACCTCTTCTTAACATATGAAAATCAAATGAATCAGTGTTCTAAATTAATGAATAATTTACATATTCTGTTAATATGTATAATTAAATCACATACAAGTTTTAGAAAAAAGAAAGTAAGCCAGAATCACAGAAGCACAACCTATTAGATCCTTCAAGGTAACTTAAGTTCCTCTTCAAGAAGACACTATGTGATTCTGAGAATAACAACTTTACGTGATGCCCACTCCCCCGCCCCCACGCAACCCAAACAACAGTGAGTTTCAGTGAATGTGATGCAGTCTAATATGAAAGACAGAAAGGTGGGGAAGAGGATGGAAGGCAAGGGAAACACCAAAGGGAAAGACAGCAAGGCCATGTAATTAAGTCAAAGCAGTCTAGTTCACATTTGCAATCAAAGGAGTGTATGGTGGAAAGTACTTAACATTCAGAGTCAAAGAATCCAGGCTCTCGTCCTGGCTTTACCACTTTGAAGACATATGTTATTGGGCAATTTGATCATGATAAACTTTACAATTTGATTATTTTGATGAAATGAATTAGGTAGGTAATTCTGCATGGCAGAAGGAAGTCATTTGAGCAGAAGGGAGAATAACAGTGGCTCTAATGGGACAATCATAGGGAACACTTGAATTTCATGAGAACATTGGTGCACTAGTTTTCTAGGGCTGCTATAACAAAATACCACATGTAAGATGGCTTAAACAACAGAAATTGCTTTCTCCACATTTCTGGAGGCTGGAAGTCCAAGATCAAGGTGTCTTCAAGACTGCTTTCCTCTGAGGCCTTTCTTCTTGGCAGCAGAGGGCCATGCAAATGCCAGGGTCATCCCAAATGAATACACGCCCTGTTTCTATGTGCATCTGAATTTCCTCTCCTTATCAAGGTACTGTTGAATTGGATTAGGTCCCATGTATCTACCTGCTTCATTGTAAATTAGTCACATCTTTAAAAGCCTTGACAGTCACATGTGGAGGTACCAAGCTTAGGGCCTCAATGTGTAAAATGAGAGGAAAGGAAAGTCTAGAACAACTGGGAAGAAGACATACTTGGGAGGAGGAAAGCCAATCTGTGAGAGTCACAAAAACATCACTGCCAGAATAATATCATTCCCAACGCAGTTGGCCTCATCCTCAAATGCTCTGTCCTCCAGTTGTAGAGGACAGGGTTGATGAAACAAGGAGGCGAAAGTGAGAAAAGAATGTGAGCCAGCTCTGTTACAATTTTGGTATTGAGGAGACTTTCACACCGGAGCACAAACAGTGACCTTTTACTTACCTCTCTGTGGTGTACCTTGAAATAGTTTGCCGTCTTTGTTTTCATTTTTATCAGACCATGAGTTCAGGGTGTAGATCTGTTTATGAAAGGAAGCCAGGTATGGAGATAGACATTACACAACGCTGAGCACATCCACAGTTCACCGATTTAGTCACGTCAGTACCCTCCTTTCTCTTGGTTTAACCCTAGGACAAGTGTCATCCTTCAATTTTCAGCATGAACTATTTGGAAATTATACTGCTTTGGATCTCAGTCTAACCAAACACATGAAAAATGTGCTGCTATTGATGGTGGTAAAAGCTTAAATATTACAGTGAAAATGTGCAGCACACACTTTACCACCTCTGCATTTATAGCTTTGCAAGGAATAGCCCCTGTAAAAGTTTACCACCTTCTGCTGTCCTATGATATTCATATCAGGTAAAATGGAATGGTTATAGCACCTTCAAATTACTAGAAACTTTTGTTTTCTGGTGACAGTTTATGGGAGCATGGTTTTTAATTATAGCAATTTGCCACTAATGCTTAAAATGATTTCATGTATGAAATTCACAAAGTGGAAGAGAAATAAATCTCTTACAAATGCAGAATACTACGGTTGGTTTTTCAAAGTCGGTGTTAATCTGAGGCAGTGTAATTCTACATGTGTATAATAGATGATCCATGCAGGCAAATTGTTGGAATTCCAATTAATAGTTGGCAAATTCTATTACACTTAAATTGCTCGTATCTATTTTTTGAGAGTGCCAGATCTCCTCAGACTTAGTTTTACAGTCAGACACCAGCGTTTTCTATTGTAATATATTTGTACACAGATTTACAGCAACAGCAAGGGCAACAGTCCTGGGCAAGCAGCCACCATAGTTCACTATGGTTGTTCTCGTGCCTCGGAAAGCGTGCAGCAGAGGTCCTGCCTGAGTTTTCCAACACATGGCCAAAACGTGACTGAATGCAGCCACCAACATGATTCCTGACCCTCTTTTAACATTCTTATTCCCAGTGCCAAAACTCTATTTGGGTGTTATTTAACCTATTCCTGAATTGGAACTTCTTAACCCGTTTTTTCATTCCAGCTATCCTCAGTGTCTGCCTTAAATTATTCTGAGTCCAACACCAGACTAATCGTGCTAACACACTAACGGATCTCAAACTGCTTCCCACCTACTTTGTTTCTCAAAAACGACACTAACTGATGACAAGACAGGGTACAAATTCTATACTCTCCAACCAAGGCCCTCTGAAATTTGAATTATTGTCCCAATCCAATTTTCTAGTTGTTCAACTGAAACATATTGTTAGTCAAATCTATTTCAACATTGGCACCTGCATGTGAAATATTTATAGCCAATATCTACCTTCATTTTCCTACCCAACTGGAAAATTCTCTTATTCTCATTATCTCTCTTACATTTTCAATTTTATGTCCTATCTTTAAAGTCTTTGTGAGCCATACTGAGCCCCAATGACCTTACCAAGCTTTGATTTCTCATAGCCTTTATCTTCCATGTAAAACAAGTCACTTACATAACTGTAATATTGTGTTGTATTTTATATAAGAGCATTTCTCTAACAAAATTATATGTGCCTCAAAGGAAAAAAATGTTTTATTCTTCATTTGATTTCTAACATGTATTTCACATACTTTAAGAATACATGGATCTAGATATAGGAATAGATTTATTATTGCAGTTATATAGCTACAAAACAAATAATACTCATTTAATTCAACTTACCACCTTAATCAATATACCTACTATATTGATACTAATGAAATTCTTTCTTAAATAAGATTATTTATTAGCTCTGGGCAGGTCTCTGTAATGTAGTTTCTGCATTTGTATAATGAACAAGATAATAGCACTTTTATTATTGGTTTATTGTAGGCATTAGTTAAATAAATGCTTGTAGAACGATATATGCATTTAGAAATCATTCAGTGTTTTATCACAACTTCTTCCTCCACTTCTCTTCTCCTTTTCCTTTTCCTTCTCCTTCTCCTCTTTCCACTTCTACTTACTACTCTTCCTCCTCAGCCTTAGCATTAGCTTCTCTTTTATCTACTCAGATAACTATTCACGTACTTAGACTTTCAGCTTGTCCATTATTTCCTCCAGTCAACAAATATTCAGCTTCTTTTGCAGATCATTAGCTTATTCCTTGTGTGGTTGTTTTTAGACACGGTGCTCAGGATCTTCCCAGGACTGACACAGAGGAGACTAGGAGTCCAGAGAACATTAACTGAATGACCTTAGCCCAAGGTCAGCCAAAGAAGCAAAGCATCCATTGCTGCTACAGATGAATAACAACTCAACTCTAGAAATCAATGTTTCTGTAATAAATTCCACCACAAACGTTACTGTTCTCCTACACTCTGCAGCTCTCAAGTTTGATTTTCTATTTCCCACTCCCCAAACTTCAATCCAAAGACTTACATAGAATTGTGTACCCTAACTTTATTCATCCCAGAAGCGCTCCACTTTTTTCCCCAAAAAAACGACTTCATAGTTTATGTTATAATTGTTGTAAAATAGACACACTGAAAAATATGAAAACTAATCATTGCAAAGCAGAATTAAGTAAAATGAAGCCATTTAAAAACCCAATTAGTATACTCGTCTTTTGTGAGTGTTCCTTTTGTACCTGGGATTGTTCTCCAAACCAAACTGAGTCACAAATACCAGCAAAAATATTGTTCTAGTAATGTTTACCATTCTCCTTAACTTAGGTGTTTTTTGAATAAATACAGAAATACCAGTCTTCAATATTATTTAGAAATTATATATCAAGTGGATATTTGCTTTAGAAAAATCACATAAGAATATTCTTCATGTTCATTGTCATATGCTTTTAATGTATATAATTGTCTTGCCAACTAAAAATTTTTCTTCCAACTCTTTTAGAGGTTATGTTACCTGCAACCCTGCAACTTTTGCTATGTTGTCTTAAGTGTAGAAAATTAAATTTTAAATATATATGCAATTACAAAATTAAATATATGTTTTCCAAATGTATTTTTTGTCATCCTGAATCTGTGCAACCTCTTCTACATTCACAAATAAAAGGTAATGCCTAATAAACACTTTTTCGATATGTGATAAACTTTTCTTCTAATCATGTAAATACAACTTTAACTTCCCCTGTTGTCTCACTTTTTGAATGGTTTCCTGTCTATAATATATTATATCATAAATGTTTTGAAGAATTCTTTCAATTAATTCCCTACCTAAAGACAATAAGTCTAATGCTAGAATCACCCATGAATGTAGTTGTCTCTACTTCTCTACTTTTCATTAAATTATCCATCAGTTTTATCTCATACTTATTTGATTAGTGAGAAAAACTACACTATACCCATTTTGATATATATTAGAACAAGGAATGAAAACTATATGTGACATTTAATCAACTCAAATAGAAATAAGATCTGATGGCAGATAATCTTCTTTACTATTGAAACAAAAATTATTTTCACAAGAACATGAAATTTTCATCAGTTTCACTGATGATATTTGCCTCACACTTCCCAGATTTTTTGTTTCTGACATCCACTCTTCCATCTGTGTGACTAAACTAGAATTTGTGGAGTCATAGTACTAAATGACACAACCGAGGGTATAGCAAGTCATTGGTCAAGAAGCCATTATTTCGTGTTATTTAAATAACAAGGAGCTTTAGTAGCTTCTTTTTGAATTTTTTTGTCATCCTGTGTCCTTCATTTTTCATTGGGTCTGTTTCCTAGAACTTTAGAGCAAAAGATAAGATAATCAAAGAGAGCTGGAGAATTAAAAAGGAATTTCCATGAAATTAGAAAATGTGTTACACAGGTGTAGAGAGACTGCTAGTGTTTCATTGGTTTATGGCAATAAGTTGCAGTCATACTTTGGTACTCCACTGCTTTGAAATTTGTTGGATTTGCATATGTTAATTTCTTAATGACTCCCTTACCCTTCCCATCAAAAACAGTTTATGGGATACTCAGCTCTGATGCTCAAGTCTCTCAGAAGCAATTCACAATGAGTACTAAGGTACCAGTATGAAAATTATTTCTGACAGGTAAAAAGTAAAATCAGAATCTTTTAGCTGTCCAAATCAATATGTTTATGAGTAAAAGAAATATGTTTTTATTTCAAACCCCAGATTAGTCATTGGATAAATGACAGTACTAGTGTCTATGGGATCTGAGTTATAACTGAGGCTTTGGTGTAGTTCCCTGTATTACAGGGAAAACTCAAAAGAAATGAACAGATCCCTAGATTCATATGAATTACCAAAGCTAAATCAAGAAGATGTAGACATTTTTAATAATCCAATGTCAGTAAGTGAAGTTGAGGAAGTAATTAGAAAAACTACCAACAAAGAAAAGCCCATGTTCACACAAGTTCACTGCTGAATTCTACAAGAACGTTAAATAAGATCTAATACCACTGCTCCTCAAACTCTTTAACGAAATTGAAAAAGATGCAATACTCCCAAGCTCATTCATGCAAGCAAACATTACTCTCATACCAAAACAGCAAAGGATACAACCTAAAAAGAGAACTACAAGTCAATCTTAATGAACACAGAGGCAAAAAATCTTCGACAAGATACTGGCAAATAGAATGCAGCAAATCATCAAAAAGATAATACACTGTGACCAAGCAGAATTCATCCCTGGGATGCAAGGATGGTCCAACATATGCAAATCCATAAAAGTAATACACCACATTAACAGAACCAAGGACAAAAGCCACATGACCCTCTCAATAGATGCACAATAAGCATTTGACAAAGTCCAACACAGATTCATCTTTAAAACCCTAGAGAAACTTGGAATAGATTGTCTTTATTTCAATCTGATCAAAGCCACCTATAACAAACCAAGAGTGAGCATCATACTAAATGGACAGAAACTGAAAGTTTCACTCTAAAATCAGGAACAAAACAAGGATGCCCACTCCAAGGATCACCACTCCTATTAAATTAGGTTTGGAAACAGTAACCAAAACAATTAGATGACAGAAATAAATAAATAAATAAATAAATAGTCTATGGATATGAAGGGAAGAAGGTAAATTATCATTATTTGCCAATGACATGATACTCTACAGAGAAGACCTCCAAAATTCCACCAAAAGACTCTTAGGGTTAGGAAATTTGGTAGAGTAGCAGGATATAAAGTCAACACTCAATCAGTAGCATTCTTGTACATGAATAACAAACTCAGTGAAAGAGAAATCAGAGAAAAGTACATTTTACTGTAGCATCCAAAAAATAAAATATTTAGGAATCAATCAGAAAATAAAAAGACATCCTAGTTCTTGGATAGGCAGAACCAATACAGTGCAAATGGACAAACTTCCAAAACTCTTATACACAATGAGTACTAAGGTACTCATTGTACCTTACAAATTTAATGAACTCCCCATCAAAAGAACAACAGCACTCCTCACAGAACTAGATATAACAGCCCTAAATTTCATATGGTACTGGAAGAGACTTAGAAGAGCAAAAGCAATTTGTGTCAGCAAGGGCAACGGAGGGGGCATTACACTACTAGAATTGAAGTTATATGACAAAGCTACCATGATAAAAACAGCATTGTAGGGGACCAGGGATGTAGCTCAGTGGTACAAGGACCTGCCTGGCAAGCATAGGGTCCTGAGTTCAATTCCCAATACCAATAAATAAACAAATAAATAAAATTTTAAAAACAGCATCGTATTGGCCTAAAGACAAACAAAAAACACAAAGATCCATGGACCAACAGAACAAAACAGATGACACAGAAATAACTCCAGACACACTCAGGTAGCTTATCTTTGACAAAGGGACCGAACACTTTTATTAGAAGAAAGATAGCCTCTGTAATAAATGATACTGGGAAAACTGGCTTTCTACATGACAAAGACTAAAACTAGACCCATATCTCTCACCATGTGCTAAACTAAGATTGAAATAGGTGAAAGATCTAAATATAAACACAAAAACAATCAATCTGCTGGGAGATGAAGTAACTAAAACTCTCAAAGACATAAATGTACGCAAAGATTTTTATAAACAAAACCCAAACTTCACAGGAAGTATTAAAAAAAAATCAACAACTGCATAGAAAAAGAAACTACTAAAAGAATGAAGAGACAACCCACAAAATGGGAAAAAATTTTAGCAGTTACTCATCAAAGGACTAATATCTAAAGTACATAAAGAACACCAAAAAATTATACCCCCCAAATTTAAAGACCCAGTCTAAAATTGGGCATCTCAAATGAGTAGAAACTTCTCCAATGAAGAAGTACATACACCAAAAAAATATTTTTTTTTCAAAAAAATATTTTTAAATGTTCAACATCACTGGTCATTCAAAAATGCAAATTAAGGTGTCAGAGGTATAGCTCAGTGGCAGGGCACCTGCCTCGCAAACGTGAATTCTTGAGTTTGATGCCTGGTTCCAATATATATATGCAAATTAAAACAACAATGGGATTCCACCATACTCCATTCTTGCTGAAGAACGACTATTATCAGGAAATGAAGAAAAAGGAAAAAAAGAAATCAATAACAAACGCTGATGAGGCTGTGGGAAGAAAGGAACTCCTCTCTATTGGTGGGAGTGTAAACTGCTAAAACTACTATGGGAATCAGTATAGAGATTCTTCAAAGAACTAAAACTAAATGTTCCATTTGACCCAGATATTCCCCTTCTTGACATTTTCCTGAAAGTATTGAAAGCATCATACTGCACTGATATATGCACAGTTTGGTTTATAGCAGCACAATTAATAATAGCTAAATCTTAGAAACAGCCTATATGCTGAAAGGATAAAGAAAATGTGGTATTTATATACAATGGACAACAAGTCTGCCACAAAAGATAAGCTTAAATCATTGTGAAATGAATGGATACACTTAGAGATCATACTATTAAGTGAAATAAACCAGACTCACATGTTTAAATATTGCATTGTTTCTCTCATGTGAGAAACTCAAAGGGTAAACAAGGAACAAAATGGAGAAGAGATATTGGGAAGTAGAAAGAACATGTTCAAAGGGGAAGGGGAACAGGGGTGGTAGAGGTAGAAGAGAAGAAATGTAAAAGAAATTTTAACAAGAGAGTGGAAGTGAAAAAATGGAAAAAAAGTAAGTAAAACTTTTGTAAGTCAGGAGGGAAAGAAGCACTTAGGAGAGGGGAGGAGAATGGAAACAAGAATTATGGCATATTATGTACAAGTACAAATTTCCTACAATGACTGTTATCACTATGTATGGCAAATATGTACTAATAAAAATAAAATTGAAGACTGCTCCTTCCCTGGGTTTCTAGAGCTCTGTACATCTCAATTTTTGTTTACTTCAAACTCTTTATCTTTGTCCTACCTGCCATTTTCTTCCTCTTCCTATACATAAATGTTTATGTCTTAAAACTTACTACAAAGATGCTTGAGATATTTTTTATCCATCTTCCTTTTCCTCGCAGAGTCAGGCTTCAAGTCCTGTCAGTTTAAAACCATTCTTTTCCTCTGCTCCCACGAGCGTATGTTTGTAACATAGTAAAGTTTATGGGATCCTACTTGTTTGTATTCTGACAGTAGTTTCCGAAGTCAAACATACATCATTTGCTAACGCAGACCACATGACCAGTACATTAGAGATCCTCTTCTATCCCTGTCCTTCCTCATCCCCCTAGTGATTCCTTGAGATGCCGGCGCTGCAGCAAGTTCTCACATTAACACAGTTTTTGCGCATATCAGCTCTACTTTCAAGCTTTCCCCCAATTTGTGATAATATCAGACACCTGAAGACACAATATTCTTAATCCTTCCAGATCTAGGTAGTATTCTCCAAATGACCATACATAATTCCATCTCTATTTTTGTGATAACATTTTTTCCATACTGCCCTTGTCAACTAATGTGTCTAACTTTTCCTTAAAAGCACAGCTTAACTTCCCTATTCTTCAGCTACTTCAGTCTTGGTGGCACCTCTGAATACTTTTGGGGTTTTACAAACTCACAGTCGTCAGCATCTGAAAGGATGGATGAAATCCCATCTGTTTGTAAGGCCAAACGGACTCATGCAAGAGACCATCAGTGCCATCTGCTCACAGTACAGGTGCTCCAATCAATAGCATCATTCCTATCACTGTTATTTCTCACTTTGAAGACTGGTAAAGAGAAGCTCATCTATGTGAACTCCAGTGAATATGTTCAATGTACAGCTAAACTACAGGGTTATCTTTTAGTAAATGTTTTCTCTACTCCCTCCACCTTATAAGTGGCTTGAAGTCTTATATAACCTTAAACCACTTTGATTTCAGGACTAGTGTAGTAAGAGTATTAGTTAATATTTGTGGATATTAATAAAAAGAATATTAAAACCATGTCCTACTTAAATCACAGGAATATTGCTGTAAAAATATAGATCTTTGAAGCATCACAAGCTCCTTGGAGACACGCAATTTATTAAAACTGAGGGAAAATGTGCTCTTTTCTCTCTCTCTCTCTCTTTAACTACTGAAGTTTTGGATACTGAAGAGAAAAGTGTTGTAAAACTGTCATTTTTCAAAGATAAATATTTGTGTCTTTACAATCTATTCCGTCTAGATGTTCTGATGATGGGGCAACTATTTGTATAAGTTTCTGGGAAAGAAAATTTATATTCATCATCTAATAAAACAGAGATACCAGAACAATCCCAGTTTTATCAATGCAGTTTTAAATACTTACTGGTGATTACACAGGGCACAAAGAGATCTGCTTTTAGCTCAGAGTAAACAATGAACTGTCAGTTAAGCTGGCCTGCATGTTTCGAGGAGCAATGTTAAAGGAGAGATGTACATTAGTACGGAAATTCAGAAAATAAGGAACTCTTACAGTCTAAGACAGCTGTTATACAAAATTCCACACTTCAAGAATTTGTGTTCTTCTAACCCTGAAACAGTGTCATGCTGAACAAAATGCTAGATTCAAGGTTCATATGAGTAAGGAATTTAGATAAGGTAAAATAGTTTTCAAAGAAATCAAGATAAAAAGTGGATATGTAAAAAAAATCAAAATATCAACAGATATGTAGGAATACATATAATCACAGATCCACATCTGCAGTAGCCTTATTATATAGACTCTAAGAATAGTGTTAAGTAAGAGACTTAAAATCTAAAAACAATTTAGTCACCTTATTGTTTGCACTTCTTTCAGCAGCTCAGTGTTATTATCTATAAAGATTGGCAAAATTCCCATCTCTATCTTTCCTTTATTAGTTATCATGAAGAAAGATGAAACAGTGTCTTTATATTTTATTTCTTTGAGAAATCTACACATATAAGTGAAAGGTTTTCCATTACACATGGTTGTGAATGTATTATTCCACTTTTCCCCAAGCTACTAATTGCTTAAAAACAGCAGATTTCTGTGCTTTATCGATCTGTTTCTGATCTGAACTGAGCCAGGCTTCTTTATTCTTGTGGTTACCAGTACATTTTATTTAAATAACTAAATCTGGACCCCACTGCTTCCCAATTTGGATGTGAAAATAATTTCCAGAATAGGGACTTTGGATAGTATGGCCACCTGAATTTCTGCTTTAGGTGGAGTAAGAGACAAGTAAGCAACCATATAAAACACACACTATGCAATTTGTACAGCCGATTATCACAAAGTCCATTTTCTACTGTCAGTGTGGAGAGATATCCAGGCATCTTAACTAAACCTAAACTGCATTTATTTTTTGTGCAAGGTCACACAGCTGTCTATGTGTCTAGAGATGGGAAGAGAGTTTTATATTTTCAATTGAAGGAGAAATGAGATAATTTATTATTGTTTATAGTGATGGTATTAGTAAGACAAAGATCCTTGCGAAAGGATTATTAATAAAGGCAGTAAAAGAGATACATATACTGTCCCTTTACTTGAACTCAACATCTAGCTTTAAATTTCTGCAAAAGAAGGGAAAACACAGGTATATTGCTGTGGTTTATTTCTAGATGTCCTCCTGGAAGCCTCATGCACTCATGGGTGTGGCTTTTGGTAGGTGACTGCATCCTGGGTGTGTGATATTGGATCATGAGCGTCTGATACTGGATTAGTCCACTAATGGGTTCAGCATAATTCTGGGTGTGGATGATGGATTTACTGAAGAGGAAAGTCCCATCCTGGGTGTGGGTGGCACCAACCAACAAGACCATAGTCTACATGAGATAAAAAGGGAGGGAGAAGTCTTACTGCTTCCTGCCTGCCCTGCCATGGACTGTTTCTCTTCTGCTACACCCCTCTGCCATGCTGCCTTGGCTTGGAGCCGGCTAGTTATTGACTGAAACCTCTACAAAGTGTGACCTAGAATAAACCATTCGCCCTTTAACATGTGGGTATCAGATATTTTGTCCCAGTAACTAGAAATAACTAAAAACACATGTTCATCAGAGATGTTGAGACTAAATTTACACAGTGCTGCTTTGAGGTCAAGTGGATAATTAAAGGGAAGAAACATCAGGATGTACTTACACCTATCCAACTCCAGTGTCAAAGCTAGTGATGGGACAAACCAACAAGTCAGTAGCATGAAGAGTTGTGAGCACAAAGAGTTGTCTTCCCTCATGATGCCACCATGCTGGGGACAGCTGATGTTGCCAAGGGAAATGAAACTGGGAAGTAAACTGAGGCCATACGTAATGGTTTGGATACTGCAGCAACTGAGATTTGGATATTGGTGTTGGTAATATCATACATGTTTTCACAGAATACTTAGGTTAGTTGTCCTACCTTTTTACATTTGCAAACATTAGCTATTGCAATATGTTTTCTGTCATTTACTTAGCAAAAATATACTTCAAGGATAAATTATATGCATTCTTGTCCATAATTGAAATCCCTTTAGCTTAGGTTAAATGCTGTTTTTCAACCTCAAGACCACACTTCAGTCATCTGTGTAATGGTCTTTGCAGACATGAGGGCTAGTAGGATAGTTAATATTTGAAGTTAACAGTTCATCTGACAAACCATAGTGATATTAATCAGTTTAAGGCTAGAAACAATATCCACTGTTAAAGAATATTTGAGGTGTAAACAATTCCTACAATGGTAGAATTTGTTATTTTCTGTGACCATCCCTCAATAGCTTAAACTTTTCAGTGAATTTCCCCAACCACAGAAGCTGAAAACATCAACCATGCTCCCTCCTGCATTGTGTGCAATAAAAGCTGTCATTTCAGACTCAGCTCATCTGACTTGGTGGAACTGTATTTCCAAGAAGATGACACAAAGAAGTAGAGATCAAAAAGAAGTTCTGGTGCTTATAACAGTTGGTGGAGGCCTGAGTCTCGGTTCCGTTTTGATAAGGGTTCCAGAAGCTGACAATCTGGCTCTAGGTAATAGTGGCTATTTTTTTCTACCTCACCAGTTTCCTAGCAGTGTGATCTGCACCACATTTTCTAACCATCCTGGAGTATTCATGTATTATCCAACAGGCTTTAAGTGAAATCCTTTGCTGTAACTTGGAATAATAAACTCTAATAAACTTGGGAGACAGGAGGCTTCTTCTTAGTAATTTAAAAAAACTTAAACTAGTATGTATTATTTATCAAATTGACCATACTCTTCTATGAGAAAGCAATATAACTATTTTAGTTACTTTCTTAAAATTTCTTCCAAATTTCACATTATCAGTGAGTTCTTTTTTTGATCAATGTTTCTAAAAGTCATCTTCTACCAATCTCACCTTTCCATTTCCTGTTGGATTTTCATCGATATCTCTGACCTGACACTATCCTGTTAATAGTATTTGCCCTTTGATTTACAATATCAGTGAGAGCATGGAATGGGATGTAGTTTTATATCAGTTCTTTCTGTGTTTTTTTAATATTTTATGATTAGGGCTTATAGGAAAGTAAAGCAATTTTTTTCTAATGTACTGGGGGCCATCTATGGATATTAGCCAATTAAGTAACTGTTGGAACTTGTAATCTCTTTGAAAAGCAATATCAGATATAAAATGGAAATTAAACATGATGGATCTAATTTGACACAACCAGAATTGAAAATTTAATGATGATGCACTGCTGGAACATTGCACGCTGCTAAACAAACTTATCCATTGTCATGGTTTGGGGCTTATTTTGCAAGGTGAAACAATACAATACAGGAAACATATTTTATATGATTATATATATAATAATCACCCAAGAATGATATACAAAAGAGTGAAGGAAATCAGTCCATACACTAATACCAAGGAATCCAGCTGAGGGCCTGGATCTCACGGAAATGTCCTACAAGAGTCCAGCTGAATACCTAGAGCTCATAACAGTGCCTCCCAGGAGTCCACCTGGAGGCTCAGAGCCCATGACAATATCTCATGCAGGCCTGTTTCATGAATCTGCACTGTGAAGGCCCAAAGGTCAGCAGTGGAATCTAGGAAGTCTGTGCCAGCAGGATGAAGGATCTGTGCTAGCAGGCTGAGGGATCTGCACTGGAATCAGGAAGAGATGCTCAGAAGAACCAGAGCTCCCCCAAAAGGTACCACAGCCATCCTCAGCAACAGTGAGGTCCCGAGCTCCACCAATGATCAAGATGGCCAAGTTCCCATCAGGGAAGCCAACGCAGCAAGCTTCTCCTGGAAACCAGCAGTGCACCAACTTCCCTTCTGAAGCCAGGAAGCAATGCTCAAAGTGAGGACCACAGTTCCCCCAAAGTAAACCAAAGCCATTCTCAGTGCCAACAAGGTCCCGAGCTCCTTGGACAATGAAAACAGCCAAGTTCGTCAGGAAAGCCAGCATGACGAGCTCCTCCAAAACAACCAACAGCTTCCACCAGCTCCAACAGCCTTCCTCCATTCCCAGCAGCCATACTTCTCCCTTTCCAGTTCTGCCTCTTATGCTGCTGGCGACAATCCCCAGGTGGGCCTCCCACACCCAGCACTACACTTACTCAGTTCAGCTGGGAAGTATAAGTTGACCACCAGTTATCAACCACTACATCCATTTTTTTTAAAATACAATATTAGTGCTTTCTTTTTTACCCATTATTCTGTCATTTTTAATATATATACACATAGCAGTACCTCAGTTAATGAACTTAACTCTCTTCACAATTCTGGTTACAAACCAAACTGGATGAGAACTGATTGGACCGCCAAATCCACACAGAACCAAACCAGACTGTCTGACACGAGAAGAGTCTTTATTAGGCGGGAGAGCTACGCAGTGGGCTGTCTAGTGGACCGAGACAGCCCTGAGCTGTGCAAAGCATGGGGCTTTTAAGGGTTTTTTCAGGGAGGATGTTCATGGGCCGGAACAGCCAAGGGAGGGGCCTTGTGGTTAGAGCAGTTGGCCCTGAAGGAACATCTGGTCCCTGCTGGGTGGGGTGTGGGGCAGGGTCCAGGCAGGGTATGGGTCAGGGTGACCTCTACAGTTGAGCCGTTTTGGTGATAAGGGAAGTACTAGCGCAATCAAGTGAGTGTTTTCTCTTCCGAGGGGTGGGGGAGGGTCTTTGGTGACTTAACAAGAACCAAATCAAATTTCCCCACAAGGTCAACACTAAACCTGACCACTGAATTTGATTCATTTTTTATCCAACTTGGATTGTGACCAGGATCATGGAAAGAATCAAGTTCATGAACTGAGGTACCGCTGTAATTAAAATGGCTATTAAATTAAATTCCTAAAGCAAAAATATCAGTCCGAATATCTTGTGTTAAGGGTTTTCGGATTTAATATATGAAAAGGTATTGTTGAGACCAATCATTTTAGTAAAGGCAGATTTTCATTCAATATCATTTCTCAGGTAAGGATGGTATGTTGGCTCCACATGGTGGTTATTCAATCTACTCTTGTATTAGTGCACTACTTCTCATATTTTGCTGAAATCAAGTACTTTACAGAGAATATCTTAACCACTTTTGCATCAGTAGGACAAAATATCCAACACTCACAAGAGAAGTTTAACAACCGGAGAAGTTTCCTTTGGCTTATGGTTTTTAGAGGATTCAGTCTGTAGCTGGCCGGCTGTAAGTCAGGAACGCCTGTTGGACGGGTGTGACAGAGGAAAGCTGCTCATATCCTGTGGCCCAGGAAGCAGATAGAAAAGCTGGAGAGAAGGTACATCCTTCTGGGTCAGCCCACAAGTGACCACCCTCTTCTGCCCACCTCCTAACAGCACATGTGACTAGGAATTCAGTGGTGGCTGACTCTACGGGTAAGTATAGCATTCCCACAATCCAAGCACTCTCCAAACACAGGAGCATTTGAAGAAGCACTCCATATCTAATCTTAACAGAGAATTCTTACATTTCAGAATTCTAATGTAAGCAATGGGAACCGCCAAAATACAGGAAAGTGACATGTCTTCATCTCAAAACCTGAGCACTCTGTACAAGTCCGA
This sequence comes from Chinchilla lanigera, assembly GCF_000276665.1. Classification (NCBI taxonomy): domain Eukaryota; kingdom Metazoa; phylum Chordata; class Mammalia; order Rodentia; family Chinchillidae; genus Chinchilla; species Chinchilla lanigera. The sequence goes on along the minus strand of NW_004955427.1, from coordinate 10,361,827 downwards.
ACCTCTGCACCTGTCTTTATCAGGTGCTGTGCTTTGAAACAGTTTCAGCAATCCTAGGTGTAAAGATCCTGTCTTGACAAGTGGTTTAAAATTGTTCTGAGAGCCGCAGATTTCATGGTGGAAAGAGCACTGTCTGGGGTTTATGAATCATGGCTCTTCCATTTACTAGCTATGTGGGTGTGAGCTTCATCTGAAAAATGGGAAATTGAAATCCATTTTCAAAAATTTTACAAAATTTTTGCAATCTGGAGATCAGGTCAGATGTTTGCTTTCAGGAAAATACTACTGAAGCTGGATCCCAGCCAGCGAGCTGAAGTTGTGCAGAGTATCCTTCCCGGTAACTGGACGCTCAGCCATTGTAGAGCGTCAGTCACTGAGTGCCATCATGGTGATCCAACACAGAGATCCTGGAGGGGACAGGAAATGGTAGAGTGCTGTCACATTGGCTCATCCTTGCCAGTGACCTGTTTACCTGTCTCCTGAAATTGTCAACAAACAAACAAGAATAGCACTTTTGACAAAAAGTAGTGAGGAAACCATGGTGAACATGTTTTGGGGAGGTGTAGTGCACACAGCAGGTATCAAGTGCTCTAGAGCCTCGCTTCCTTTCCATCCACACCCTGTGTCTCTGATTGCCTTCAGCTTGCAGTTTCCTGTCACCCCCTAAGCAGAAAGGGATTGTGGAGAAAGTCAATGACTTTTGCGAGTGGACCTGAATTGAAGATGACAGGGTAAAAAAATCAAGGATTTGTGATTCTCATATAAAGCTAGTAGAGGAACTGTGCTTTTCTCAGGCAAAGACCTAAATTGTACAACAATGGGGTGATAAATGGGTATAAGTACAGAAACCTCAGGAAGTCCTCATAGACCTCAAGCATCCATGACTGCAGGCATTTTAGAGCATCAAGTGTCAAAGTGATGGCTGGTGCTGGAATTACAAATCAGCTCTTAAAGTAACAGGATAATCCTCAGAGCTTTCAATGAGGCATCCAAATAAGCTAAAGCATATTATTTATCTACAGGTCTTTCTTCAATGCTTGGGCATTATTGAAATAAACACCTCTGCTATAGATGGAGTTTAATTGCAAAACTATCTTGAAGAAATGTATTTGATTTTTGGCTTTTCCTTCCTATGGAGCAGTGATGTGAAAATATGGCTCCCCATTGGAATAGCCAGAGAAGTTTATTTTTTCCCTTTTTCTTTGTTTGAAGCCTAATGCCACAGTCCCAAATAGCTGGGTTTTATTGTTCAGGGCACTGTCTGGGTATCTGCATGTTCAGAGCTGTTTAGATGCCTCTTATGCTTAAGCTGAGAATCACTGCTTATCCAGGCTGCCTGCTAGGGTGCTGGTTGGTGCTTTTTGTGCTTGTGAGCAGGGAGGCAGGACACCTGTTTACTAAGAAATTAAGCTGAGGCAGCAATTCATTCCGTCCAGAGCACAAAATAACACTCAGCTGTTAATGGCATTTTTGCTGCACTGACCTATGTTGGCTTCAAACTAGCAATGACCTTCACTTTCCATCGCCTGTAATTAAGGATGTCTGCCACCACCATCATCCAGTTTGGAGCTTGATTAATTCTCATAATTACCAAGTGCATTTTTGCAGCTGTAGAAAAGAAGGCCTAGGTCACCAAAATAAGATAGCCCTATAATAGCAAAAACTAAATCATAATGTTTAGCACTCATTTCATGTTTAATCATTATTTTTAAGTTCATGGCAGTCATTATCTGTTTATTCCATATGATGTTACTGGGGCAGTAACGCTGAATTATTATATTATTTGCATATTATGTCACTCATTGGGAAGAAAACTCTTTTATCAGGTTTGGGAGTGGTAATTTTCAAATCCTTTGGTGTTTGATTAAGCTTACTCTCTCCCTTTAATGAAAACAGCCGTATCAGCACTGTTGGTGATCACTCAGAGACCATCGAAGATGCACAGATCTCAATAAATAACCTCTAGCAAAGCGGACAAATTAATGATGCATTTTATGACTACTTCATCATTCAAACCCACTTTCTCTTATAGGGTTGCCTAGTAATCTCCAAGAGATTTTAGAAGACTATGCCCAGGTAAAAATATCAGAATCGTTTTACCTACACAGTAATTTAGGTGTTATACTCAAAGACAGATTGTATTTTAAGAGTCCTAGCCTTATAGAAAGAGAAGAGGAAATTCCTTAACTTACACCACTTCCAACTTCCTCTTTCAACATTTGCTTATACTTATTTTCAACCACAATGACCTAAACATGTCATATATTTATCAGGTCCCACTTATTGGGTACTGACCCCCCTCTAACATTGTGCTAAATACTTTTATGCTCTGTAACACCCTTGTGTCCCATAAATTACTTGCTAGGGAGTGGTTATTTTGCCCTCTACATTGTTATGAATAAGAAAACTATTAAAACTCAGTGAAATGTAGGAACGATTGTGAAATGTAGCTGATAAGAATAAGGCTAAAATTCAAATCTTCCTGACACAAGAAAAATAAAAAACAGAGCAAAACACTCTGCAAAATAATCTCAGTTCACTGTTGGGCTTCTTTATCTCTTCCCACGTGTTTTCTCAGTGAGTCTCCTCCCACACTGACCAGCCCTGTGTCCACACACAACCTTGCTCTCATCCCAAAGTTTATCTGAAACATTGTCAGAGTTTTACTTTAAAAAAATCCATTCTTATAAATCCTAAAAGGGAACCATTTTGGAGCCCAACCTTTCTTCCAAACTTCCAGTTGGTGACTGATTCCTGTCAGTTAATGCCTCTTATTATTTAATTTCTACTACTAGTACTTTAGTCCAGATTCTAGAATAAGAAGTTCCCCCTACCCAACCCCACTGCCCTCAACTCTTCCTGCCCAGCTGATTATTTCTGCTAGATAAGTAATCCACAGGCACAGCCTTTATGGTAGTTTTTTTATTCAAAAACCTCCCATGGATTCTCATTTCCTACCATGGCAAGTCTAAAACTTTATGTCTGACTTCCAGTATTTCTCTGCCCTAATCACATGATTTCAATCTCCTATTCAACTTAAATCCAGCTTTATTAAGGCCTTATAAGCTACATCTATTAGTCATTATGAACCCTGATATTAACTAATTATTGAATATAAAATCTAACGATTAACTAGATATTAATTTTAGCTCTCACACTTAGTTGTGGGTGGCATGAAGGATTTTCCAGTACATGATGGAGGGTTTCTCTCTGTGCACTGCTTGGGTTTTTTTTTCCAGTACCGGGAATTGAACTCACAACCTCGCGCTTGCCAGGCAGGTGCTGTGCCACTGAGTTAAATCTCCGGCCCCTCTCTCTGTACTGCTTGACAATGAGCTAGAGGGACAAATGGTTCCTACTCACCAAGGAAAAGGCTGCAGCGGTCTGTACTTCCTCCAAGGCTTCCAGGGACTAGGTAGCATGCACATTCAGAATCTCTGTTTTAAAAACGCCACTCAAGCTTAGACGATTTGGTACCCAAACTAAAACTGTTCCATTTACAGGTCTACTCTTATCTTTTCCCTCTGAAAGAGAGCAATTCACGATGGGTCATCGTCCTAAAGAACAGTTTCTAAGTCCCCGCACCTGTTCCTGACCCAACATTGCTCTGGGCAGGATAAGGAGAGAATGAAGAGTGCTCACATTAGCAGCATTTGTAATGGAGTCATCACGTGGTTTCTTTCAACAATTCCTAGCACGGATGGTTAAAATTGAAACTGTTAAACACTTCAAGTGATCCAGGGATTACATAAGATAGTTTAAACTGGAACAACAGAAAGATGAACACTATAGATTTATAAGGTATGCGGTCTCTATAGTCTTTGGCAGTGTTTCACATGGGTGGCAACTTCTGAATTACAGCTGATTTGATTTCCTTTGAGTAGACAGTCTCCCATTCAGACAACTGAGAAGAAAGGACACCATGAGCAGCAAACACAAAGGAGGGCAAAACAGCAAGCAAATGGAGTTCAAGATTATACTCAACCTAAAGCTCATACGATCTACAAGACTTAGAACAGCAACCAAGGAAAGAGGAGGAAAGGAAGGCTCGTTTCCAGTTACTGGGAGTTCAATGAGCTGAACAGTGGGTATTGAGCTGTAACACGGCCCATATATTGATGACATATAAAGAGCCAAACAAAGGCTTATACACAAAAATGATGCAGAAAGAATGGGAACAGCAGCAATAATAGACTCACATTTATATTGGACCGAAGTGTAAATATTTTATATGGATTATTTCATTTTATCTTTAAAACAAGCCTAGATGGTAGATGCTATTGTTTTTCCCTTTTTGGGCAGTGAGGAAACTGAGGTGCACAGAGCTTAATTGCTTTCTGCAAGATTTTTAGTCAAGATAAAATATTAAAGGGAAGAAGGTAAGTAATTACCCATAGTCACACAACCAACAAATGATAGGCATCCATATTTGTTTGACTCCAGGTCCCAAGCTTGCTCCTACCCAATGTACAAAAACATGCTAATTGATGGGAGAACAGTGGAAGCTCTGCCCTAGAGATGGGTATTTTCCTCCTTTACTCTTACACCCACTGGAAGTTGTCCTGATTCACTAGTTTGCAAGCGTTATGGAAAGAATTGTTAAAAGGTTTGATGCAGAAACAGCATTGCCAGAGTCCATCACCTTTGGTTAATTAGGAGCAAGTGTGCAGGACAGCAGGGTAGTTAAGCTATTGGAACAAAATCAGATTGGACTGTTCGGAGTTACTGGATGCCCTCTGGTGCATATGGGCTGTGACAGAGGCAGTATGGATATGGTTGAGCTGTAATGCTCATGGGACATTCACTGATGCAGGCAGCCTCACAAGCAGCTTTCAAATCCAGACGATGAACAAAGGAAATCTAGACAACACAAATTAAGGTGATATCATAGCTGAAAATTAAGGGTTTTTTTAATGTGTTCAGTTAGACAACAGATTATAGGTTAAAAAATATTTATGGTATTTATAGACAGCTTGCTCTGGGTGAGGTTGAATAACAGCTATGGAGAATCTAACAATATGTAAAATACAGGGGGTAAAGATGCAGCTCAGTAGTACAGCATTTGCTTACCACATGAAAAGTGTTAAATTCAATCCTCAGGACCCCAAATATCTATATGTGATCTATCTGTCATCAAGTTGTTTATAGCTGTACAAATATTATGTAGCACAATATACCAAATCACTCACAGGGTAAGGATCTAACCGCTCCACAAGATTCATTAATCTTTGATTCTCCAGGGCCTAACATCATACTTAGCACCGCAGAACTTCCTGACTTTATTTCACAATGTTTGCTGAACACACTACACAGGGTAGGTAATTTTGTTACGTGGGAATAAATAATTGTAGAATTGTGATCTAAGATATATTTTCCTTCTTTTTATTGCTTCCTTTAAAGTACCATAGATAGTTGAAGATTATTTTCAGCACAACTTTACAGCAGAATTCATTTAAAATAATTCAGGCCACTGATGTACCATCTTGATCCGTCTCGATCAGCTCTATCTTATGCCTTTTTTCCAAACCAAATCTCTTCCTTTCTGACTCTGTAAATCATGAATGAAATGTTTGATAAAGAATATTGTTATATCGAAAATATTCTTACAGAATCCCTTACCAATTAAAAAATGAAGTATTAAAATTTTAAGGACCCAGAAAGGAGACTTCCAGGAAGGTGGCAGAGGGGTAAACAGCAGAGAAACAGCCTCTCTGAGACTTGGTGTCCAGATGCTGGATATAGTAACTTGAGAAGGAGAAGTAGGAAAGTGGCTCTCCAGGACCAGGCAAGGATCTGAAGTGATAATTAAAGCCCACAGGGAGAGCGAAAAAGAGATCTCAATGTGGAAGATGGATACGGTAAGCAGTGCTTTCTCCCTGATCCTGACTCACTGTGTGGGAGGAGCAGCTCAGACCTACAGACGCATAGTAACTATGGGCAACCTCAGAGGCTTCCACTGAGAAAGGCACCGTAGAACAGAGCAGTGGACGCAGTGGACTGCAGGTGCTGTTGAGTTATTCAGTTTCAGGTGCCCCTCCCCAGTACGAGAGCAATTGGCTGGTTGCCACCTGGAGAGGAGCCAACTAAACTCGGACCTCAGAATAATTGTGGGCTGTCTCCATCTAGTGGCTCTCAGTGTCAGGGTGAGGCAAAACCAAGTTCAAATCAGCAGGAGGTCAAGGAGCCGAGTTCAAGCCAGCAGGGAGCCAAGTTCAAGCCAACAGGAGGCACACAGAGTACTGCAGCTGAAGAAATCTAGGTCCAGTCTCACAGCCAGAAACTGGCCTGGACTTTAGTGGAACTAAGGGTGCAGGATTGCTGGGATTAAAAACCCCACCATAATCTACAGCTAGCTTCCTGGGATTAAGCAACACAGATCTGGGTTCTGTCTGCCCACTCTGTCTGCTGGTAACAACAAAGACACATTCTGAAGCAGACTTTTTTCTTCTTTGTTTTGTTGTTGTTTTCTTTACGTTTGCTCTTGTGTTTATATGAGTGTGAACATTGTTTCCAGTCTTTTGTTGTTGTTACTGTTGGTCTGTTCTGTTCTTGTTTTTATTTCTTCTCTGTTTCATACCTGTCTTCCCCAAATCCACGTTATCCTCATTAACCTGTCAGCCTTGCTTCTAATCTCTTCCCCTTCTTCAATTTTACTATTTTCCCACTAACCCCTTTTAAATTTTTTTCCCCTAAGGATAAAATTGCCATAATAAGAGTAAAGTTACTATATACAATTTTCTGGTTTGTTTCAGATTTTCTTATATAACTAGAAATCTAGTTCATGCAGATAAAAGTGGCAAATTAACAATTACCACAGTTTGTCATTTTCTAGGCTGTGTTTGATGTTATTATTATTGCTAATTATACTACTTTATCTAAGGTGATATAATTGTTCTAATCAGTTGTTCTTCCTGGTATACCAAAACTATGATTACCTAAGGGTCATAAACAATATCATAATGCAGTGCCGGGCTGGGGATTTAGCTCAACGGCAAAGCGCCTGCCTGGCAAGCGCAAGGTGGTGAGTTCGGTTCCCGGTACCGGAGAAAACCAAAAAAAAATAAACATAATGCAGTGCCAAAGAACAAAGGGCTAGGCCAAATAGGCAGCTACTTCTCCTTCCCAATAAATTTATGTGATAACATAAGGCAACAGAATCAAAACCCAAAGCTAGCTACACCTGGAAGATTTCTCAGAGAAGAATTCATTTCTTAAGGGGTTTAAAACTAGTAATAAAGCTACTTGGCATAATCAATTTACAAGCATCAACCCATGAATTAAACTAAGAAAGACAGAAAGAAAAAAAGAAAGAAAGAAAACAGGAAGACACTTAAGTAAGATGCATCCCAAGACTTCCAGATTGTCAAAGGCAAACCCAAGGAGCAATGAGGTAGAACACTTCAAAAGCCAAGAATCTGGACCATCTAAAATGGTAACAATGAAAATAACAAAGCAGATAAATGAGGCTCTAGAATAAATCAAATCAGAAATAATTTCTTAGATAACTGCAAAGATGGAGATCATAATGAAAAACATGGTTAGTCAACTCTAGAGCAGATACAGATTTTTAAAAAAGAAAAGCTTAGGAAAATGATGGAAACCATGAACATCCAACATAAGAAAGAAAAGGAATCCACTAAACAGATGCAAACAAAAATTCCACTCAAAGTATATGCAGCAGAATGAGCCAATGTGAAGACAGAATCTCAGATACAGAAGCAGGATTGCAGTTAGCAATCATGAAAAGAAAGATTTCTTGAAATTATCAAAGACCATGACAATTCAGTCCAATAGCTACTAAATGATGCAAAGATAAATGAAATAAGATTAATTGGAGTCAATAAAAAAACTAGGAGATAACCCAAACAACATTTTTTAAAAGTTCAAAAAAATTCCAAGCAGGGAAAAAAAAATTTAACATACAGTAACTGAGGCACCTACAACTCCAATTAGCCACGATCAAAAAAAAAAATACACAAAGACATGTGATAATCAAGATTCCAGAAATTCCACACAAGAACAGAAAATTAAAAGCTGCTAGAGAAAATAAATAAATCACCTACAAAGGAAAGCCCATCAGAATTACAGCAAACTTCTCAACAAAAACCTTCAAGTCAAGGAGAGCTTGGAGTGAAGTATTTCAAACCCTAAAAGAAAGCAACCACCAATCAAGATTGATACACCTCAAAAAACTGTCTTTCAGTGTTGATGAAGAGATAAGATACTACCATGACCAAAAACAAGTGAAGAAATTTATAACCACCAAACCAGCTCTCCAAAATGTTCTAAAGGACATATTAGAAAGAGATAACAAGAACTCCAGCCCAATGAATCCCAAGAGAATGAATTCACCAGTCAAGGCAAGCAATGAAACAGTGGGAGAAGAGGGAAACAACAACAGGAAAATAACATGACAAGGATAAGTCAATACATATAAGATAACAAAGCACTTGTAAATAACCAGGAACAAAGGGGTTGAAGGGAGGAGAGGGGAATGGGAAAAAAGAAGGAAGATATATCACACATAGGCTGAAATTTCATGTAATGAATATTATCATTATGTATACCTAAAATGTATCATTGAATTTTTTAATGCAAAAAACCTCATCAGTTATAAGCATCAATTTTAATGGTCTCCATTCACAAATCAAAAGAAACAAACTAGCAGAGTGAACCAGGAAGCAAGATCCAACAATATGCTACAAACAATAAACACATGTACTTCAAAAAGAAATTCATAGACTTGAAGTCAAAGAATGGACACCAATATTCATGTGATAGGAACACAGGAAAAAAAGGACAGGCAACTATTCTATCTGCAGAAAAAGTGGATTTCAACCCAAGAATGATTAAGAAAGACAAACAAGATCACATCATCTTTGAAAAGTGAATAACCCCAGAGGAAGAGTGCAATTATAAATATATATACACCAAATCCTAGTGCACACAAGTGTATACAACAAATATTAATGGATATTAAAGTTAATTAAGTACTAATACAATTGTAATGGAGGACTTCAATACCCCACTATCACAAATACACAGATTAACTAGACAAAAAAATCAACAAATATCAAAAGTGAATCAAACTTTTGAACAAATGGACTTAGTAGATGGCTAGAGTATTTCACCCCACAGCACCAGAATACACATTCTTCTCAGCTGCACATGGAACATTCTCCAAAATAGACCACATACTGGCTCATAAAACATGCTTAATTAAATGTAAAGGAGTTAAAATCATCTCATGCATGTTATCAGACAAGAATGCAATGAAATTAAACATCAATGGAGAAAGAAGTCACAAAAATTTCATAAATATATGGAAATTTATAGCACCCTCCTCAACAACCAATGGGTCACAGATGAAATGAAAGAAAATTAGGCAGTTTCTACAGTAAAATGATAATGTCAATATAATGCACCAGAACTGGTAGGATGCAGTGAAAGTACTACAAAGGAACTTTTTAGCAGTGAAATTCCATATCAGGAAAACAGACTGATCTCAAATAAATCACTTAATATTGAGCCTCAAACTTCTACAGAAAGAAAAGCTAGTCAAGCCCAAAGCTCTTACAAAGGAGGAAATTATAAAGATCAGAGCAGAAATTAATATAATGGAGACTGAGAAAACAATACAAAGAATTAATGAATCTAAGAGCTCAGTCTTTGAAAGATTAAATAAAATCAACAAACCCTTACCCAACCTTATCAAAAGAAAGAAAGAAAAGACTCAAATTCTTGCAATTAGGAATGACAGGGGTGAAATCACAATGGACCCTACAGAACTCCAGATCATAAAGACCTCCTTTGAGAACCTTATTAGTAAGGTAGAAAACACAGAAGAAATGGACAGATTCCTAGATACATAGGAATTACCAAAGCTTAGTCAAGAAGCTACAAAAATTCTAAAAAACCCAATATCAGTCAATGAAATGGATGGTGTAATTAAAAACCTACCAACAAAAAAAGCCACTCTTAAGGGATTTACTGCTGAATTGTACAAGAAATTTGGAGAAGCTCTAAAGCTGTTGCTTCCCAAACTCTTCAATTAAGTTGAAAAGGAAGCAATGCTCCAGAATTCATTCCTGGAAACAAGCATTAATCTGATACCCAAACCAGAGAAGGAGCCAACCAAAATAAGAGAACTACAATCCAATCACTAATGGATATAGGTGCAAAAATCCTGAAAAGATACTGGCAAACTGAACGCAGCAAATCATCAGAAAGATTACATGTCATGCCAAGTAGAATTCATCCCAGGGATGCAGAAGTGGTTCAACATATGCAAATCAGTAAATGTAATACACCATATTAACAGAGCCAGACAAAATATGATCATCTCAACAGATGCAGAAAAATTATTGGACAAAGTCCAAAACAGATTCATCTTTAAAATCCTAGGAAAAATTAGAAGAGATGATCTTTAACTCAATATGACAAAAGTCATCTATGACAAACCAGCAACCAACATCATAATAAATGGTCAAAAACTAATACCTTCCACTCTAAAATCAGGAACAAGACAAGGATTCCTGCTATCACCACTCCTACTCAATATAGTTCTGGAAACATTATCCAGAGCAGTTAGAAAAGAGAAAGAAATAACAGGAATAAAGATAGGAAAGGAAGAATTTAAGTTATCATTATTTATGAATGACATGATACTCTACATGAAAGACCCCACAAACTTCACCGAAATACTTCTAGATTAAAAAAACCAAATTTAGTAGCATGGCATGATACAAAGTCATCTTTCAAAGCACAATATCATTTATGTACACAGATAACAAACTTACTGAAGGAGATATCAGGGGAAAAAAACACATTTCACACTAGCATCCATAAAACAAACACTAGGCAAGCCAACTACTGAAGGGAGTAGAAGAAATATACATTGAAAATTATACTACTCTGGAAAATGATATATAAAAGAATATCAGAAAATGGGAAAATACTCCTCCCTTTTCAATAGGAAGAATCAATATAATCAAAATGGCCATACTCCCAAAATTGTTATACAGGTTTAACATAATCCAAATCAAAACACTAAGAACAAATCTCACAGGATTAGAGAAAACAAGCCTAAAATTTATTTGGAAACAGAAAAAACTAGAATAGCAAAAGCAATTCTGGCAGGGGGCATCACATTCTCCTACTTGAAAGGCAAGGCAGGGGCATCACAATCTCTGACTTGAAATTACACTACAAAGATACAGTGATGAAAACAGCATGGTACTGGCCAAACAAAGAACAGTAGAACAAATAAGAACATGCAGAAAAAACTCCAAACATATTCAACCACTTATATTAGATAAAGGAGCCCAACACCTTCAGTGGAAGAAAGACAGCCTCTTTAATAAATGGTGCTGGAAAGCTAGCTTTCTATGTGCCAAAAATTAAAACTAGACCCATATATTTCACCATGCACTAAATTAAAATTGAAATGGATCAAAGAACTATATATTAAAATAAAAACAGTAAATCTGCTGGAAGACAGAATACACAGAACTCCTCAAGACAATGGTTGAGCCAAACACTTTATGAACATACCCCTGAACACACAGAAAAATGATAAAGAATATCACAACTGAAATCTCATCTTATTTAAAAGCTTTTGTGTAGCAAAAAGAACGACCAATAGGGTGAAGAGACAGCCAGTGTGGGAAAACCTTTCTCCAGCTGTTCATCAAAGGATTAATATTAAAAATATATAAAGAACTCAAATCAGTCAGATCCCCCAAATTTAAAGACCCACTCTAAAATGGGCATCTGAAATGAATAGGCACTTTTCAGACAAAGAATTAAAAATGGTTGGGCAGACGTTTGAGTGGCACAGTACCTGCTTGGCAAGCACCAAGTCCTGAATCCGATTCTCGGTACCAAAAAAAAAAAAAGAGAAAAAAGAATTAGAAATGGCAAATAAGTATATGAAACAGTGTTCAACATTACTGGTCATCTGAGAGATGCAAATTAAAACGTACAGATTCCATCTCACTCCAGAAAGAACCGTTATCATCAAGAAAACAAGCAATAACAAATGCTGGCAAGGCTGAGGGACAAAAGAATACTTCTTATCTGTTGGTGGGAGTGCAGACTGCTACAACCACTGCGGAAATCAGTGTGGAAATTCCTCAGAAAGCTAAAGGTAAAGGTTCCGTTTGGCCCAGCTATTCCCTTTGGTAGTATCTTCCCAAAAGAATTAAAAGCACTATACCACAGTGATACATGCACACCTATCTTCATAGCAGTACAGTGTGTAATAGTTAAATCCAGGAAACAGCGCAAATGCCCATCAACCAATGAATAAGGAAGATGTGGTGTTTTTTTTTTACAACTGAGTACTATTCTGCCTTAAAGAAAGATAAGCTGGAGATAGTTCTAGCTAAATGGGTGCATTGTGAGACCATAGTCTTGAGTGAAATAATTCAGACACACATGTTTAAATATTGTATATATTTTCTAGTGTGAGAAATCAAAAGTATATGGATGTGAGGGCGATCTGGCTGCGACATCTGTCACCCCATTGATCGCCAGGGTTGATTCGGCTGATCTGGCTGGCTAGGCTGGTGTCCCCTTTCTCCCTCAACGCTCCATGTGCGTCCCTCCTGAAGCTGCGCGCTCGGTCGAAGAGGACGACCACCCCCGATAGAGGAGGACTGTTCCTCGGTCAAGGGTATACGAGTAGCGGCGCTCCCCTGCTAGAACCTCCAAACAAGCTCTTGAGAAATCAAAAGTATAAATAAATAACAAAATATACAATCGGTATTAGGAAATGGGAAGAAAATGTTCAAATGGGAAAGGAAATAAGGGAGGGGGAATGAGGAAAAGAAGGACGGGACAAGAAAAAAGAGAGAATGGAAGAAAAAACTGGAAACAAGGCTTTTGTGAATAAGGAGGGGAAAGGGGGCTGAAGGGAGGGGAGGAAAATGGAAAAAAAAAAAGCAGCAAGACATGTCATGTACACGTGCAAGTTCCCTATGATGAATGTTAAGGTTATGTACATGTAAAATGTAGCAACAAAACTTTAATAAAAAATAACACAAAAGGACATAACTGGTGATGGCTATTTGGCTTTTACTAAGGTCGTTATGATTTATTTTAAATTGTGAACAATTGAACAGGAAGCTATCTTTGTACCTTTTCTGGAAAACAGATTAAGACAAGGACTGAAATCACCATGCACATTTACGCAACTACATGAGATGAAACCCCTAAAAAGACTACTTTGCCACATAGATCTCACTGCATTACACAACTGTGTTTCTTTTGTTTTATTTTAAAGAGAAAAGAATAAAAACTAAACAGCAAAAACAAAGACATAAATGAAGCAACACAAAAACAACAAAAATAATACAGAATTTCAAAACAAGGTGATGGGAAATTAACAATGCTTGTTGTATGACACATTTAGACAACTGTATTTCTAAAAACAACCGTAAGACACCATTTAATCATAAAGGAGATGAAGTAATCTATTAATAAAAGTTCCCACTCACTCTGTATCTACTATATGTCAAAGCCTGTGTGAATTACCTTCACAATGAAAGCGTTCAATAAGTACTGGCTAGTTTAATTTCTTATTTTTAAATATCTTCAAAACATATGTTTGTAGGTTTTATTAGTTCTCTCTTCCAATGAAAAAGTCATTTAAAATAGCTATTAAATAGTGATGTATAAGTACTTTTCTCTAAGCTGAGGTGATTGTTATCTGTAAAAGAAATCTGATGGTTCTGTATTGAATATTTTTTTAAACTGATTTTGTTTTCTGTAATGTGGATGTCTTTAAACTGTGTACCTGATACATCTCTTCTAGAGAGCGGCCATATGGCATATACAGATGCATTCTTGCCTGTATAACTGAGTGATTCAAAATGGAATTCCTTGTACTTCCAATATTATAGATTTGCATATATAATTTTCAGATCTTTGAATAAGATGGACTAGGATATAAAAAACTGACTTAATAATTATTATCATAGCAAAGAGTAAATCATGTACAATTCAATATCCATCTTATCTATTTTTAAATAGTATGAATAATAACAGTATTTAATAGTATAAATAACTTTATTTTTTAAATTTTTTAATGTGGAGAGTTATTTTAATTTTATCTAATTGAAATAACATTTAGTCTATAACACTAAATTCTGCAGTACTTTATCAATTACCTAGTGAATATATTTGTAAATATAGATAAGTTCCCCTTATGTACAAGGAATGAATTTCAAGATCCTTGGTGGACTCCTCAAAGTGTAGACAGTAACAAACCCTAATATATATAATACTTCTTCCCTTGCACATATACACACACAGTTAATTTTTTTTTGTTCTTAAATAAGCACTTATCAAACAATGTAGCTTCAACTTTTACACTTCTAGTTGCATCAGTAAGATTAATGTGAATTTTGTTTTTCTTCTACACCATTTCACAGTCTTTAGAGAAGATTCATTTTACCGTCTGTCCTAGCAACCTTAGCATATTTTTTCTTTCTGTGTGAGGTCAACACACTCCACTTTTTTCACTTATAGGAAGCATTTAGATGGCTTATACTTGGCATAATCAAATTGTCAGCATCACAGTGGATTTGATAACCAGGATAGCTACTAAAGCATATGTACAGTGTATACCACATTGATATGCTTGACAATGCAATGATTAATATCCAGGGTACACAGAGTAAGCTATTACAAGACTTCATCAAGCAACTCGGAATGGTGCACAATTTAAAACTTATTTATTTGGGTCATTTTCCACAATATTTTTGACTGTGGTTGACCGTGGATTGCTAAAATCTTGGAAAGCAAAATAAAGGATAAAAGGGATTATTATGCATTTATATATCTGAGGTTTGACTGAGGAAAATAGTTCACATTTAAATTTTTAAAATGTATTATAGTAAAAGACATTTGCCATTAATCCCCCTCAAAATATTCCCACTCTCTTTGAAATATTCCCACTCCTCTCAGTTTTCTTGCCACTTTCTGAAGCACTTCTAGAAGTCCTCTTTCTTTAGTTACATTGTCATGGCTTCTTGTTTTTTCTGTTGGTTTTTGTTTTTTTCTTGGTACCGGGAATTGAACTCACGACCTTGCACTTGCCAGGCAGGTGTTGTGCCGCTGAGCTAAATCCCCAGCCCCTGTCATGGCTTCTTTAATGTCTTAAATTGACTCAAAACATTTACCATTCCTGATCATTTTAACTTTGGGGATGAGCCAAAGCTCTCCTGGTGTCAGATCTAGTACATAGGATGAAGGAGGACACACTGTAATGTTTTTTATGAGCCTGCCATTTGATTGGATAGCACTCTGCCCTAGCATTCATCATATTTTTATCACACCTTATAAAGACACCCATGAAAGAAGACTGCTTCAGACAAGAAGGAGTGGCAGGCATGGCAGGATAAGTGTGTTCAAAATGAGGGAAAATAGTGTGAGGAGGATTAGTGACTCCATCTTTTACTGTAATTTTTTAATGTAAACATTTGCCTATATTTCTATCATGTTTCATCTATGTACATATGTACATATATTTATGTGTATATATATTTATACTTACACGTACTTGTATATGCAAAGTATATAGAGGAAGAGAGACAGGGAGAGAGGGAAGGAATACATTATTTTTAATTTTTTTTTTTTTTGGTACTGGGAATCGAACTCACAACCTCAAGGAATACATTTTAAAAGGTGATTCTACATTAGAAAAAGCAAAAAGCTGAATTTTAACACAACTGACATTTGGTCTATACAGTTTTTCCTTACCTCTAACATTTTAGAATATAAATTTCCAATAATGAACAATTCTTTCTTTTATTTTTTCTCTTATTGAAAACAAACTTAGAATGCTTTCTTCTACTTCATTGCTATTATTATTCCCTGAGAGCTGTATACTCCCTCAAATGATATCATCATCAATCTCAGAATTTGCTTAATTGTGGATAAATCATTCATTGGTTTTGTTGTTGTTGTTTTGAGACACAGTCTCTCTATGTAGTATAGGCTGGTCTTGAACCAATTTATGTAGTTCACTGGCCTCGAACTCAGTGGTGATCCTCCTGCCTCAGCTTCCCAAGCGCTGGGATTACAGGGGTGCACCACCACACCCAGCTGGTATTTTCATATTGAAGATGGAGAAATTACTACAGGGAATATTAGTCATTGACCAAGATTCTGAATCAAATGAGAAAACAGAAACAAAAGACTTCTTTCAACTCCCAAAGTACACAAAGACTAAAATAAGAAGCATTATTGACACTCTTCTTTTTAATGCAGTCATAATAGTGAACTAACAAGTGCATAAAAAGATACATGAGAATAGATATTTCAAGTATAAAGCAAGTCAAATATGCATCTCATTTCCACAACAGTCTGATTTAAAATGTTTGTGATAAATATAAAGAAATCAAATTAGGTTCTAAGTGTAATATAATATTAGATTGTCTTCTTGGGATTTAATCTACCAGTAATTGCGGTAGACAACAATTTACACCAATGGAATCCATTTATATTCCCTCTATGTTATTTGTGGGGTTGGCACTGAGTGTAATAAAGTAAATATTATGAATACATTAGCCTTCAGGATCAAGAAACAAGAAGCCTTCTAGACATTCTCTTGTTAACCTGTGACCCTGTTTGCTTGGAAGATTTGGTAACTGTCAGGACCATGTCAGTTTGGAGGATGGATATTTTTAAATGTTCCAGGGAATCCAAAGCAGATTCCTTCACTGAAAGTAACAATGGCTTTACATAAAAATCTACCCCATGCAGAGTTCCTAAGACAGCAGACAGCCGGGTATAATAGAAGGACAGAGCTCAACACCGTCAGTTACAGGTTTGCAGTTCTCACCACACCATAGTGAACTTAACACTTAGAAAGTTATTTCCTAGCTCTCAGCCTCAACTCCTTCCTTAGAAAAAATAAGGCTAATGACACCAAACTTGTAGAGGCATAAGATCGACCTACTTGATGTAGACAGACATGGTTACTTCATTCATTGTCCAGCTAACTTTTCAGGATGGGATTCTGTACACTACAATTTAAGGGCATCCTTGGTCAAACTGTTGCTGGGTTTATCCTTTGGGACCATCACGTTGTTGGTAAGTATAAGGTGAGGACTTCTTTTGGAACAACAATGTATAGAAGATGTCTATTGCACTGGACAAAACAGTGGTGCCTTGGTTCACAAAAGCCTTTGCTTGCTGGTCTCCTCCTTCCAGCAGTTCCTGTGCCTCCAGCTGGCTGGTTGCAAATTCTGCTTTCCATAGGAACCCTTCACATTCTTCACAGCAGTTTGGTGCACAAACAGAAGTGTCTGGCAGAATTTTGCTTTTGTGTGCAAACTCTGCATTGGGTGACAGACATGACCAAGGCCATCTTTCCCACACAAATGCAAACATGACTATCTTGTCCAAATCATAGAACAAATTAAGTTCATAGTTTTTCTTCAGGAATTTGGCTAACCCAAACAGAAGTGTATAGGATGTGCTATTCTGTGCTACAATTAGAATAACTAGTAATACCAAGCCTTAGTAAGAACGTGTCCAAGATAAATTGAGAACACACAGAAAAGAGTGACTCCTCCAAAACATTCCTGATGTTCTTAAGTAGCTAGAGGTCTCAGCTTTCAGAAGAATATAGTAACACTTTGCTACTATACCCAATGCTGTTAGACAGTCATTGAAAGGCCTAATGACTTTTATCATGAAATCTGAGAAACATGTGATGTGCATTTAATTCTGACGCACAAACACATTGATCAAACAACACTTGTAATCTAAGTGTTGAACATTTCATTTTTTCACTTGCAGTTACTTATTTGCCTCTTTGTTTACATATTTATTGTATTTTTTTCATCCTCCCTCACAATGAAATCTGGCAGCTCGTTAAACCTGGGAAATCAGAGGTACTAAGTACAACAACAGAAAAGGAACAATCATTCACAGTAAACAAATTTCCTGCAATTTCATTAAGCAGCATACAAATATTAACTTCCAATTCGTGTTGAGCTGTCAACTTCCAGGCAAACTGTGGTAGGACTGAGGAGAAGAAAGAGAGCAAGAGGTCTCAGAGCACTGGGCTGTTTTTCCATCAGGAACGTGACTTCCTTCCTGTCTGACTTCCCGATGACCACCAGCTCCCATCATGGGCCTCTGGTAAATATGAGATTTCTCAGTCATTCACGTTGCTCCACACAGCTGCATGAGGAAGGGATTGGCCACTTACTATATGCCACTGTGTACTTAGCTCCTAGCCAAGGCTAGATGTTTGTAGACTCAATCTGAGTACGGTGTTTTTGAGGATGTTAGACAGAAAGATGCCTTAAATGCCGTATTTATAAAGCATATCATCCCTAACCAAACTTTATGAGCTCCACTGACTGTATTAATTGATCCAGAGCCCCCAAACATACCAAATACATTCGCCTCTGTGGTGATCCACTCCTGTTTCTCCCCTGCTTATTCCCATATTTATCATCAATCCTCCAGTGTCAGACTTCCATGCCTGTGTACATGCCTGTCTAACTTCAGTCTTACCTGAAATGTCCCAGCAGCCCATCTCTAAGATCGTCCCTGGTCTCCTCTTCCTAAGAGGTACAGGAAAGTGAACCTAAGGACCTCGTCCCAGTGACCCGGAAGCTGGTCTACTCCTTCCTGCAGTCCCTGTGCCTCCAGCCGGCTGGTGAGGCACTGCGCTTTCCCTAGGAGGCCCTCACATTCTTTGCAGCAACATGCTCATCCCCTTTCCAGCTCCTCCACTACCAAAGCTGGAGAGTTTGATGTCCTCCACATCCTTCCTGGAAACTGATGATGGATGTTATTTCCAGCAGAGTGATGTTACAGCAATGGCAGCAGTGATGAGGTAACACTGTCCCACAGGGTAAGGTCTGAGCAGCAAGTTCAGGTACTGATGACTCAATGGGGTCTTCATTAAAAATGCTCAAAGCTACAGCACTCAGGGCCTGTGAGCTTCCCTTTCCTCTGCCTTCTAGCAAGAAGTGTTTCAGAAAGTTGAGATCCAGATGTTATGCTACGTGGATCTGAGCGACTGCTGATTGCATTATGTCAAGAAATTCTCTCAACAAGCTTTCTCCAGGCTGGCGGCCAAAGAGGCACCTGCTACCAGCACAGATGCTTTTGCAATTGAGCACTCGTTCAACAATGACCTGGCCAACACCCCAATAAGCTTCCTGCCTTAAGTGACATATTAATTGGACGTAAAATAACTCTAAGCTGAGCACTGATACACACCTGTAATCCCAGCACTTGGGGGGCTGAAGCAAGAGGATGACAAGGACTTCAAGGCCAGTCTGGGCCTCAGAGGGAGTTCAGGGCCTGACTGAACTACACAGCAAGAGGTTGTCTCCAAAAATGAAAAAATAAAGAAAATTATCTGCAAGAAATAATGCAGCAATGTACATTCTTCCCTTGACACCTACTCTTAAAGCCCTGTCATTAAGTCAAAACAGCTTAGATAAAGGAGAACAAAAGTAGAGGCCTAATAGTTTCTGATTTCAAGACTAACTCTAAAGCTATGGCACTGTAGACAGTGTGGTAATGCCATAAATACAGGCACAGGGCCAAAGGCACCTTAGCAGAGAAGAAGAGGAAGTTCAACAAGTGATGGTGCAACTAAGGATATCCACACGCAAAACGCTAAACTTTGGTCCACATAGTGTATTATATGAGAATTAAATAAAAGTGCCTCATGGATATAGACAGACATAAAACTGTAACAAAATTTCGAGAAGAAAAATACAAGAAAATCCGTAGGTAGGAGCATGTCCCTGTTATCCTAGCTTTGCAGGAGGCTGATGTGTGAGAATTGTGAGTTCACCATTGTGAGTTCACCATTGTGAGTTCACCACTGTGAGTTCACCTTTTCAAAAAAGAAGAAAGAAAAACAAAAGAAAAGAGAAGGTATTATAACTTGGAGACAGGCAAAGAGTTATTTGATATTAAATATTTGACATATTTTATTTAAGAAGGATAAATTAGATTGCATCAAAATTTGAAATTTCTGCATTTAAAAGATATTACTAAGAAAACTAAATGCAAGAACTGGACGAAGAAAATATTTGCAAATCACTTATTTGATAAAAATACTTA
>NW_004955427.1:10325305-10341588 GCF_000276665.1 Chinchilla lanigera | reverse complement strand
TGTCAATGGAGAAATGCAAGTCAGAGCTGCAGTGAGATCCCGTATTAGATTGACTGACCATATCAAGTCTTACTGAGGATGCAGCCAGACTGAGACATCATACGCTGATAGTGCAAGCACAACATGGGTTGCAAAACACTTTGGCAACTCTAAAATTAAGACCTTCCTTACCATATGAGTCACCTATTCTAGTTCTAGACATTTGTCCAAGAGAAATTAAGTATATTTCATACAATGGCTTGTACAAATATTCATGGTAGCTTTCTTTACAATAGCTGAAACTGGAAACAACCTGCAATTGGCTGAGTTTTGTCTTCTTAAAATTCATATATGGAAGCTCTAACATGGTAATTGAAAAAGGCAGGTAGTTATACCAGAGTAGGTTGGGAAAGTGGGGACTTTGTACTAACGTCAGTGGTCTTATAGAAAGGAGAGTGACCTTTTCTCTTTTACATGCACACCCCTAAGAGAGGCGAAGTGAAAATGCAGAGAGTGTGGTTACCTGCAGACCAAAAGGAAAACCCTCATCAAAAACCAAATCAGTCAGCACCTGTCTTGGACTTTTCAGGTTCTGAACTGTCCAAAAATATCCTTCTGTTATTTAAGCCTCCTCATCTCTGATATTTTCTGGTAGCAGCCAAAACAGACTAATAAATAACCCCCATGTCTGTCACTAGGTGAACAAATGAACAAATTGTCATGTGTACAAACAACGGAGCAACAGAAAAAAAAGCCTTTGATACATGCAAACCTGCAGGTAAATGTATAAGTAGATGGAATAAAAATAGCTGCCAAAATAGAATACGTCCTATATAATTCCACTTTCATAAAATCTAGGAGGTGCAAACTAACCCACAGCGATGCAAAGCAAATCAGTGGCTGCCAGGAGAAGAGATAAAGGGAGAAATTTGAAGAACAAAAGGACACTCAACACCTTTGGAGATGGTAGATATGTTTATCACCTGGACAGTGGCGACAGTTTCACAAGTGCACACATGTACCAAAACTCTTCAAATTGTGCTCTTGAAGTAAGTGCACATTGTTATATCTCAATACTGCTGTGATTTAAAAGCAAGCAAAAAGCTATTCCTTAGAAAAACTATTTTCTCAAAAAAAAAAAAAAACCAGGAAGGTGGTGAGAATGGAAAGACTCCCACAGCATATTACTATGAATATAAAGCAAAGTTGAGAGTCACACTACTACTATCATTAGGAAAATCACATCACACTTACTCGTCAGATATTCTTCTAAGGGTTTATGTGTAACCACCATTTACTACTCTCACCATTTATATGAGATGGCAAGTGAAGGGGCTGAGGCCTGTCTCGATCATGCAGCTCATGACTTATGGGCGAAGGCAGCTAACCCGGCAGTATAGTGTCAGTCTTTCCTCTTAGCCATCAAGTTTGAGTGCAAGACCGTACTAGTGTAGAATAACTGCATGCAGCAGTGGAAACTACCAACAGAGTGAAGAGACAACCTACAGAATGGGAAAAAATTTTGCCAGCTACTTCTCAGCCAGAGGTTTAATATCTAGAATATATAAAGAACTCAAAAAAATTAGATCCCCCCCCAAAAAAAGACCCAGTCAAAAAATGGACAACTGAAATGAATAGACACTTCACAGAAGAACTTCAAATGGCCAATAAATATATGAGAAAATGCTCAACATTGCTGGCCATTAGAAGAATGAAAATTAAAACAACACTGACATTCCATCTTACTCCAGAAAGAATCACCGTTATCAAGAAATCAAATAACAAATGCTGGTGAAAGAATAAAAAAACAAAAATAAATGCTGGTGAAGCTGCAAGGGTAAAGGAACCCTTCTACATGGCTAGTGGGAATGTAAATTAGTACATCATTCTGGTAATCAGTATGTAAATTTCTCAAAATATTAAAAATAAAAATTCCATGCAACCCAGCTCTTCACCTTCTAAGTGTCTTTCCAGTAGAGTTAACAATATCATATCACAATAATACATTTGTTTAAACAGCCATGTTTATAGCCACATAATTCACAATAGCTAAATTTTGGAAGCATCCTATATGTCTATCAGTAGATGAATGGAAAAAGAAAATGTGATATTTATACCCAATGGATTACTACTCAGCCATAAAGAAAGATAAACTTGAGTATTTGTAGGAAAATGGATGTACTTTGAGACCATATTAAGTGAAACAAATCAGACACACAAGATTAAAGATCATATGGTTTCTCCTATAAGAGAAATCCAAAATATAGACACCAAAATAAAAGATAGATTATAGGAAGTAGTGAGATAGATCTTCTGCATATAGGAAGAGGACCACAACTTGAAGGGAGGAAGGAGGAAGGGGAGGAAATGGGGATTAAAAAAGAAAATGAATGAAGATGTGTTATGTACATGTACCAACACCCCACAGGAACGTGACCATTATGTACTCTAAACATGTACTCATGAAAATAAATAAATAACTATGCGTGCAAGGGCAGCGGTATGCAGATTTGGGAGAGACATGGAAATACGGAAAGGATGCCGGTAAAAGGGAGTTTTGTCCTTTAATAGATCGTCTTGCTTGCATTGTTGGAGGAACAGGTCTTGTTCCCATTCTTCTGGAAGCAGATGCTGAGATGGCAAGTTAGAAACACAGTCTACTGAGAAATAATGGCTTCAAAAGATAAAACAAGAAGGAAGCAAGATTTACCAGGGAGAGCCTTTACACACAGATTAGCCTCAGTCTCAGGGGACACAGTGGGGAGCTCTGAAGCAAGGACTCCCCTGTGGAAGAAATGGCCAGCCCCTGATGAATCACTGCCCATGGACTCCTGAGGAAGAGTGTGTTCTCCTAACACTAAGGGAAATAAATCAGACACGGAGGGTTAAACATCACATGGTCTCTCTTATATGAGAAACTCAAACATAAATAAAAAATAGGATAAGGGATGGGGAGCCAGTCCTTTAGAGAACGGACGGTCTCGGATAGACAGAAATGGAAGAAAAGAAGGGAATGGGAAGTAAAAAGGGTGACGATGGGATATGTGCACATACCAACTTTCCACGAGAGGTGTATTTATTGTACATCACAAACATGTAGTAATTTTGTAAAGGAGATGAAGAGAAAGCATGTGTCCTCACCCTGAACAGAAGCTGGGGACTCTCGTCCAGGCAGGGTGCTGAGGAAAGGTGTTAGGCAACTGCACTCTGTGTGCACAATAGCAAGTTCTGTCCTACCGGGAGAGATGAATGACCCTCCTCCCTGTCTGCCACACCCCAGAATGGAAAGACACATTTTCTTACAAAAGTCCTAGGATACTGAAGTTTCCAAAGCTGGTTCTGAAACACTTGGAAAACCTGCAAGACACAACAGATCTCAATGAAATAGAAAGGAGCAAAGATGTGTATCAAATTACCCTGACTATTGATCAGAAGAGTTAAAGAATTATCCATTTCTTTTTTTTTTTTTTCTTTTAGCAAAGGAAAGACAAGTGTTCAAGTATTCCACTGAACCTTCTGCAAGTCAATGATTTCTTAGAACTATCTAGTGTGCAGGTCTGTTCAACTGCCTTTTCAAAAAGAATTCCACTCAAAAAAGCCTTATAGTTTGTTGATAGCATTATGAAAGTATGAATCCAGTATGGTATGTGTATTTTACCATCATCAAAACCAATATTATTATTATTTATTATTATTATTATTTTCCCATAACAGTTGCCCTGCTGGGGAATCAAGTCAAGGTGGAATCTAAAGTCACCAGTGCAAAAGATTCCACTTCTGTTTTCCAATTCAACTGAATCAAATATGCAAGTAAACATTCTCAAAATGGAAATAAATTTGCTAGCCTGCTACTTTCCCAATCAAGGGAAAGGTAATAAATCTCTAGAACATGAAGTGAAAGAGTCATGGTGGAATATCCCGGCAGCTCTCTATCTGAGAAGTGCTTGCATTATTAAGTCACATGAATAATTAAACAAGTACTTGTCACCTGCAGGAAGCAAAAAACGAAGGATAATATCAAGGACCTCTCCACTCTTACTGCAGGAAAAAAATGATTTTCTCTGACTATCCTTAGCTCTAACTTGATAAACTGGCACAAAATGAATGGTTCCTTATATTTTAGACATTGAGAGCACTTTTAAAACTTTATATTCTCAACTTTGATAGTTATGCATGATTTGCTCTGTGTCCTCTTTTTCTGTTTCTGATCAATTTTTCTCCCTCAACACAAACACACATGTGTGCATGCACACGCACACACACACATTTCCACAGATACACACTATATTTTAAATTCGTAATATCATTTTGGAAATAAATTGCGAATCAGAAGGACAAGGTTTCATACTCATCTACTCCTGAATATTTCATGTGAGGTTAGTCAGTTAAATTTTGCATTTAAATTAAATTTTAACTCCATGTTTGCAAATGCCCATATAATGATTAACCAAAATATAAATAAGCAAACAAAAATATCATTTCTGCAAAATGGTAAGACATTATGCCTCCATATCACCAACCAGTCTCTCTCAGGTAGCATTTTTTCTTTTGTCTTTTTGAGACAGGGTCCTGCTATGCAGTTCAGGCTGGCCTTGAGCTCACTGTGTAGCCCAGGCTGGTCTCGAACTCTCAGTGATCCTCCTGTCTCAGTCTCCTGAGTGCTGGGATTACAGGCGTGCACCACCAAGCCCAGCTCAGGTAGCATTTTATCTAGAAAAGATCAAGAACAACCTTATAAAGTACAAGGGAAAACACTAGGAAAAGGGAAAATATTTAAAGTTTTGAGCACTTTGTCAATATGAATGCAATAGTGATAGCAAGGTATTAGTTTGAAGTGTCTGCTTAAGATAAATTTGATTACAATACAGAATTCTGTATGGGGGGGTTATTGTTTTTTGTTTTGGTTTTTTTGTTTGTTTGTTTTTTTAGTCTCTTAAAAAATAAAAAGATAAATTTGCCTTGTATGCATTGAAAAACAAAGCAAAGTTCTAAGAGAGCAAATCAGGTAACATTTAAAACTAATCACTTTTCATAGAGGTGTTGCTTGGTCCCAGACGGTGCTAAACACTGTAATAGTATAACTCTACCTAAAACTCAGCGGCAATCACAGAAGATACTCGCTAAAAATCTTTTGTCCCCAGGGTTGTGGGGAGGGTGAGACAGAGCCTTGCTAAGTAGCTCAGGCTGGCCTTGAACTCACGGCGATCCTGCTGCCTCAGCACCCTGAGTGCTAGCACTACAGATGTGTGCCACCACGCTGGGCTAAAAATCTTCATTTTAGCAAGAAAAAATCAAACCCTGAAAGATTAAATACTTGACATACTCAAGAATTCAAAATTAATTTTATTTTACTCCTAACCACATACTATAGTGAGGAACTAAGTGAAGAAGCCACGATGTTGGTGCTCTGACACTAATAGATATCAGAAGCAGCTGGTCCCAGCAGACGTAGTAAGCCACAGATGGCTGAGCCCCACTAGTAAGGCCTCTGATTCCATGAGTCAGGTCAGAACATTTGCTGGTTCTGCCTGTCTTGGCACCACATTTTGAGTAGCACCGTCCTAGACCAATGGCTCCAGGCCTTTGGGTTTTACACAGTATTTTTTTTATAAAATTTGACAGATTGACAAATTTTATTCTGGTTAGTTGCTACATGAGAACACAAAAGCAAAAACATTACCTATGCTATTGGATACCTCTATATAATTGGTTTTTGCTTCCATTTTTTTTTAAATTAAGGCATAATTTGCTACAATGAAATTGGCCCTGAAAGTTTTAGTAAACATATATAACTATCACTACAATCAAGATATAGAACAGTTCTTCATACTAAAAAATACCTTTGTGCCTCATTTAAAAAGCAAAGAAGACAAAGAAAATCCCTGCCCAAACCCTAAGCATTAGTATGTTTACTGTTTTATGATCAACTTTTCCAGAATACCAAATACCTGGATTCATACAGCACATAGCCCTTTGAATCTAGCTTCTTTCATTTGGCATAATGCACTTGAGATACATCATTTCTTTTTGTGTAGTGGCCTTTTTTCAGTGTTGAAAATAGTCTACTCTATGGGTATATCACAACTTGGTTTATTTTGTTTTGTTTTAAATATTAATTACCTTTAATGAATAAACCTGCTGAGTACAGATACACAGTGTGACACCTGCTGTTTGTCCTGCCTTCTGCCCCTAAAGAGTGGCTAAGTGTCACACACCCTGGTACCCTGAGATCATCAGATAACTTCTGGAAAGAGGGATGTGCCTCCAGCTCACTTTGTTTAATCTTTACTTGAAGTGCATTAGGGTAGTTTCCAATTTGGAAACTTTTTTAACTACTATAAACACCCACGTGCCAGTGTTTGTGCGCATACCTGGGAGTGGAGCTGCTGGATGAGAAGGTAAGTGGCCACTGAACTACACTGAGAAACTTCCAAAGTATTTTCCAATACAATGGCACCGCTTGACGTTTACACCAGTCACACAGGACAGGTGGTCCACACTCTCTGCTTATTTCATCAGCTGTTTATTTTTAATCCTGTCCATTCTTAAATGTGAGTGGTAAAGTCTGACCAGATTTATCATCTGTATTTCCCTAACAACAAGTGATGCTGATTATCACTTAGTTTTCCAACTTCATTCTTTCACAAAACCGTTTTCTGTATTCTAGTTCTTTTGCTTTTCCATATAAATTCTAAAGGCAGCTTCTAAATTTCTATAGAGACTCCTGCTAGAATTGTGATTATCATCTCATTGACTCTATAGATCAGTTTGGGAAGTATTAAGATTTAAACTAAAGCGGGTCCACAATGCATGACTATAGCACATCATCCATTTTTGTGTCTGTGTTTAGGTATTTTATGATACCTTTCATCAGTATCTTCTTGTCATTAGTATCTGGTTCTTCAACATATTTTTAAGATATATGTATATGTAGGGGCTGGGGATTTAGCTCAGCGGCAAAAGCGCCTGCCTGGCAAGTACAAGGTCGTGAGTTCGGCTCCTGGTACCAGAGAAAAACCAAAAACCGAAAAAATAAATATAAATATAAATAAATATATATATATATATATATTTAAATCAGATTCCCTCTGCCTCTTGTCACATTACATGAGCAATTCACTCACTCCATCCCTCCACCTCCCGTTGACATCTTCCAATTGGGGTTCTTCTCTCCCCATGAAATCCCCATCTGCTCCTACTTCTAGCTCCCCACTACCTAGAAATCCAGAACTGTATGAGAACTGTTTTTTTCTTTATTCCGAGAGTGAAGTATAAATAATAAATGAACAGAAAAACACAGACTCTTATTTATTTTTAATACTGAGAATTTAAGTCACTCCTAAAAGTAAATAAGGCTGAACTGAAAACTTGAGAAAAAATATCAATTTTATCATCTACTAAACTGAATAAGAATTTAAAAAGCAATGCAAAGATGCAGAAGGTAACAACTTTATCAACAACACATAACAATAATATATTTCTGAGAAATAATCTTGTCTAACAAGCATACCGCTCATCACAAATTAAACCAAGAAAATGTGTTTGCAGTCAAAAGAGGATTTTGTTTTGCTCATTTAGTCCTGCTAAGCCCCTTCATAAATCCTCTTGTAAACATGAGGAAGACAAGAAGACTATAGAACTAGCCAGACTGAGCTCCAGAATTTCCTAAGTGTGGGCATACCCCTGCGACAACCGGACAAATCTCTTACATTGTAAAATTGAAGCCAGGTGCCGTCCTGGCTAGCATACTCATTACAACTGTATCTGTGGACTGCAAGGAGGAAAAACAGTTGATGAAGCTAAATAACCCTCTCAGCAAAAATTTTACTGATTCTTGGTCTTCCACAACATTAATAGTCTCGTTTTCAGTTATCGTAATTTTACTTCTGGTGCATTCCTCTCTGATTAAGTTAACATTTTTTAAACCAGTTTTAAGAAGTGCAAGTTAGAAAGAACAGTTACAAAAATAATGTCCATAGGAATTTAATCCCCAGTGTGAACTTTTGACTTGACATATGATGCTATTACAAGCCCCCAAATTTTGTCACACCTAGCATGCTAGAAGATTTATGATGCTCTATTTGTAGTACCCATAATATATTCTAGAGTTTATTATATTTTTTCCTATTTATAACTCCCCCAAAAGATTGATTGTGTATGTATTTTTCATTTTGGGTTACTTCATTTGCTGCATATTATCAAGAGGACAATGATAGTGCATTTTATCGGTCATTGACTGCTTTATTGCTTATGCTTCATCCAAGACAGAAGGCCCACACATTTTCAATTAAACAACTCCAGAATCACAAGACAAGAGGTAACACCGTTTGTGGAGACATTGGGCTGGGAATACTGACAAGCTCTGCACATCGATTCATGGTAAATTCCTGTACGTTGTATAACTCCAAAGTTCACCTTGAATGCATTGCATTCTGTCATTCTGCCTAAAAGGGCATTTCTATCAAATAAGAGCAATGCGACTTTTTCTTTCATTCTATTAGTAATCCTCAAAGACTAAAATTTAAAGTCTATGCAAAACCATAGCTTTGTTAAATGTTGAACTTCCCATTGGCATGTATATTTTTGACCCAGAACATAATTTTTTAAATTTCTTTTCTTTCCTACTGAAATCTGAATGTGCATTTTCTCTAAAAGGTACAAAACTAGTCTCCCAGAAAGCATTTTAGTAGACAATATGTTTAGTCCTCAGTGGAAACAGTTTCAGTACTCACGTTGACTAAATAAGGTGTACAGCTCTAGACTGTAGTGGATGGTAAGTATAGCAATCATCTATAATAATTTTAACTGTTCATACACAGTAATATGATATAGTTCTACTATCACACACATATATTTATTTTTTTATTCAATTTAACTTCCATTTGTAAACTCCATGTCTTAACACATTAAGTGAGTATTTTGGTACAGACTGTCATTTTGTTAAGGTTACAAATACTTTTTCTTTTATTTCAAAGCAGATAAAACCTTTATAGAGAATGGAAATAGTAACAGAAGGCTTTATGTTATGTAATCAAAAGTGCAAATATGTGTTGAGACCTGTGTTACGCACAGTTCTAGCTACTGAGACACTGACAAAACAGACAAACTAATCTTCCTTTAAGACTGTATTTGAGCTGAGAGAGATAAATAAAATAATCAGTTAACACAAAGTTTGTTTTGTGCTATTAAGTGCTATAGAAAAGATAAGACAAGGAAAAGGAACAGGAAAACTAGATACATTTTAACAGGACAGGGAAAATTACTACAATGATATATTTAAATAAAAATAAACTTGAAATGATAGGAAACCACTGAAGAGTATAGGGCTTCTGGGATGTGGGAAAAGAGAAGGGAAAGAAGGAGAAATTTTGTATGTATGTATATACAGGATAGATAACATGGTTGTTCTTCTGTCTTCTATTTCTATGCTGAAAGAAACTGTCAATGAGTCTTTGGTTGACCAGTATTGCATGTCTATATCTGTTTTCATGAGAAGCCACTTTGAAGATATCAATATGTAATACAACCACCATTGTTAATTCCCTACCACTTTGTTTGTAACTCTGTATTGTCTGTATTGTGCTTGTGATATGTTGTAAAATGTTGTATGTCTGTTAATGTTTCCCTCCTTTTATCTTTAAAATAAAATAAATAAATAAAAATTAAAAAATAAATAAATAAATAAATAAAAATAAACCTGTAGGTAAAAAGCAAAGAACGCATGCAGAATGCACAAAAGCCATGCATGGCCCTGAAAGGGAAGCAGAACAAGGGAAATGGCCTTGAGTATGTTTGACACGTTGGAAAAATAGTAAACAAGCTCTTGGGCTTGAGAGAAAATAAACAAAAGAAAGACAGTAGGAAAAAAAGTCAGGGAGATAAATTGAGGGAGTGGCCGGTCCTCTCAGAGCTGGCATGTGACACGTGATACTCCACATGGGTTATATCTTCTGGAGCTGTGCAGTAGTACACGACAACTCAAGGTGCACTGCATTAGACAGGGCTTAGTGGATAACTGTGATAACCTGGAAGTTTATCTGGAGTAAAATGAAAAGACCCTGGAGGATTTTGAGCAAGAGGATGAAATGCCCAAAAATAAATTCAGCAGGATTACATTGGTTCTTTAATTTTTTTAAAAGAAAAGAAAGGACAGGAAAGAGGAGAAGAGGCACAGGAGAAGAGAGGAGAGCAGAGCAGAACAGAAGAAGGGAAAGAAAAGAAAAAAGAGCAATGACGGGATACAGCAGGGCCACTCAGGTTTCCTCATAGGAGATTTTTCAAATAATCCAGCAGAGTGACAATGGTTGACATACGAGGAATAGAAGTGGAGATCACTAGAAGGTATTGAAATTCAGTTGTACTTTAAAGACTTCCTGAGGAGGTGGTGGTAATCTGTTCTGTAGCATTAGTTAAATTTATTTTGCAGGCTTTCATCCCCTGCAGAGTCAGCCTCATTCCATGCCACCAAAGGTGCCAGGTGCAGCCACCCACCACGGTGCTCAGAGCACTGGCACAGCCTCGAGGGTTCTCCCTGTCGCATCAGTGACCAGCATCCTGAATGCTGTAGCCCTGATTTCAGATTCATGGGCACCTTCCTCCAATCTTCTAAACTTCAATCATTTTACCCACTTCCCTTTCTTCTCCTCAATCTAGGAATATAATCACTTCCTGCAATTGTTATTTCCATCACATCATAATGTTCTTTACCTTTTCCCAGTTCTAAATACCCAGTCAACAAGGTTTAACAGCAAATTCTCCCCGTTACAATAACTGCTATGATTTCTAGCTCCTAATGATTCTTGACTTGTACAATATTACGGGGCATCAGCACAGACAGAAAAACTCAAAATATATTAATAAACTACACACAAATAACTTTACATTTAGAATAGATCCCTTCAAATGCATAACTATCATGAAGCTATAAGAAAAACAAAATAAAATTATTTGTATAAATTAACCTATGAGGTAAAGGTAATCAGGAAAGAGGATCCCAAAGAGAAAGTTTCAAAAGTCTGAAAAGCAAATGGAGATACAGCAACTGAGAACGCTAAAATTTAAGTCCTTCTGGAGAGAAAGCATAAGAGCAAATGAATTTAAAAATCTAAAGCAGAGAAAAGAAAGAAAGGATAATTATGTATATATGTATACACAGGATAGCTAACATAGTTGTACCACTGACTTCTATTGTTTTATTGAAAGGAACAGTTAATGATTAATTATTTGATCAATCTTACGTGTCTATATTTGTTTACCTGAGTAACCAATTTGAAGATATCAATATGTAATACAACAACTATTGTTAATTTCCTATCACCTTGTCTGAAATTCAGCATTGCTTGTCTTGTTTTTGTGTTATTTTGTAAATGTGTGTGTGTTGGTTATTGTTTTCATTGTTTTATCCTTAAAATAAATAAATAAATAAATAAATAAATAAATAAATAAAATCTGAAGCAAAAAGAAGTCTCTGTACCTAGAAGCATGGGTATTTCTGAGCGATGAGCTCTCTGGATTTTTTTTTTTTTTTTTTTTTTTTTGGCCTCATATATTCAGTGCTAAAGAATCCAGCAACTTGGAAACACCAATAGGCACAGAGAGAAACTGCTTCCTCAAAAATCTTCCCTCTCAAGCTAAATGAAAAGTGGCAATCCAGCAAGGTACAAAAAAAAAATATTGACAATAAGCACTATACTCCAGCCAAACAGCACAGAAAAATATATGTGACTCAATTCAAAATCCCACTATCAAAAGCCAATTAAGGAAACTAGGCTTCTATGCTCATTAAGCTGTAACAGTTTATCACACCCTGCTGCTAGAGGACTGTCAGTGAAGGCCAAGAAGGAACTGGGTGTTGGGAAAGTGCCCGTCCCTGTGGGGTCAGTGGAGGTCACACAGGGAGCTGCGACTGCCAGTCCCATGCAGACGTACTATAATGAGCTGCCTCAGTTTCTCTCTACCAAGCTGGTGTGAAAAGAGGCTTAGTGGGCAGTAAGGGCTTTCACCAACACCTCGCATTCACAAGGCACTCCTCTCTTCAAAGTGCAGGAAGGCGGGATGAGCACCAAAGTTGACGCTTCCACTCATTCCTACTCAGAACACTTTGTGTGTGCACAGTGTATAACCTAGTCCTCCACTCCTTCCCAGAAGTAACAAAGAGAACCCATGCTAAAATGCGACCCAAAATCTCATGTGTTCAGGGGTGGGGCTTTTGAAAGGTGATTAGATTATGAGGGTGCTGTAGAATCCATTAATAAATACATATCTCATTTTGCTGTCAGGATGTGGGGTCTTGTCTGAAGAGGCAGCTCACTGGGGGTATGACCTGGAAGGGTGTGCTCCTATCCTTAGTTGTTCCCTTCTCTGTTTGTTGTTGTCATTGGCTAAGTGACTCTGCTCCACAATGGCCTTCTGCATGCCATTTCTACCAGGGAGGGAGCCAAATATGGACTGAACCCTCTGAAGCCATCAGCCAAATAAACTCTTCCTGTGAGCTGCACGTCTCAGATATTTTTCCCCAGCTGGAAAGCGACTAATAAATGCCAGGTGGGGAACATGGACTTCTTATCCCCATCTGCAAAAATGAAATGGTGACCTTCATTTTCCTACTGAAATGCTGTCAGAGGACACCTGCTATAGCAAAGATTTAAATGAGACCCAAAATCTCATTACATAATAGTCAAAATACACAGTTTTCAATAAAAAGGAAATCACTCATTGTTCTAGAAATGTCTCAACTATCATGAGAAAATTAGGAAATTTCCAAATAGAATGAAAGAAGAAAACAGGTGTTGGTACTGAGACACAGACTTAGAATGTAGTACAAGGATTTTAAAGGACCTATAATAAAAAGTGCTCCAATGACAATTATGAACATGCTGGGAGGAAATGAAAAAGTACAGAGTCAGTCAAGAAATAGAAGTGATAAAGAAAAGCCAAATGTGTTTTTAATCCAAAAAGGCAGTAACTACATTTTTAAGTTTAATGAAGTGAATTCAACAGTAGAATACAGAGGACAAAGGAATTAGTTAACTGCAGTATAGGACAATAGAAATCAACCAAACTGAACAGAGAGAAAATAGATTAGAAAACAATTAACAGGGATCTAACATAAGGCTAGATATAACAAAATATCTAACCTTCATAACACAGGCATTCTGGAGAAGAGACAAATAACGTGGCTGAAAAATTACTCAGATAAATAATAACTGGAAATTTGTCAAGAAAAAATAAGCTACAAACTGGAGAAACTGATCAGACTCTAAACAGAATCAGACCAAAGGAAAGCACACATAGGAACAAACTCTGAGACGTACACACTTGAAGAAATATTGAAAGCAGTGAGAGACAAGTGACAATGTACCTTTAGGAGAAAAACTAATTCAAGGAACAGCAAGTTTCTCAGCAGAAATTATGAGTCCAAAAGGAACTGATGCAGCCTTTTCTTTATTTCTTTGACAAAAGAGCTAAAACTGGGAAAAGATTTCGTCAATTAATTTTTCAGAGAGGATGTATGCACATATAGAAAAATAAAACTATACCCCTATCTCTCAGCATACACAAAAATCAACATAAAATAGATCAAAGACTCAAATATAATTTTAAAAACTGTCAAACTATTTGAAATGGAGTATTCTTTCTTCAGGACATTGGAATGGACAAGGAATTTTTTGTAAGACTCCAAAAGCAGAAGAAACAAAGCAAATACAGACAAATGGGATTAAAATTAAACTAAAAATTTTTTGTGCAGCAAAGGAGACAACAGAGTAAAGAGACAACATACAGAATAGGATAAAATAATTGTAAATTATACAGTTGACAAGGGGTTAATATCCAGAATAGATAAGGAATTCAACTCAAAAGCAAAAGAACAAACAAAATGATTTTCCAGCTACGTGGGGGTCCCTAACCCTGTTGGCACCTAAAATTAATTACCAGATTGCATCATAAACTAGGAGACAACAATCAATATGTACAAACTGATAAAAGTCCTAACAAAATCCAGAATATATTTGTAAATATTAACAAAGATTACTCTAAAACATGTGTGACTGCAAAGGAACTTAGATATGTAAAATAATTTCGAAGAAGATTGAAGTGAGAAGGATTATCCTGTCAAGGGTTATCTTATATAGACAGGGGAATCAAGACTGTAGTACTGGAAGATGGATAGACAGAGTAATGGAGCATTATAGAGAACCCAGAAATAGTTACACACAACTGATTCTACACACTGATGCAAAAATCATTCAATAGAGAAAGGATAGTATGTTCAACCAGTGATGATAAAGCAATTAGCTCTCCATAGGCAAAAACAAAACAAAATAAAAACAAAAACTCTCCAGAACATAACAAAAGCATAATCCACAAAACAGGGGGAAAAAATGACAAACTAGATTTCATCAAAGTTAAAAATGCTTCTTCCTTGATGGATTGAGATAAGTTAATGAAAAGAAAAACTACAAAACAGGAGAAAGTATTTGCAAGTAATCTACCCGGCAAAGGAGCTAAATCAAAATTATATCAATGATTCTCAAAGTTCATTGGTGAAAACTTTCTAAGAAGACTACGATTTTTAAAAAGGAGGAAAGTAAGAGTGTGAGGAAGGGGAAGTAAAGGTGAGTACTGGTAGAATGGATATGATCAAGGTATGTTGTATACATATCTGAATACCATATGAAACCCAGGATTTTATAAAAATAAGGCACTAATTAAAATACATTTTAAAATTCTAATCAGAAAATAAGCAAAAGAAGTGAACTAACATTTCACAAAGAGGATCTGTGAAAGGCAAATTCAATTATACTTTAAGAAGCTCCGTTTGAAGGGGCTGGGGATTTAGCCCTGCAGCACAGCACTTGCCTGGCAAGCATGAGGTCATGAGTTCAATTCCCAGTACCGGGGAAAAAAAAGAAAGAAAGAAAAGAAGCACCTGCAGAACACTGCAGGACCAGCAGCCAGCATGAGAAGGACCCAGAACTCAGCAACTGGCTTCACCAGAGGAAGGTAGGTGCCTGGCCCATCCGCCTACACCATCAGGCCACCAGGAAACAACAGCCACACAGTAGGACCAGGACTGGGATGCACATGATGGACCTGCAAGACTACAGAGATAGAAAAGTCCAAAATCTGAGCCAACAGGTGGTAAATTAGGTGAAGCATTGCACTTAGGGGCAAACACACAGAAGAGAGACAAATGGGTGGTACTGCCCCTTTCTTTTTTTTTTTTTTTTTTTTGCCCCTTTCTTTTTTAAATATATGTGTGTGTGTGTGTGTGTGTGTGTGTGTGTGTGTGTATAATTTCATTTTATCTTGATATTGACATGGCAAAAGTCACTCCATTTTGTTTTAGAACTCCATTTTAGGAGTCATTTAAATGTCAGATGAACCCACTCCTCACACCTTCCCATCTAGTTAACTGCAGAGCTCACAGGGGGAGGGCAAGTACTTAATTTAGGGAACAAATGGTTAGGACAAACTGTGGGGCAAGCTGACCCACAAATCCCTGAGAAATGTGACTGACAAATCCCTGGGGAATGTGAACCTTGTGACATTCTTGGAAATCCCAACAGCGAGGTAATGTAGTTGCTATGGTAATCAAGGACCTGTCAATATATAAAAAACCCCGAGCACAAAGTCTCAAGATCAGTGCTCTGACTTCCATTGATCACCATCTGCCAGCTAAAATAAAGCTTACTTGTATCCAATCGTTGGCCTCTGTGACTGTTTCTCACTGTTTTTACTGTAACAGTTTTATCTTTGCTTTTATTTTACTTTGCTTTTCCTTCTTTCTTGTCTTTTCTCTCATTTTTTCCTTTTGTTTTTCTCCTTCTAATCCCACCGACCAAACTCAGAGACCAAGTTCACATAATCCCTCACATACTCCTTCATTCATGAAATATTTCTATGACAAAGAACAACTGAAAAAATTCATGACCACCAAACCAACTCTACCAGGAGTACTGAAAGACACTCTGATAAAGACAAAAAAATTCCTGCCTGGCAAGCGAAAGGTCGTGAGTTCGGTTCCCGGTACCGGAGAAAAACCAAAAAAAAAAAAAAAGACAAAAAGATTCCAGGAGCGGCTAGACACCTGGGCTCGAGTCTGTGCTCGCCCACACCACCACGGTTCTCAGCCCCACGCGCCCTGCGCAGCGAGAGCCAGTGTTCCAGGAGCGGCTAGACACCTGGGCTCAAGTCTGTGCTCGCCCACACCACCACTGTTCCCAGCTGAAACGTGCGGAGAGAGCCAGGTATTTCCCAGCTACTACCTGAGGGCAGCGCTTGCATCAGGACCCCGCCGCCCA
>NW_004955427.1:10299169-10311343 GCF_000276665.1 Chinchilla lanigera | reverse complement strand
TATCAAAACACCATTAGCATACCTCACAGATCTAGATAAAACATTCCTAAAATTTATTTGGAACCAGAATAGACCTACAATAGCAAAAGTAACCCTGAGCAATAATGGCAAGGCAGGAGGCATCACAATCCCAGACTTGAAATTATACTACAAAGCTACTGTAATAAAATCAGGATTACTGGCAGAAAAACAGACCTGAGGATCAATGGGACCTAATAGAAGATGTAGACACAACTACAAATATACTCAGTCCCTTATCTTTGACAAAGGGGCCAAACACGTTCACTGGAAGAAAGATAGCCTCTTTAATAAACAGTGCTGGAAAAACTGGATTAAAACCAGACCCATGTATATCACCATGCACTAAACTAAGGCCTTCTTCTGAAATATAAATGGAAGCTTAACCTCAGAACTCTGCTTCCACCTAAAATGAGCATCACATGGATAATGCTAAGGTCTGCTGCCAGCTGGAGTAGTAGCCAGGCTTTCTTCTCTCTTGGCTGTAGTGGTCAAGTCCCTGAATCTCTGAGCACTCTGAACCTGATTCTAAGGAAAAAAATTCTGTGTGCTGCCACCATTCTGGTACATGTGCAGTCACCACTGCCACTGTGGAGCATGGTGCTCTACGGCTTTCTCCTCAAAGCTAAGTCTTTCACTTCTGCAGGTTTGAGGCTGCAAAGAGCTGAGATCTGCTGCTTCTTGTGATGCCCTCAGGCCATCTTTTCTATTCTCCTGTTCCTTCTCAGTAATTGTCCATTGCTTTACCGAAGCTTCCTTCCTGGTCAAATTCACAGCATTTTAAATCATCCTGCTGGGCTCTTTGCTCTTGATTCTCTACATAAATCTGGCTGAAAGCCCCCAACAATAGCAATGCCACCTCCTCAACATTCAACTACCTTGAAACTTCTTTTGCCAGTTTAATCAGTCCACTCCCCTTAATCTCAGTCTCAGGCAAAGTCTCCGGACCTGAGCAAACTGCAGACAAACTTTCTGCCAAGCCATAACACACATCATCTGGAGTCCAACAACTAAAGCAGTTTTTCTTCCCAGCAGGAACCTCCGAAACCTGATATATATCAACCTTCTGGTCTTCTGAGCTCTGACCAGAATCTCCCATCCTGAACAGCCAAAGGCATTCTAGCACTTATCTTTCAAGTGAAATCTCCAAACCTTCCCAAACTCTTCCCATAAGCCATTTCTAAAGGCTCTTGAACCAAATGATCAGGTATAGTCACAGCAACGACCCCACTTCTCTGATACCAAATTCTCTCACTGCTGAGACAAAATACCCAATGCCAAAAATTAAGGAAGGAAAGGTTTATTTAGCTCACAGGTTATGGAGGTTTCAGTCCACACTTAGTTGGCTCCAAGGCAGAGCGGCACATGGCACAGGGCAGCAGTTCATGGTGGTGAAAAACAGCAAAAGCAACAAGAGCAAAAGGGAGGAACAATAGGAAGCCTCTTTCCCTCCCTTACATTGTGTGCAGGCTGTCTATGGGTATAACACTCACCCATAATCCCATCATTGGACCATGAATTGATCAAAAACTCTAGAAGTTTTTGATCCACCCCATGACTGCATGAGGCTTTGGGGGCACATCCAGGCACAAACCATAGCAAACATATAAAGAACTGAAAAAAATCAGAACACTCAAATTCAAAGACCCAATCTACAAATGGACATCTGAGATGAATACACACTTCTCAGATAAAACAATACAAATGGCAAATAAATATATGAGAAAATGTTCAACATCATTAGTCATTTGAGAAATGCAAATTAAAACAAAACTGAGATTCCATCTCACCCCAGTAGGAATGGCTATCATCAAAAAAATCAATCAAAAATAAATGCTGGCAGGATTGTGGGGAAAAAGGAACCCTCCTTCATTGTTTGTGGGAATGTAGACCGGTGCAACCACTGTGGAAATCAGTGTGACAATTCCTCAGAAACTCAGATTAGAAGTCCCATTCAACCCACCTCTTCTGTGTATTTTCCTAGAAGAATTCAAAACATTATATCACAGTGATATATGTGCACCCATGTTTATAGCAGCACAATTTGTCATAGCTAAATCTTGGAAACAACCCAAATGCCCATCAACTGAGAAATGGATAAAAAACGATGTGGTATCTTTATACAATAGAGTTCTACTCAGCTATAAAGAAAGGTAAACTCAAGGCTTTTATAGATGAATGAATGCAACCAGAGACCATAATTATAAGCAAAATAAATCAGTCTCAGATGTGTAAACATCACATTGTCTCGCTAGTGTAAGAAATTGAAGAGTAAATAAAATGCCAAATGTACAATAGATATTGTGAAAGCGAAAGAAACTGCTCAAAAGTAAAGAACTACTGTGATTGGGGAAAGGAGAAAAAAAGGAAAGAAAAAGAAATTATATCTGTACTTATATATATACATATATAAATACATACATATATATATACACACACAAGATAGCCAAGATAATTGTACTACTAATTTCTATTAATTCTTTGGAAGAAATAGTATGTGCTTCTATTGTTTGATCAGTTTTGTATGCCTATATCTTGTAATTTGAGCAACTACTTTGGAGATAACAATATGGAATATAATAACCATTGTTAATTTCCTATTATTTTGTTTTGGAAGTCTGTACCAGTGTTTTTATTTTTTTCCTCTTTAAAATAAAAAATAAGCCTCTTTTATGCAATATAGGAAAAAAATTAAGTATATTTTGTTTACTAGCACTATCCAACTCAAAGATACCCACAGTTCAATCAAATTAATAAAAATATAATTTATGATTACTTGGATCCATTAGTACTGTTCCAATCCAAGCATCTAGTCCAAAACAATGCAGTCAGGGCTGGGGATTTAGCTCAGTGGCAAAGCGCCTGCCTGGCAAGTGCAAGGTCGTGAGTTCAATTCCTGGTACCTGAAGAAACACAAAAAACAACAACAACAACAAACAAACCAATGCAATCAATTTCTAATTAATCAACATATCAAATCTGAGAAAATGAAATAAGATCTTTATGCCTACTTTGAGACATGTATAACCTCTAGATACTTTTTCATGTATTATTCATTGAAGCTTTCCCACAACCATGTAGGATACACATAACTATCCTCACTATACAAATAAGGAAATTGAGTGTGTATAAGTCTATGATAACTTGATAAGTCTGTGAATTATAAATTCAAAATATATTTGATCCCTCACAAATAACATTTTCATTTACATTTATTAAAAATGCAAAATCTAATTAAAATCAAAATACTAAAGATTTTCCACTTTGAGCCAATATGAAGTAATAAATCCTGGGTTCATTCTCTGACCTTAAAAATTAGACACAATATATGAAACACCAAGTACGTAAGGTAGTGGATGTGAGACCAGGGCTGTTGCTCAAGGGTGAAGCACTGGCCTACCACTTGCAAAGTCTTAGGACTGAGCCCCAATAATGCAGAAAGAAAAGTTATTGGAAGTCAGGCAAAGAAAGGCCCATGGCAGAAGAACAATGTGAGTTACAGCCTACTGGTCTTTCTCAATTGAAGAGATTAAGCTGAGCTCAAGAAGGCCAAGGGAATTAGTGTGCAAGGGAGAGAAATGGAGAAAAGAGATCAGCACAAAAAGAAAACTCAGGGTGAGGTATGGTGACATACCCCTGCAGTCCCAGCATTTGGGAGCCTGAGGTAGGAGAATCTGTTTGAGTTGGAGGCCAGCCTGGTCTACATAGTGAGTTTAAGGACAACCTGAACTACATGGTAAAACTCTTTCTCAAAACAGAAAAAAAAAAAAAAAAAAAGAAACCTCAGAAATTCTGCAAATTGTCTTTAATTCATAAGTTAAGATTTGAGCCAGGGATATAGGTAAGTGGCACAAGCACCTGCCTGGCAAGCATAAGGTCCTACTCCTGGTACCAAAAAAAAGATCTGATCAGCACTTGCCTGTGAAGAAACTATTCAAGAATGGAGAAAGAACCACCCAAAAAGAGAAATGCGCAAACTGGTCTGTGAACTGACAGCCTGCTTTTCTAAATGAGATTGTATTGGAATGCAGTTGTGTCTATCATTAATATATTGCACATAAGTATCTCCAGCCTACAACACTGTTAAGTAGTTGCAGTAGAACCAGCCTTCTGGTCATCCTCAAAATGCTTACCATCTAGCCCTCAAGGAGCATTTGCTGACTCCCAATTTAGAGTGACTTTCCTTCTGAACAGGCTCAAGTAAGGTGACCATGGTAGACAGGACACAGACACACACTGAGGGAAGATTCTACAATAGCAAAGGCCACAGACCCATGATGCTTTGCTCACTCTACCCTGGTCTGTTAATATTGGAGTAACAGACATGAACATGAACGGTGGACCAGTCATTTAGTAGCTGCAGTTCACTCGACTCTGTGGTCTATATAAAAATGCTGAATAGTTAGTGTAATGATTTATTTTAGATAGCCACTTAACAGTCATAGAATAAAACATTTTTCTCTGGAGATGGTTTGGGTGAGAATAGCATTTAAATTAGTAAACTGAGCAAAGTAGACCACCCTCCTACTTCGGGAAAGGGAACAGTTAAACTCTTAAAGGTCCAAATAGAACAAAAACCCTGACCCTCCCCCATATAAGAGAGAATTCTTTCTGTCTTACTAACCTCAGACTGGGACATCAACTTTGTCCTGTCTTTGGACACAAATGGAAGTATCAGCTCTTCTTGTGCCTGATACCTGCCAGTCTTTAGATCAGAAATTTACCATAGGTTTTCTTTGTTCTCAGACCTTCAGACATGGAACCAACCTATTCGTTATTCTGAATCTCCAACTAGCCAACTAACCCTGCAGATCTTGGACTTGTCAGTCTCCATGGTCATGTAAGCCAATTCCTTATCATAAATCATGTGTATGTGTATGTGTAATGTGTCTATTTTATACGTCCTGTTGCCTGTGTATCTCTGGAGAGCCCTCAGCACCACAGAGCATTGAAATTAATCGAACAAAGCGGTTAAAGTTGGCAAAAAAAAAAAAAAAGTCAGTACAAATGGACATGAGAAAGTATTTGGATCCTTGATCCACAGTACCTTGCTGATGACTGTTAAACCCATAATCTCATTATGGAGATTTTCTGTCATAGCTCAACAGCATTCAACATACAAAACACCCATAGACTTTTCTTCTAATGCCATAGTCATTGGTATGGTCTGAAGGGTTATTTCACCCCCAAATTCGTATGTTGAAATATTCACCCCAAAACTGATAATATTAGGAGGTGAGGACTTTATGGGGTTGTTAGGTAATGTGAGCAGAGTTAGTGACCTTACAGGAGAAGCTCAAGGGACAACCTGAGGCCCAGCAGAGACCTTTTGTTCCTTCTGAGATTTATAGTATATGTGACAAGACAGCTTTCTATGGAGACCTGTAGACACCAAGCAGGCTTTGTCTTGGATGTTCTAGCTTCCAGAATGGTAAGAAGTAAATTCTTGTTGTTTATGATCCACTCAGTCTGGGGTATTTTATCACAGCAGCCTGAAAGGACTAAAATATTCACCAAACCTCTGGTTTTAATTGAACTTTCCATTATAATGTCTCATGTTGGGAAATGACTCTACTTATGCTAAATATTTCAAACTGTGCATCAGACTAAATGCACACTGGCTCTTCTTGTCTAACTATCATTCATTCACCCTTCTGTGGAGACAACATTTTCATTTCCTGCAACTGAAGCTTGTAGAAATATTCTTCATTGCTGCAGAGAGAGGACTAGGAACATGACGTAGGCCTCGATAGGTTAAAGTTACTCTGATTGCTTTATTTTAACATGTGACCACATCTAGATGCATGAACACCTAGATTTGTATGACATTTGCTAAAACAAATTGCAAATATTTGGAATAGCACTTCCTCATATTCTGGGGCTACTAATCTGCTAGGATATGACCCTGGAGTTCCACATGGCCTCCTGTGCCATAATTACATGCCTAAGGATAAAACCAAGGCAGAAGAAAATAAGAAAGAGGTTGGGTGGTAGCTGCACTACTTCATGTATGCATCTGAGTCCAGCTCTCTCAGCAGAGAAAACTGTTCTTTCCAGTTGCAGGAGCAATGAGTTTTTATCTTTCTTTGTTTTATTTTGCAAAACCAACTTGAGCTGGGCTTTTGTAACTTCCCATTTTAGAATATTTGACTCACGCACATGGAACACTACAAAAATCTTCCAGCTTATGGCCATTTCCCCCGACAGAGTTATTAAGCCTGCTCTTCGTGTGGGAAAAATACCTGTTCTTGGGTGTAGAGAACTAGACTAGGACTATTAAACCAATTAAAATGTTGATTTGCTTTATAAAGCCAAGTAGTATAGGAGTTCGGGTCATATGTTTTGTGATGAAGAATTAGAATTACATTTGTGCATATTTGGTAGCTTGAGAGTTTTTGAGCAAGCACATTACTTAATCTATCAGTCTTAATGCTTCATCTGTTAAACAGGACTTGTAGTAGCATCCGCCTCATATCCTGAGGGTTCAAAAAGCCACGTAAGCAGCAGCAACAATAGCTAGCCACTTCTGAACACCCACTCTGTGCAAATCATTGCTTTACCTCAATATTTATGTGTGTGTGTGTATGTGTGTGTGTGTGTGTGTGTGTGTGTGTGTGTGTGTGCAAGAGTTCATGGAGAAAAGCCACTAATATGCTGAGATATTGAGACATCTTGGCAAAAAGCTAGGAAATCTGTCCGATGAAGCACCTGGGGGCACTTAATCTTAGCAGGGATTCAGCGGATTCTTGTACTTATTGTTCATTTGATTTATTGGCTGTTTGGTCAGGATCAACAAGTTATAAAATAGAAGACAGTAGCGTTATTTTATGGTTGCTATTGTTTTGTTTTTGGAGTCTTCTTTTTGGCTTGCATTAAAAAAAAATCAAGTCCTTTGATATGATTAAGGAATTTCATATAGAGTCAGAAAAGCTGAAATTAAATTAATCTATAGAAAAAGGAAATATTTAATTCCCTCATCTGACTAAAGGTATAATTCATCCAGTTTCACCCAGTCGGAGAAACCACAGTATCTTAAGCCTTCTAAGCACGGCAGCTTGTCACAAACAATAAAAAGAACTAGATCAAAATCCTTTTGCGGCCTCCCTGAACCCATGAACTGTAATCATTTTTCTGGCCTTGGACTTTTAGTGCAGTTCAACTCGGAACAAAGGTGGCAGCCCTCAGAAAACAACAGCTCAATCAATAACCACAGTGTGATGCTTAGGAGAACAGGGCCCCAGGACCAATGAACGGGCTTCAAAAAAAATGCCTCCATGGAAGAAAAAATCCAGTTCCATAATTATTATCAGCCATCCTGTCTCAAACCAGCCTTAATCCCGGGCAACCTGGGAAGAGAATATATTGTCTCAGCACAGCGCAGGACAGCTACGACGGGGTTAATGAGAGCACCGGACCTTGGTTTTCCTCATGAACCCTTCCTCCGTGAGGGGCACAGATATTACTGAACATCCTCGGGAGCCTACTGCGGCTTACATTCCAGCGGAGGAAACTGAAAACTTGTGAAAGAACGGAAAGAATTTCTCAGAGAAAAATTAAATATCAGTTGTAATATTCAATCTTTATTAAAAATTTACTATCCTCTATTGGTGTCTAAATGCTGGTCATCTTAACTTGCAAATTACTGCGATGGTGGTGATTATATAGATCAGCAAGTAGAGAAGGAACTCAAAGCTTTTCAGAGATTTCACCAACACCAGGTGGCTTAATGGTAGCAAAGTCATCCATTGACTCAGTTCTATAAGAAGTAAAAATCACTTGATTCTAACCAAATTTCTATGCTGCCTTCCTAGTATAGCAGTACAAATACACAGAAGGCTGAGGACCTCTGTCTTTTCCCAGAAAAAGATTCCATCAAATGAGTCAGCTTAGCAAGTAGTCTTTCATGCCTCAAGAATTATCTGTGTCTTCAGGGTGTGACTGCTTCTGCCTGGAGAATGAGACAGTGGATGGAAAGATTGACAGGAATTGAGTGATCATTACTTTTCCAAAGCTGCTCACTGCATTTTGGCAGGTATTTATGTTTTTCTCAAACGGGAGCATGCCTAGAAATCCAAGCATGCATCTTAATGCATAGGC
Organism: Chinchilla lanigera; assembly: GCF_000276665.1. Lineage (NCBI taxonomy): Eukaryota > Metazoa > Chordata > Mammalia > Rodentia > Chinchillidae > Chinchilla > Chinchilla lanigera. The sequence continues at coordinate 10,303,228 of NW_004955427.1, read as the reverse complement.
CTTTGAGCAGGAATCTTAGGGGGCAACTTCACAAGTGCCTTAAATAATGACCAAAGCCATTTTTACAATGTGTCCAAATAATAGTTGTGAGCACAGTCAAATTGTTCCATCTAAGATGCAAAAGAAAGGTAATTACCTGTAAAACACATAAAATGTATATTGTTTACTCGTCATTAACTCTGAACACCTTTACACTAATGGATGGAATAAGACATATTCCCGGCAATAACGTGCTGTAAGCAGCCAGAATAAGTCACAGGGGCACAAAGCCTGGCCCATCTGAGTGAATGACATCCTAGTAACCTAGATGAATTGCTGTGACCAACCGCGGACTCCAATTACATGTGCAAGCAGTAAATTATGGGAGAAAGCCCAGTGGAAACTGCTTTATAAACACGACCTTCTCCCTACACAACCTCTATCAAGGTGACAGAAAACCACATTTTAGGTACAGAAAAGAGAATCAAGGAAAAAAAGATAAATGACAAGACCCAGTAGGGAAGTCAAAACCTCAATCCTCTGAATCCCAAGAGTATTTTGACATTATTGCTATTTCTTTAGTTTCTCTCATGTGAAGGTTCCTAAATTTTTAATGTTAAAAATGCATTTCTGAAAAAGTTTGAATCATTGAAAAGAGTCTTGCTTTTATTCAAGTTTTACCTTTTACCCTTTTGCTCAAGTTTCCTCTTCCACATTTTTAGGGGATCAAAGAAGTTGACTAATGTTTAAAGTTTAGAGTTTCTGCATCATACCTTTCAACTTACTTTATGGGTTCTCAGAAAACTTTTAGCATTTTTCTTCTTTCATAATCAATCCTTGACTCCTTGAAGCAGAAATAATTTAAAATTCTGTCATGGTTTAGACCTGAAATGTCTCCCAATATCTCGTGTATTCAGATGTGGGACTTTTGACAGATGACTGGATTATAGGGACACTAAACTCCTCAGTGGTGATGGATCACTGGAAGCATGACTTTGAAAAGCCTCTGTCTCTGTCTCTGTCTCTGTCTCTCTCTCTCTCTCACTCTCACTCTCTGTTTCCCTCCCTTTCATTCTTTCCCTGTCTCCCTCCTTCCCTCATCAGATTTGAACAAGTCGCCATTGTGTTATGTGGGATTGAAATTGTCTAAACTTTGCTCAGGTCATAAAACCTTACAGGATGCTGAGTTTTAAAAAAAAAAAAAACTATGAATAAGTTATCTGATGAAGGAAATTTCAAGGAATTGACCCAATATTCAGGCTATGGAATGAGTATACAACTGGATGCTATTACCTGGATTCACAATGAGAATAAGGAGCAAAAGCACATCCAAAACATGTGAAAAGTTTGCAGCTTGGACAGAAAGGAGGTACCTGTAAAGTTAGGGTCAAGACAGTAAGGCTGCTGAAAGGGTTAGCACTATTAAAAAGAAGTCAAGAGCTTTGAACCAGAACAAGAGGAGAGATACCTTCAGAACATCTCAGGAATTGACAACTCCACCCATCATAGTCTCAGAAGTTTAAAAAGAGTAAAATATTTTTAAAAACTTTTTTTGAAAAGGCAGTCCTAGGGCACATTGCTCACACAAGGAAACTCTAGGAAGTATATCCCTGAGTTCAGCTCTCCAGGCAAGCAGAGGATCCTGCAGCCATGATCATGGCTATGGCTTGAGCTGGCTATATATCTTGACATCATTTATATGGTGCAAGACTTTTAGGCATGTAGAACTGAAGAGTTATAGGTTTATGGAAACTTCTACCCAGATTTCAGAGGAAGACCTTGGAGGCCAGTCAGGTGGTAGAACAAGTTTACAGTCCTTTCAAGAGCCCTTGAAAGAACAATGTGTGAAAGTGTGACAATAAAGCCAAAGGTGCAGTGGAGACCTTAGGCAGATAGAGACACCAAGAACATGGAATGAAAGTGTAGCCCTCCAAGAGATTGATAACCATTGGGAAAGGGCTGCACCTGCCCTTTGGAGCTCACACCTTGCTACCTGGTACCCAAGATGCTGGACATCAAGCTTTGGGATATAATGTTAACCTTACTGGATTTTGAACTTAGTTTAATTCTATTCCTCTTTGTTCCTCTTTTGGAAGGGGAATGTTTGCTCTCTGCCATTGTACGTTTGAAGTATCTACCATGTTTTTCAGTTTTACAAGGATTTAGTAAGAGTTTGCCATCAGTCTTAGAGAAGACTTTGGACTTGAACTTTTGAGTAGTGTTGGAATCTGAAACTCTTGTAGATGGACTAAACACATTTTACATAATAATTTGCACATAACTCTTTTAGGGGCCAGGGCAGAATATTATGATTTAGAGTTAAAATGTCTCTCCAATATCTCATATGCTTAAAATAGGGCTTATGGAAGATTACTGGATCATGCTATACTCAGGAAATTAGCCCACTGATGAATTCATGGTTAAGTGGGCTGTTCAGAGGTGGGGTCCACTTGGTGGGTGCAGATGACTAGGGATATATCTTTGGAGGGTATATCTGTCTGTCTAGCTTTTCTGTTTGCTCTGCTTCTGACTATCCATGATGTTTCTGCCTCAAAGGCAGCCCATCATGGACTGAATGTTCTGAAACCACAAACCAAATAAATCCCTTCGTTTTATATTTTGGGGTCGGTTATATTCTTTTAGCAATGTAAAAGCTGACCAACACAGGAGCCATTACAAAACTATAAAAGATTAAAAAGGTAGTACAAGTCACTCACAATCCCAGTTTATTTAATATAATAGCTTTAGTTAATTCTGAAAAGAATTTTGAGATTTAAGGTGTTTATAAAATCTTTATTAAGAACTTTTCATCAGCTCCAAGTGACATGGCTAGGATTAGGTTCGCTATAACTAAAACGTAAAAAGAACTAGGCTTGCTATAACTGAAACAATGTCAACTCTGGTTTGTCTTGAGATCATATAAATCTTTTGCCTTTTACTAAAACCATGTCAATGAAACAATGTATTGATGTTGGATAGATACACAGATGATGTATTGGTAGGTTGCCAAATCAATAGATCAAAGACAGATGGATAGATAAATAGATAGATAGATAGACAGACAGATAGACAGATAGATAGATAGATAGATGATAGATAATCTCTATTTTAGTCCCTTTGTTTCTATCTAAACTATGTGGCAAACACTAAAATGAGACAAAGGTTTACTCCTTCAAAGGTGTAGTGGAAAGTTAAGATTTAAGTATATTTCACCAGTGGAATGATTCATTTAGAAAACTTTCCCAAGAGTACAGTGCAAGTTCAAATGATAACTATACTTAACCCCAAATGTCTTAGCCATATGTACTATGTACTATGTTTCATATCTGTTCTTACTAAATCAGCAAACTAATTTTCATTCCAATCATGTGGTTTTGGCAGGTATGAGAAACAAAATATCATAGTAGTTATGAGCACAAATGCTTGAACCTTCTGGTCTGGCTTTACCACTTGACTCTAACAGTCAGTAGCTTTAAAGTTTAACACAAACTGCTTAACCTTTTATGCTTTAGCATCCTTATCCATAAAAATTTATGTAATAAAAGTATGCATCTCATGAGTTATTGTAAGTATGAAATGATTTTTTAAAGGAAAGGAAAAGAAAGAAAGGAAGGGAAGAATCCTAGAATGGTTCCTGGTACATTCTACGCATTGTGCACTCAATAGATATTAGCTAATATATTATCAAATTTCAAAGTCTTACTATTCTGGTAGGATCATGTGAGATATTAATCTACAGGTTGTCTTGAGCTCACTACAGGAAAGATTGAAAAGACTGAGAGATATTAAAAGCTCATGTGTGGGAAATTTCATCCTGAAATTGATATATTAATGGTATGTGAAGGTAGGACTTTAGGATACAAGGAAGAATAGATGAGTGAGTGAGTGCAGGCCCCTAGGCTGGATTTCATGGCTTTACAAGAAGAAAAGGGGGACTGACATAACACACATCATCCCTGCGATGCCCTTGCCACGTCATAATGAAGCATGGAGATCTTATCAGACAACAAGCAAGTGCTAACACCTCCTTTTGAATTTTCCAGTCCCCATAACTGTGGTCTGTGTAAAATTCTATTCTTT
>NW_004955427.1:10275425-10297214 GCF_000276665.1 Chinchilla lanigera | reverse complement strand
GGGGGCCCACCCTCCAGGAGCCAGCAGGCAGGAAGCTAGCCAGCCAGAAGGCTGGCGCTCCCCACCCGCAGCTCCCTGTAAAATTCTATTCTTTATAAGGTATTGTGTTATAGCAACATAAAATAGGAAAGAACAACACCCAAGTCAATACAAATATTCTTCAATTATTCTGGCTATTGAAGACTAGACCCACAGTTAATTTAATCCAAAAAGATAAAATTGTTTATTAAACAATGCCAGGCACATGTATGGATTTGGAAGATATTTTCACTTTAGCTTAAATATTAACCATATGAAAAGAGAAAAAGTTAAATGAACTCCCTCCCAACAAAAACCAAATAACTAGCTATGTGTGATCATGAGTAAATGACTCATATTCACAAAGTTATAACTGCTATATTTGCAAAGTCATAGCATGTACCTGGACAGGTAGATATAGAAATCAGTAATTCACAGATTCATGGACGCATTATGTGGGTTATAGTAGGTGCTCAGTAAATGGAATCTTGGTATTATTACATAAATATGTTCCACTACATAGACAATGGAACCAATGAAAGATGGCCCCTTCATAAAAGGGCTCCTGTACTGGGTCCTGTCAAAAACAACTCAGATCCCTTTAAGGACCAAAATAGTCTTGAACTAGGTCTCTGGGATTATAGATAACAGATCACTGGTACCAGCAGAAAGCGGAGGCTTTATGTAGAATTGGAGCACAAGGTGCTGGAATAAAGGGAGTATGGAACACAAAACAGATATGTGGGGATATCAAACGGTAGTACTGTCTTGTGATTACAGGATTCAACATCAGCAAGGACCTTAAGAGACAGTGCCAACATTTTGCTGAAATGGCCTTGGCGGCTCAAAGAAAGTAATGACCCATACTGTGAATTTGAAATATCAATATTCCTCCATTTGTGAATATCTCAGCTCAGTACATATGAGCAAAAGCTGCAAGTTGAGAACTTCAGCATTCTACTCAGAGATGAGGTTGAAAAAAAACACAGAAATGGGAATTTATCCCAATCAGTATATATATATATATATATATATATATATATACACATACATATTTCAGGAGTAATGGCAAAGAACTAGTTTGGTTGGACAGGGCATAGAAAGAAAAAGACTGAGAAATCTGGGATAGGGGAGTCGAAGGAAAAGTATATGGATGTACAAAGAAATAAATACGGTGTGTGAAATACACAATGGTGCTGTTGTGAAGTATTTTGTGATCTGGCACACCGATGATCCACTAAAGCATCCTTTAGCACCGTCACGCTCAGCTTTGAAGGATAATCCCATGCTCCCACATGCAGATGTTGCTGAGATTACCTCCCAGGTTCGAATCTCTATCTCTGGTTACTTCCCAAGAAAGCCAGTCCAAGAAAGGACAACGCTAAATAGGTAAAACTTGACAGGAATGATGACTGAAATTATATATGAAAGATAATCATTTTCATCACAAAATGTGTATTTTGCACTACTTCGTTCTTCATTTATTGGACACAGCGCACCACGTGATACTGGCTGTTCACCTTTGGTACCGGGTTGCAAATAGAGCGTGGGCTCACTGCTCCTGCCCAGCACCATGAGAAAGTACTGCACCACATAACCACAGTGTGCAAGGGAATCAAACATAACATAGCAAAGTGCATTGTCCTCTGAAAAGGAATGTGAGTTTCATAACCTTGGATATGAACATTTCAAAGAAGGATGAAGCAAGTGGATAACAAGGTTCCCACCACCACCCTCCCATAGCTAACCACCATACAAACACTCACAAAGACACCCACACATGTGTATCACCCATCCTGCCCTTTCAGACAGAAAAGAGTGGAACATTGAGCTTTCTCCCAAAATTACACTCTAAACTGAAAAGCATCAGAATAGAATCTGTTATATACAACATACATATCATGAGATAATGATTAATTAAATACATTACTTGTACCTATGTGATTTTGAATATTATGAATATTATGCAACATATAAAAACTGTCTTGTTTACTCACATTAAATGACATGCTATTACCACATTTGACATTTTTTAAAGTGAATAAAATATAAAACATGTGCTACCACTTCAAACCATTAAAGAACACAATTTGGATACTTCCCATAAAGATGAACTTTAAAGACATTATGCTAAGTGAAATAAACCATACAGGTAATAAATGTCGTCTGGTTCCACTCATCTGAAGTAAAAGGTGTGACTGAAATATACAGTGTTTAAATTTTTTAAAATATATTACAATAAAAAACATATCATTAATTCCCCTGTAAATACATCCCTTCACTTCAAACACACTTCTTCCATCATTCTGGCCACTTTCAGAAGCAGCTCTGAAGTCACTCACCTTTCTGTCTTTAGTTATGATGCCACAGCTGCCTTGATGTCCTGAATGAACTCAAATCATTTACTTTTCACGGTCATCTTGACTTTGTGGAAGAACCACAGTTTGCATGGCGCCAGACCTGGAATAAGTTGAATGAGGACGCATAGCGAGGTTGTTATGACCTTGCCTTTTCGCTAGGTGGTACTCAGGAGCAGCATTCACTCTATTTTTTTAATCACACCTTGTAGTGACACTCACGAAAGAAGGCTTCCAGAACTGCTTCAGAAAGTGGCCAGCATGACGGTACAAGCGCATTTAGAGGGAAGAGGAGAGTCTTAGAGATTAATGAAATGTGTCTTTTAATGTAATAAGTTTTTTTAGCGTAAACATTAGTGTATATTCTGATTACCCCCTTATACCTACAATGGTTAAATTTATAGAGACAGATCTAGACCAACAATTACAAGAGTCTGGAGGAAGTCGGAGTGGGAATTACCAATTAAAAGGTATAGAATTTCAGTATAAATGATATACACGTATGAAAACACTACACTCTATACCATCAATACGGACATATTTTGTGTCATTTTAAAACAAAAGAAAAACTTTTAAAAAGAAAATAAGATAAAGAAAAAACAAATATAATATACCATGTTATACAAATTTTGTTAAAACACACTAGGTACTAGAATGGGTACCTAGGCTTATCTACCAAATTTTACTCCTTTCTGAAAAAAATCACTTGTTTTTCCTTTGCAGAATTAGACATCTATTCTGAGACCAATACCTTCTCCTACACCAACTTAAGACTGAGATAAACCAACTTCTCTTGGAAATGTGAATCTAATGTAAACTCACACAAACACTCCATGAAGAACTCTATTACAGCTATATCTATGTTTAAACATATTTAAGTGTTAATAAGTATATTAATTATAAATTAATTATTAACTTCAATTATTAATTATATGACTATATTTAAAATATATTTAAATATACATAGTTAAAACCCTGGAATAATTTTAATAGGTGAGATTGGAAACTTTTAGTAGAAAAAATTAAGAATTATTTTCTGTCTTTTGCCTTCTTTTTTATTTTAAAAATAAAAGAAGGAAAACATTAACAAACATACAACCATTTACAAAATAGCAAAAGAACAATACAAACAATTCAGTGTTTCAAACAAAGTGGTAGGAAATTAACAATGCTTGTTGTATTACATATTGATATCTTCAAAGTGGTTTCTCAGGAAAACAAATAGAGACATGCAATATTGATCAATCAAGGAATCATTAACTGTTTCTTTCAACAAAGAAATAGAAGAAAGTAGTTCAACTATGTTAACTATCCTGTATATACACACAGACAAAATTTCTCCTTCTTTCCCTTCTGTTTTCCAACATCCCAGTTGCCCTTTACCCTTAAGCATTTTCCTTTCGTTTCACAATGTCTATCATACCTGCTAGTTTTTATTCACTCTTTCAAGTTTTACACTAGTGAGACAATTTGCCTTCTTGTATCTTCCAGATTTCTTCAATCACATGTATGGTACCCATCATGTAAATATATACCCATACAAATACATACATATGCACAGTAAATCTTCTCACACACAGACTTTATACAGTAGAACCTTGGTTTGCAAGCACAATTCATTCCAGAAACATACTTGCAATCCAAAGCACTTGATATCAAAGTGGATTTCCCATAGGAAATAATGGAAACTCAGATGATTCCTTACACAACCCAAATATATGCACATAAAAATGATAATACAAAATAATCAATACAATGCAAAACATAAAGACAAGTAAACAAACTGATCTGCACTTACGGTTGACAACCCTTGTGGCTGGTGTGAGAGACACTGGAGAGAAGGGATATTGTGTAGGATGACTTCTCACCATCACTAACAGAATCACTGCAATCTACTGATTCAATGGAATCTTTGATCTCATCCAATGACAATTGGTTTTGCCTTCTTTTGAGATTTTGTAGAAATGTGACACCGCATGGTGTTAAACAGATTCATCACACACACTCATTCAGGTGGTGATTATCTATAAAATTTTGTGCTGCTCCCCACATTTTATACAGCACCCTAATCTCATTTGAAGAGAGGGATTCATGCTCTGTTTTCTCCTCCTCTGCACAGAAAATCTTCTCCATAACCTCTTGCTGTTGGGAGGCCATCACCCTCAATCCTACAGTGAGAGAGAAAAGCACCACTGGCCAGTGGGGATCATGTAACATTTGGACTCATATTACATACTACTACTCCTCTTGAAAGGCTTCACTTGTTTACCAACTTAAAACTTCTTAGAAATGTTTGTTCATCTCATGGAACACATGCAGAACAAATTACTCAAAGTTCAAGGTTTTACCCTACTTTGAACACAACAAAATAAAATAAAATATTAACAATGGTTTTCATGGTTTATTTTGACTGAATCCTCGGATTTATTTTTCTCTTTAATTTCTAAGCTCTCACAGCTAACATTGTCTCTCTATAAGCAAAAATGTAACTATAAGAAATCTTTTAAAATAGTTCAGGACTTTTTTGTCATGCAAAGCAAACATTAGAAACATAGATTCCCAATATTTTATATCCAAATGAGACAGAAATGGATTTTGGAATCAAAATTTATCTATTGATTTGGTGAGATGAAGTGTCCCCTGAAGCACACACACTTCACTCCATTCCAATTTTATTGTACATTTAATCATTAATGAAATCTTTAGGAGACTTCAGGGAGTTTATATAGACATTTCAAGAGATCTCTCCAGAAAAGCAAAGTTTTTAATCTTAACAAAGGTAAGTTTTCCTTTTCTTTTCAAGCACTCATTCATTCACTACACACTTAATATAGATGTGACATAAGTACACGATATATTTTTAGAACCAGGAGGGCTGGCTAACACCTGTATTCCAGTTACTTAGGAGGCTGAGGCGTAAGGATTTCTTGAGCCCAGGAGTATAGGTCTGAGCAATAGTGAAGTCCCATCTCAGGGGAAAAAATTTATCCCTGTTGTATAAATGAAGAAACTAGAGTTGAGGTTCAGAAACTTGTTAGGACTGGGAGCAGTGGAACATACCTCTAATCCCAGCACTTGGGAGGTTGAGGATGGAGGATCATCACAAGTTTGGGGCCAATCTTGGCTACATAATGAGCTCAAGGACAGGCTGAACTACATAGCAAGACCCTGATTCAAGAAAAAAAAAAAGAAAAATAAAGGAAGGAAGGAAGGAAGGAAGGAAGGAAGGAAGGAAGGCAGGAAGAAACGTCAAAATCATTGCTTCCCAGATCTAGCTTAGAGGCCAAATATCAATACTTCATGTTTTAAAAACATCTCATCTCACCTGCTCTGGTTGGACACAAGCTGAGTGTATCTCCCAAAGGCTGATGCACTGGAAGCATGGTTCCCAAGGCAACTGCACAAAGTGTGATGAGGCCCAGTGAAAGGTGATTGGCTCATGACTGCCCCATGAAGTGAATGATGCTGGGGAGTGCAGAGTGGACAAATCTCAAGGAAATGGATTAGTTCCCAAGAGCATTATAACAGAGTTATAGTAACGGGTCATGATAATGGGTCATTACAGTGGAGCAAGTCTGGTCCCGCCTGCTTTCTTGATTCTCCTCTCACCATGAGACCTTTCTCTTCTCCCACGTGCTGCTCTCCACCATGCTCTGATGCAGGAGAGGCCCTCACCAGAGGCCAGACAGGGCAGGCCTCCAAATGTGTAAGCCAAGCATACTTCTTTTCTCTGTAAAGCACTTGGTCTTAGGTGTTTTGTTAGAGCACTACAAATTAACTAAGACATCTCCCCCTTTTCTTCTTTCAATGACCATAGGTTATGCACTACAGTGTCTGCTCAGTGCTGGGAACACGAAGCTTTCTCAGACAAAAAACGTTTCTTAAACAGCACACAGCCCCATAATTTAATGACAAAAGAAACTACAGAGAAAATAGTCCCATGTCTTCATTAAAGATGCTAATGAAGATAAGAGTAGAATACTGTGAGGGCAGTTGACCCTGTTATTTTTCTGCTCCCAATTAAGGTCTCTGATATATCAGCAGTAGGGTTGGAATGAAGTACCTGTTCACATGTTTTTCTTCAACAAAATAAATATTTTGAGCTCCTATACTCTGGAGAATATGACACCTATTTTGAGGTGTCCATCTTCTAAAAACTTTCAATTTCCTTTGAAAAGACAAAACCTATGGGGGCTGGGGATTTAGCTCAGCAGCAAAGCATCCGCCTGGCAAGCGCAAGGTCCTAAGTTTGATTCTGGTACCGGAAGAAAAACAAAGCAAAGACAAAACCTACAAAAACATCAGTTTAAAAAGTATAGGGCTGGGGTGTAGCTCAGTCATTGAGCATGTGCCTGGCATTCGTTAATCCCTGAGTTCAATCCCCAGCTCCACAAGAAAAAAGAAGTATATATATATTAAATTTTAAAATGGAAAATGCTTATTATAAAGAGAGGCAATCTGATCATTATATATGTATCTGAATATATATATGTATGTGTGTATATATAATATAATTTAATATACAATTACAGAGAGACAGAAAGCAGCTGAGGTCAGATGACCTGAACACTAGTCCCAGTTCAGCTTAAAACTGGATAGTCATGAACAGATTATTGAATTCTGTGGTGCTGTTTCCACATCTATAAATAAGACCATTGTGTTTTAAAATCTAAGGTTCTTTCTTTTTGTAGATTATGCTGAGTCACCATGGCTCACTGTATTAATAGTTAAATTAGATGACATTCTCAGGTTTTGGAACATCTAGGACCATCTTTACCTTGATGGCTGTCAGACTAGTCTCACTACTGGAAGAACGATTAAAATAAACTTAGAGAAGGGGCTGGGGATTTAGCTCAGCGGCAAAAGCGCCTGCCTGGCAAGCGCAAGGTCGTGAGTTCAGTTCCTGGTACCGGAGAAAAACCAAAAAAAATAAATAAATAAAATAAAATAAACTTAGAGAAGATTAAAAAAGAAAATATTTCTCAGTGAGAAATAATAGAAAGAGGTTGCTATTATCAATTTCTTCATTTTATTTTAAAGTATGGATGAGAAAAAAGAAAATAATATCAAATGGTTTGTTTTGACTGTGATGGTTAACTTCATGGATCAGTTAGGCTAAGCTAGAATGAAACACCAAACATTAGTGTAGACAGTGCTGTAAACGTATTGTTAGATATGTATTTAACATTTAAATTAGTAGGCTTTAAGTAAAGGATATCTCCTTAAAGTGTGTGAGACTCATCCTACCAGCTGAAGATGGAAAGAGCAAAAACTGAAGTTTCCTGAACCAGAAGGAAGTTTCCCCAAAACTTCATCATGGAACCCTGCCTGAACTCACAAGATGTCCACCTGCCTTATAAATTTTATAGCTGTCACCTTACCATTATCATGCATCATCTTTGTTGTTTGCTAAGGACGATTCCTCATTTTGAATGCTGGGGGCTGAATGTTCCGGAGGAAAGATACATATCATATTGAGATATTGTGCTCAGCGACTGCCACTTAAACTCCATGGCGCTGCTTAAAACTTATTGGATCCAGATGTTCACATACATGGCAGACTTGGACTTAATTTTCTTTTGTTAGACAAACCTTCAAGTTGTTTAGTGTATGTGATAGGAACACTCTTCTTCCAATAATAATAGTAATAAGGATAGTACTGTTAGTATCTGTGATAATTATTAACAGAACTGAAAGGCATGAAGCACACCTAACTTCCAACTGGAAAGTCCTCAAAAATGTCATCAGGACTCCTCCCCAACATATAGGTCTCTAACAGGTCTCTAACACAGCAGCCCTTAGAGAAATTCCACCGTTTTCTCGCCCAACATCCAATACTCTCGGTTTAAAGACAGGGATCCTGATTCTCAATAACTCCCACTAAACTTTCAGAAACCACTGTAGTCAGCCTGCTCTTGTCAGGGGTCTGTCTCTAAATTAATCTCTGTAAGGGGATAGAACATGTTGACTGTTCACAACTAAACCACTTCCGACACTTGGAGTCATGGGAGAAACGGACTCACGCTTCAGGATCAAAACAGGATCAGAGAGAGAGAAGAAGAAAGTTAGAAAAGAAAACCAAAATGTTGTTGCAGGAAGAATAGCATCATTTTTCAGGAATGAAAATTTGAAACAGAGAGTGCTATCCATTCTAGTGGGCAAACTTAAGCCTAGATTTCAGTGACAAACAAGTTTCTAATATTACCATTACACTCCTGTTGCCTGGAATGGCAGTGTATCTTCCTCTATTCTTGAAGTATCACCAAAGCTTGCTAATACAAGGGGTTATTTTCTTCAGTTTCATGCTATGTTATATGACAAAAGGGATTTTGCAGGTAAAGTTAAAGTCCTCAGTCAGTTTATTTGAAGTAAACAAATGAGAAATTACTCCAATTGGAACTGATCTAATTAAATTAACTATTTTAAAGTATCAGAAATATCAGTAACATTTTGTGCTACTCTGGTAGAAAGTAAATAGGCAGGAGTTGCCTTTGCATGGGGCTTTGTTACCAGGAGGGCAGCCTGTACGGTTTGAGAGCAACCCTCATCCCTAGAAAGGAACTGAAATCTATCCCTAACCAAAGTGAGCTTGGACTCACAATGAATGAGACCAGATAACTATATGACACTAGTTTAGGCTTATGAGACCTGGATGAGAACTCAGGTGTGGGGTCCTAGGGTTTCTAACCTCTGGAAGCTGTGAGATAACTTGGTGGTGTGACAAGTCAGTACTAAATTTTTTGAAGGAATCGCTGTTGTAATAACTTTAACTTATCTTGCATTTTACGGAAGTCTATGAATGACTTTAAAAAGCACATCCTAGAGCCAGAGATATGCCTCAGTGGTGCAAGTGCCTGCCTGGCAAGCACAAGGTCGTGAGTTTGGTTCCTGATTCCAAAAAAAGCCAAAGAAAAGCACATCCTTTCTCCATCAAGCTTCTCTGACAGTTGTCAAAGTAAGTAACAAGTGTGTCAACAGCTTGAGCATCCACAAGGATGTCACATCAACCCGCCACTTGCTAAAGAGCTCGGTAGCCATTCTATCTCATTTTTAATACAATGGTATATCCACTCTGACGGTACACCTGTCCAGCCAGTTCCCCAGAAAACACTTTGCAAGTCAGTGGTGATTAGCAAGTTAGTTAGATTTGGCATGGAGCTGTGACAGCCTGGAAGCCAGTTTTGACACTGGCAACAGAGCATCGGGAATGACGTTTCACACTGTAAGACACAGAACAGCATGACCTTCTGCAGAATCCTGTCCTGTGGTCAGCATATGTGACAAGAAATGTATTCCTTAAGACATTTTCTATCTGTTTCTATTGGAATCTTTCTTTGATTACAAGTTGGTTTTTATCAGTGATAGAACCACCTGTACCCAATTCTACCAAATGAAAAACCCAAGGAGCTGTTTGGGCTGACAGTGTAATAGTTTACAGATATCTGTAACTCTGACAAAAGAAGTTTTCTTGGTTCCTACTCAGATGACCTGCAAGAGTTCACGACAAATTTTCTTTTCCCTCCTGTAATCATACCTGAAATATTTTTTCTGCATGATATTGAACACTTGATTCAGTAGCTCTTCATATGTCAAGTTTCCAAGCCTGCCTAAGCAGGGCCTGTCTGGTTATTAGATGCGATGCCATCACCTTTTTTTTTTTCTGTCTTTGTGTTCTAGAGCTTTATCTCTTTCTAGTATTTCATCCTCATCTAGGAACCTGACATGCTTCTTTTTCTTCTTTTCATTGCCAAGCATATTGTCCTGGTCATCCTGTGGTTCAGCCAGCTCTTGGATATCACCTTCAGTCTTAAGGTCTTTTATACCCTCTTCAGTTTCATCAACATAAAATATCTTTTGTTGTTGTTGTTGTTTTCATTAAAGAAATTCAAGTTATCTAGATCATCAGAAACATCTTTCTTCCTTCTGTCCTCTTCATTGGCTTCCACATCTTCGTCCTCAGCTGGTTCTGGCTTCACTTCTTTTGTGCCTGAGAGCCAGGTTTCTTCTGTCTGGGCATCCATTCACTTGTCTAATGTAAAGGGCTTCTTCTTAGTCTCTTTCCTCTTGCTCATAGCAGGATAAAAAATGATCTCATCCCCAGACATTGCTGCAGCTTGCGTGGGATAGGCATGGATGGGAAGTGAGATGGGCCAGCTCCAGGCCCCCAGCATCATCATGGCTCCTGCTGATACCCCTCCAAACACTGAGCTAGCATCTTGCATCAGAGAAAGAAGATGATACCCCGCCCTAGTCTCCAGTAATTTGTTACACAGCAATAGAAAAAGAAGCGGATTCTTAACTTTCATTGGGTTTGTATTTTCATGAACGGAGACACAAATGTGCACACATTGTACACTAATAATAATGATTTCAAGTGTTAGAAGCAAAGTTTTCTTTGAATGTTTGTAAGTTCCCACAGTAGCAAATATGCTTTATAACTTTGAAATTTGAAATGTGTCCTTCCCTCCCTGTCTGCTATATGCCCAATGGTTAAATTTTAGGTATATTATTTGGCAAAATAATTCAAGATTTCATTTCAGTTGTTGAGCTAAAGAGTGAAAAATGCTTATTATTACTGTTTACAGTATAAGTAGTTTTCTCCTTCACAAAGAGTAATCTGCATTGTTTAAAATCTATTGTTTTCTAAAGCTATACCTACTTATCTAAGAAGCAGTAGATGCCTCTTGAATTTTTAATTCACAAGAGATATTATTACAGTCTGATCAGGCCTGCAACCTCCTAAAGAGAGGATGGCAAAGGTTCAATAAAGAGACAAATGTACAGTTGTAGGGCTCCAGGAGGATCAAAAGTCTCCAGCAGACAAAGAACTTCTCTGGGCTCCCCATATTTATTTGGTTTTCAAACAAAGGAAGGGGATATTGAGGAAAGCACGGGAACCTGAGCAGGGCCTTGTGAGTCAGTACAAAGACTTACCTGAGTCATAAATTATGCTAATTAGAAGACTGTCTTATCACCAGGTTGACGTTCACCACAGGTGTGAGACACTTGCTGTTACAGTCTCTAGTTAATTGGGGTTGGAGCCAGCTGACCTCAGCTGTGGCCTTGTCTTGTCCTTTGAGGTATCACTGCCTCACAAGCCACTATAGGCCCTAGCAATGACCAGTGACTCATAAAGTTTCACTTACTATAAATCTGCTGCCCATCTCCAGAGAAGGGGGCTAGGCCTGGGACACTCACAAGTAAGCATAGAAAGTCAACTGATTAATTTTAAATCCTGCTCAGAGCTGCTTCACTGTGCTCTCCAACAAGATATGATCAGAAAATGTTTTTTAAAAATGATCTTTCTTGCTGAATTAATGTATACAGATTCTAGAATATTGACCAAAAAGGCAGTATGTTAAGACAAAAAACTAGAAAGTATGTTCTATTTTCTTCCCAAATATTCCACATTTCATTCATGTGGCCTTGGGAAAATTGTAGAGCTCTCTGATAATCTTATCTTCTATAAAAAAGAATGAAGAAGCCCTAATAAATTAATGAAAGGATTCTAATCTTCTGTATAAAGACTGCATAAACCCTACCAAATAAAATCAGTGAAAGAATTCCATAAAAATGGTGTACGCTAAAGTGCTGTTTAAATTCTAAAGTGCTAACTAAAATTAAAATATAAGGTTACAATTTTTAAGTGTTTTCTCTTTTCTCCTCCTCCGAACAGCATATTCCACACACCAATAAACTCCACTTAGGAATGATAAATCTTTGTGTATAAATGGTCCTTGGCTTGCGTTGTAAAATACATTTTGTTGAAATGTTTTTATTGGAAAACAAATTACACTGTTCAACTTATTAAACAAAACTTAACTTCATGAACTACAGTGTTGTGTACTTTGTAAAAATGTGTAGGGAAACATTTAAATTGTTGAGTAAATTAGAGCAATTATTACATTGTATTGGCCTGAGACTCTTGAATTATTAATGTAATTAAGATTACTTATGCAAGACTGACTCTTGGTACTGGAGAATATCTTTCTCTTCTCTTTCTTCTCTTTATGTTTAAATTTTCTTTGACCTGAGCTTAATAGAAATCCAAACTCATTTTTATCTCTATAGGATATAACCAGTGAGTACAGGATGACTTCAGGAAAGGTGGTTATTCAAACACTCATAGATCTTTGGACAGGATGCCCTAGAGAAAGGAAAATAATCCCTTATCTTCATTTCTCTATTCTCTGGATAATATTTCTGATGAGACTCACTGGTATTTTTATTGTAGTCTTCCTTTTATTTTGAAATATTTTGTAGCATTTATCTTACATGGCTCTCCTACCCTTTCATACCTTCATACACAGTGTTTTATTATCAGAAAAAAATGTTAGGAGCTTCCCTATTAATCTGTCTTAGGGACTTCAGGGTTAACTCTTACTGCAGTTCAGAAATCCATAATGAAATTTTTCCCCTGAACTCTCCTTAGATCTTAATTTTTCCATTGTTCTGGGTGAATAACATTTTGCTCTACCAAACACTCCACCTAGCTGTGACTCTCTCCTTGACATTTGGCTCAACGATACAAAATACCATATTTTCCAAGAGACAACTACATAGGGACAAAAGAAATATTTTTTATAATATATGCTTAGCTGTATTTGTATTTAAAGTCTTTACAGAGAGAAAAATCTTTAAACTAGAACACTACAGTCAAATAAGAACATCTCAGTGTTCGAGTTCTCCAAACAGATACTAAACAACGATATAACTCTAGCCAATAGTGCTTTCCCCTTCTCCCTTAAAACAGGCTTGGTCGGGGTAAGAGGAAAGCATGCAGCATAGAACAATAAACTTATAGAATTATCTAGATTAATCCATGGAAGCAACACAGTATTTTTAAAGTCTTAGTAGTACCACATGACTTTCTTGATTAATAAGAAAATGTGAAAATCCACTGTCAAATTCAGGGCTTTTTAACATTATTTAAATTAGCAACTTAAAGTGCACTGCACCTTTCCAAGTGGGATTTATGTCAGAAAAGCTGTGGGGCATTAGGACTCAAAGGCAGATCTTTTACATTTCATTAAAATTGAGTTACAGGTTCACATTTGTATCCTTGAGCAAATCATTTCATCAGTTAAAAAAAGGTAACAAACCACAAGAATAAATTTCTTAGGAAAAAAGAGAAAAGTGAGAACAAAAGGTTAACATCATTGACAATTATCACTTATTGCTATTGCTTTGTATATAGCCCACTCAAGGCTCCTGTTATTAATTCACTATCTTAATTGTGTTTTTTAGGGAAAGTGCAGGAAACACACACTCAGTGCTTTATACAGTTTAGAAACTGCTCCTTGCTGCACTACTCAATAGTATCTTCACTTTGTGGCAGAGAAGACCATTGAAATGATGCTCCAGAAAGCAAAGCAGGAATACAGTGCCTGTGGGAGACACCATGCTGCACTCCCCTGAGAAATGAAACCCCTAGTCATCTTTATATGACATTTACTTCAACCTTACTGAGATGTGCAAAGTTGCCTGTGTAGAAGAAGATATTCCCTTAATTGGTCAAAAGACTGTGATCCAGCCAGCTGAGGTGCCAATGAGTTTCAGCAGGTCAGAACTGTCCCCTGCTGATGGCTGGAACAGAGGCTCAAGCTGGATCCTGTGAGATTCGAGGGCTACGGCGTGAGATAACATCTCAGCTGAAGCCATGACACTTAAAGACAATTACACCTTCCTGGCAGTACCGGTGCAGCCTTGCATACATCAAGCTGTACACTGCACTGCTAATTTGAGGGCGTCTGTACCTGGTGCAAGAGTGCTCTGTTTCTCCTTACTGCCGTACCTGCAAGGTTTCTCTTCCCTAGCACTCTGTTGAGACCCCCACCCTTCTCCCTGACTGATATCAATAAAAGCCACAAGCTCTCAGACGCATGGTCCTTTGGGTTTGAGTTAGTGGCCAGCTTTGGCAGCACTCCTTCCAGGAACTCTATTAAGCTGGAAGACTCATTTGTCAGGTGCCAGGGTCTAGCACTATTACAATGAATCTGTGCGCTAAGAAACTCCACAGCCTAATGAGATCTTCATTCACTCACCCTGACAGATGGGGGCAGATGTCTACTACTAAGTTCACTTATTCACCAACATACGATATTAACACTAAGAAGCTACCACAGAAAGTAACCATTATATGGGACGCAGACACACACAGATAAATTTAAATCTGTAAGTATGAAGTATAATTGTCTTGTGTGTTTTATATGGGGTTTTTTGCCTATTTGTCTAGCTGTTAAGCTCTGTTTATCATGATTAACTTGACAAAGACTTATAAATGAGTCTGGTGCCAGCAAAAAATAAAGAGGAGAAAAATTTTAAAAGAAAATGGATGCTACTGTGAAAGATATGGTTTCCTTAATTTCTCTGTGTATAGGAATGCTATTGATTTTTGAGTGTTGACTTTGTATCCAGCTATGCTATTAAATTTGTTCATTAATTCTAGGAGTCTTTTGGTGGAGTTTTGGGGTCTTCCACATAGAGTATCATGTCATCTGCAAATAATGATAATTTCACTTCTTCCTTTCCTATCCTTATTTCTTTTATTTTTCTGTCTTATCTAATTGCTCTGGTTAATGTTTCCAGAACTACGTTGAATGAGCGTGGTGACAGTGGACATCCTTGTCTTGTTCCTGATTTTAAAGTGAAAGCTTTCAGTTTTTGTCCATTTACTGTGATGTTTGCTGTTGGTTTGTCATAGATGGCTTGGATCAGATTAAGGTAAAGACCATCTGTTCCTATTTTCTGTAGGGTTTTTATCATGAATGAGTGTTGGACTTTGTCAAAATTCTCCACAAGGAATATACTCATTTTGTACTCCAAACATGAACAAATAAAAATTTTTAAACTTTAAAATAAATAAATAATCTATAAATATAAAATATACAGATAAATGTGCTAATAAACATTCCATGCTTTCTAGAAACCTTCAAAAGGTTATTAGAGGGATATGCTGGTATGTTGGAAAAGAAATGAGTATCTTTCCAATAAAACATAGGTACCTATGATTTGGATAAAACTTCTCAACTACTACCATATTGTTTTAATGAAGCTTTCTCATCAGTGGACGAATAAGATATGGTACATTTAATAAATAAAATTCATATCTATGTATTAACATAGGATTAGGTCTATAAAGTAAAATATGCATGTAGTGTGATACATGCATTATTAAAAAACAAGATGCCAAAGATTTAGGTTACATATACACATAGTACATGAAATAGTAAAATAGTGAACTGGTGGAATGTAAGTAACTTTCTCATAAAGTTTATTTCTGCAGAGGGAAAAAGAGTTCCCTTTGTTTATTAAGGAACAGCTAAATTATCTATTGATATTTGGTAGCAAAGGATATTTTCAGTATGGATTGCGTGGTCGGGCATATAATGAGAGGCATCTATAGGAAAAATGCAAAAAAAGATCAGTAGTTGGGGCAGACCGTGAATTTGCTTTGAGTCCCAAGGTCTATGAATTGAGATTTCTAGATATTTAGGACTGTTTAAATGGTGGAATGTAGACAGCAGTGAAAATCTGGTCAAATACTCAGGTTAGAATTAGAATATTTCTGGTAATGATGTAGATATTAGCATCACAGTTGTGGTTATTTCTGGAGAAGAACCTAGAAGATGTGAGAGTTCTTGTGGTTTGAGTCCATGTAGCGGAAGACCCTGACACAATGTTTACCCGCATATGATTGGATGTGGGGATGTGTTCCTTCAAGTTTATGTCACCTTGTCTGGGTTCAGCATACAGGGCTCTCTCAGATCATGGATAAGGAGGTAAGTATAAGACACAGGACAACCTGAGTCCAAATAAGAATCTGACCAGGCAAGGTTTTGTTCTCAGTGACGTCCCATGAGGAAGAAAGAAAAATTTAGAATGTCAACGTGGAGCCATAACCAGATATTGGAAGAAAGTAGAACTGAGGATTTGGTAAGAGCTAGCAAAATGTGTAAGTTGGCGGGATCCAGTTCAATTTACTAAAAGAAATCACAAAGAAAAAGAACAGTATTAAAATCTGATAACTCATAAGAATGTGTTATACTTTTTCACTGTAATATAGCTTTTCTCTAGTCATAATTTTTCCCTACTTCTCTAAAGATAATAAAAAATAATATTGTTTTAAATTATGCACTATTATAACATTTATAATTGTATCTTATTACAAAAAAGTAAAGATTCCCATTGAATCTACTGCTAAAGCTATATTGCCATAAAAATAAAATTACACAATAATAGTTTGATTTTTGGAGGTATCAGACAGTGAGAAAAGATAAAAGTTTTAATTTCATTTATAAAAATATATGTTATGAGATATAGTTTTTTAAAAAAAGAAATCCACTTTTTCTTATTCAGAAAAACATAACAGTAAAGATACAGCAATACTTTGGACAAGGAACATAGAAAAGTCATAATCATCCTTCATTAGTTTACTTGGTACCATGAAATTAATTTTGTCCTGCTTGATCCAGGGTTTACAATTGCTTTGAACTGAATGTTCATGTTTTTCTAGAATTCATATACTGAAAATCTAAACCACAATATGAGAGATAATATTTGGAGATGTGCCTTTGGGATTTCATTATGTCATAAAAGAGGAGCCATTATGATGAGATTAGAATTTTTATAAGAAGATTCTTTCTCTCTCTCTCTCTCTCTCTCTCTCTCTCTCTCTCTCTCTCTCCCCCCTCTCTCTCTCCCTTTCTCTCTCTCCTTTTCTCTCCTCTCCCTGTCTCTCTCTCTGAACAGTACAATAGGTAGATGACCATTGATGAACCAAAGATCTACAATCAAATACTTAATGAACTGGCAACTTTATCTTGGATTTGCCAGCCTGTAAAACTGTAAGAGAAATCAACAATTTTGGGGTAAGCAGTCTTCAGTGACAAGGCCTGGGTTCGAGCCCCAGTTCTCCTCGCTCCCCCACAAAAGTCCAATGAGCGTGTACTACAAAAATAATAAAAGAGCAGAGAAAGAGCCTCCCTGAGATTTGGTGTCCAGACGCTGGTGTATTGGAAGGTCAGGAGGAGCAGGGCAGTGGGCCCCCAGGACCCGGCAAGGGTCTGAAGTGAGAACTGAAGCCTGCGCGGAGAGGGAAGAGTGAGATTTCAATAGGGAAGGAGGAGGAACAGGCAGCGCTTTCTCCCTGAGCTCAGACTCACTGCTTGCAAGGGATTGCTCCAAACTGCAGACGCAAGGTGGTTACTGGACACCCAGAGGCCTCCACGTCGAAACACACCGTGGATTGGAGCGGTGGATGCAGCAGACTGGAGCCCCTCTGAAGAAGCAGAAGTGAGACTTTCTTTTGCTCTTCCTTTTTACTTCATCCGGGCTACAAGTTTATTGTTTGGTGTCACACACACCAAGGTGGATCTTCCGTTTTCTGTCTGTCAGTCATCCAGGTATCCCCAGAACTGTGTGAACTAACCCGCTAGGGATTTATCGTTCAAGTTTACACCACAGTTAACTATCATCATAACGACTGAATTCATCCTGGGGGATTGGAACATATACATAGCATCTTAATTGTTCCTCTGTATACTGAGCTGTTGAGCTCTAAAGAAATGTCATGTGCAAAATTTACTCTCCAACAGTTCCACCAAAAATATTTAAATAAAGAGAGGAAAAAAGAAAGAAAGGGAGGAAGAAGGTAGGGAGGAAAGGAAAGGATGATAAATAAATGTGTAAAATATTAACATTGGAGAACTCTAGCTGAAAGGCTGTGGAAACTGTTTTTGAAAGCTTTATATTTCCCAGCAATCTTAAAAGATTCTTTTGTGAGCAAGCAGTTGAACGAGGTGGCATGTTTCTGTAATCACAGCCGCTTGGAAGGCTGAAGCGGAGGAGGGAAGAGTGTGAATTACACCTGAACAGCGGGGGCTGGGGATTTAGCTCAGCGGCACAGCGCCTGCCTGGCAAGCGCAAGGTCGTGAGCTCGATTTCCGGTACTGGAAAAAAAAAAAAACCTGAACAACTTTGCAGGTATCTGCTCAAAAGAAAAGAATTTTTGAAAGGATTGAGGGTGTATCTCAGCACTCTCTGGATTCAATACCTGGTACTACCAAAAAATCATTTTTTAAAAAAAGATTATTTTGTACTCAATTTCAAAAATGACTTAAAAAGAATTATATAGTAAAAAAAATACATCTAATTAATAAATTTATCCAATTTTTATGACAAGGTAAACACATTTGATCCAGTTAATTTTTGCCTTACCACCATAAGGTATGCTCTAATTGTTGATTTTACTCGATCATTCACTATTACATTGAATTTTATATATTTTAATTTATACCACATAATATACTGTATAGGTTTGTATGATAACATACTCTACACTAATAATTTCTAACAGCTTCCCAACCTTATATCTGAAAGGGATAAATATTTTCCTTTTTTCCTCTGAGCTTTCACTGAAAAGTATTTCCTTAAATTCTATATTTCTGAAAATATATTATACTTTGTCATTTAAATTTCCTGGCCTCTTCTCTAGAAAGCCATGGTTCTTTTATTTAACGTTCATGCTCCAACCGATTTTCCACACTTTGTGACAGTCTCATCTACTTTTCCATTGCTTTTATGCTGCTCTCAAATTAACTAACTTTATATCTTGTTAGCTTATCCAAAGCAGTCACATCTGCAGACTTAATGAGCAATCTTTCCATTTCATCATCAGTAAAGATGCTAATTATTATTATTAAATCATAAGATGGAGTATAAAAAAATCTCTCTCTCATACACACACACACACACACACACACACACACGAAACACACACACAGAGGCACAATACAGGTACATAAAGATTAATTCAAAATTCTGGAAAGGTGAGATAAGAGAATCTCAATAATAACCAATCTGCTTCCTGAATATTTATGTGTTATGCTGTTTGTGTTGTGCTATTTCACTGTCAAAAATAATAATTATTGTTAGATTTCAACCTCTCTTGGAACTCTGGGACAGTGTCAACTTGGTCAATAGTCGCAAAAGTATCAGATGCCATCAATTTATCCCTAGGTTGCATCTTACTGGAAACTTGAGTCATTAGCCTAAGGTGTCAGAGGAAGAGAGCTACACACAGGTCTTTTGGATCTCAGTAAGGTCACAGAGATAGGGAGGAGTCTGGACTGTTGGCTCACTTTTTTTAAAAGAGAATAAAAAATTTTAAAAAACATTTAAAATGATACAGAATTTCAAAACAAGATGATAGGGAATCAACAATGGTTGTTATATTACATATTGCTATCTTCAAAGTAGTTGCTCAGATTACCAGATATAGGCATGCAAAACTGATCAAAAACTTAAGCATTAACTGTTCCTCTCAATAAACTAATAGAAAGTAGTCGTACATTTACCTTAGCCATCTTGTGTATATATAGTTTTTCCCTTCCTTCTTTCTTTTGTCCTTTCCCTCATTCCAGTTGTTCTTTTCTTCTGAGCAGTTTCTTTCCCTTTTGCAATACCTATTGTACCTTTCAGATTTTATTTACCCTTTCAGGTTCTTGCACTAGGGAGACAATATGATGTTTACACGTGTGGGTCTGATTTATTTCACTTATGAATATGGTTTCTAGTTGCATCCATTTACCTATAAAAGCTTCTAGTTTATCTTTCTTCATAGCTGACTAGTACTCCACTGTAAAAAAAAAATACCACCTTTTTCATCCATCCCTCAGGTGATGAGCATTTGAGTTATTTCCCAGGCTTAGCTATGACAAATTGCACTGCTATAAACATGGGAGCACATATATCGCTGTGGTATGATGTTTTATAAGCCAGAAAATTTAAGTCTCAGTGAGCTTTTCTTTATTTATTAGTACATATTTTCAGTGGATAATGCTTACAATCCCTGGGTTGAGCCGTTACATGTACATCTCAATTCCTGTTTTTCATCCCTTACCTTCCCTTTTCCCCCTCCCTCCAGCTCTTGATCCCCTTCCCATTTGAGAAGGTTCTATCTCTTACTTCCTATTATCCATCTTTTACTTTGATATTCATTTATAGTTTGGGTTTCTCCTATGAGAGAAACCATGTGATATTTAAGCTTGTGCCCCTGATTTATTTCACATTTTGTTAGAGAAAAACCCAGGTAAACTCTCAATCTCACTTAGCTTTCCTCCTTTGGAACCAGCATTATAGAAAGAGCAAGAAATTAAAGGAACAAAAACCGAGCCTCTGATGCCAGAAGCCTAGGTTTCCTGTTTCCTCCACAGATTCTGAGTACCATTTACATATTTCCAGGAGAAGCAAGTTGATATCAGGATGTTAGGAAAACCAAAGCAGAGAAGATTAGGCAAAGATCAAATGTATTTTTGGAAAGTAATCAGATAATGGTAGCATCTGCTGTTTTAATTACAAAACCAGATCGTGTTTTATTAGATGATATTATGGCAATAGTTATCAGTATTATCAGTGAAATGAATGTCATACTACAGAAGTGCACTTGAAGAACACAAGGGAAAATGACACACTACCAAGCTCAACAGCACAAGTACAATTAAAATTAATGTTACATTTGGATCACTCTGCAGATTGCATAGAGATACAGAGATAAAGCAGGTGACCTTTTCCTCTACCCTTCAACCCTAGCATTTATGACTATGGAACAGGTGGCTTCTCAGAAATAAATCTGACTTGATATAATAAAATTTGACCTCCAGCTAACACCCAGCTCTCTAGAGTCAAGTCTGTTTCTAAAGGTAATACTCCAGGAAAGTTAATATATGAGAGGCCCAGGTGTCCACTGACCTAAGAGGCTACTCTTAATAGACTACCAGATTTTTCCTGAATAAAAAGTCACCATGATCTGACACCTACTGGGCACTTAGTAAAATAATAAGTAAATAGAAAAAAGAAGTCTTTTCACCAGCCAGAAAAGAACAGCTGAGTATCTCTGATCTATTTTTACTTGCTGGATACATTAGCCAAGAGCTTGTGCCTAAGTGGCCAATGGGGAAAACTTCTGAAGCAGGAAACTTCCTGGTATATTCCTGGTATTTTGATAGAAGTCCAGAAATGAAAATATTATTTAATAAAGTATCCTACTTGTGTGCCTTCTCATTACCAACGGAGTGAAAAGAGTATTTACCCAAGTTTCTGAGGCTTTCTACCCCATGCAATTCCATAAACACCTTATTGCCATAGATAAAATAATCTCCATCTAGGAATCTTTCTCCTATGTCCCTTTAACACTGGATTAACCATTGGCCCTCAGGATTTCCATTTCTATCTACCTGAACCAAGGAGAAAACTGAGTGGGTAATTCTAGGAGCTGGGCTTGTGAGGGGGCTGCCGTCTCTTTAAATTCAGCACAGCACTGATAGGGGTAGTAGGCACCTGAAAGTTGCAGGTAATTGCTATTGCTAACCCATCTTGCCAGTGTTTTGCTATCTAGATATGTTTGTATAGAAAC
>NW_004955427.1:10247648-10274685 GCF_000276665.1 Chinchilla lanigera | reverse complement strand
CTTGTAGAATTGTGCTTCCATTGGGTCTGATTTAATACACATCTACAAACTCTCCCTCACCTAGAGAATAGACAAAGGGGAGAAGCATAACTGCAAGGACGATCATAGAGAAATGGTGTAAGATTGAAATTGTGGGCACTGTTTTAAAGTGAAATATTCTTGTGGCAAAAACATGAGAACAAAGACAAAATCACTTAAAGTAACAACGGGAGTAGCAAATACTAGAACTGGACACACAAAGCTCAAACTTACTCACTGGGGGCAATGTCCTACTAAAATACTTCATATAACCACATTCTCTCCAACCAACAGTAACCCCCCCACACCAAAAAAAGGAGAGAAACTTATAAAATTGGAAAAAGTTATAAAAATATAGACAATTAGACACCACTTCAATTAGGAGAATGGGGAAGAAAGGAAATAGAAGATCTCCAAACCCCCTGAACTCTCCCAAGGTGGAACAGAGGGACATAAAGGGAGAAGAAAACAAATACCAGACAGCAGAAATCCACAAAAAGTTCTTAGAAAGGATGAAGAAAATAGAGAAATTGAAAGAGGAAACGAACCAAAAATTTACAGCGATCATACTCCACATGCCCAAGGTGAATTTCAGGTAAATAGATAAAGAACTAGATGAGCTGACCATGACAGTTCAAAACTTGAGTGACAGATTCAAGAATGATATGGAATCCTCTAAAAGTCGTCAGACAGAAATACCCGAAATTTTTAAAAGTATAGAATTTCTACATTTCAGAAATGACCACTGTGAAGAGAGTATCTGATATTGAGGACAAAATAGTGGATTGCAATACAGAGTTTAAAGAATCCAGACAGAAAATAAGAGCATGAAAGGTTGTCCAACACCTAGTAGATGACAACAGAAAAAATAATCTAAGACTAGTGAGAGTTAGAAAAAAGCTTGAAGACTACACAGATGTATTCACCAACATTCTTAGCGATATAATTGAAGAAAATCTCCCAAATGTAAGAAAAGATTTTAAAGTGCAAGTAAGTGGTGTTTATAGAACACCAAACATTACAGAAAAAGGAAGAGTTCTCCAAGGCATTTCCTCACTAAATTCACAGATATTTAGAAGAACAGAATTTTAATGGCAGCTAGAGAAAACAAAAACAAAAACAAACAAACAAAAACTCATATAAAGGTCAATCGAATAGAATCAAAGTAGACTTCTCAGCACAAATACTGAAGGCCAGAAGAGCTTGGAGTGAAGTATTTCAAGCCCTAAGAGCAAATAACTTCCAACCTAGATTAACTCACCCAGCAAAGCTATCCTTAAATATAGTTGGAGAAAAAAAATGTATTTCCATGAAAAAGCAGCTCAAAAGATATATGAGTGTTAAACTAGCTCTAGAGAAAATACACAAGAAGATTCTTGACAGAAACACAGGGTAGGACACACCTAAAAACATAGAGGAAACTAGTGAGGTCAGTGGATAAACAACAAAATACATCACAAAAATTAAAACAAACAATAAACCAACAGATAAAGCAGACAATGATAGTCAATGCGCCTCAGTTATATCTATCAATGTTAATGGCTTCAACTATCCAGTCAAAAGACACAGAATAACAGAATGGATCAAAGAACATAATCCAACAATCTGTTGCTTCCAAAAGATCCATCAAATCCAAAAAGATAATCATAGACTTAAAATTAAAGAACAGATGGGCCAGGGATATAGTTCAATAGCATAAGTGCCTGCCTGGCAAGCGCAAGGTCCTGAGTTTGATTCCCAGTACCAACAAAAATAAAATAAAGGATAGAAAACAACATTCCATGCACCAGAACCCAAAATACAAGTAGAGATAGCAGTTCTAATATTATACATGGTAAAATTCAAGTTAAAACGGATTAAAAGAGACAAAGAAAGCTACTACCTACTAGTTAGAGGAGCAACATATATACAGTGAATACTGGAGGACCTACTTTCATAAAACAGGTAGTGATAAAATTAAAAGAGCAAATAAACATTAACACTCCCTTTTTGAAAAGGGATACATAGGGGCTGGGGATTTAGCTCAGTGGCACAGCGCCTGCTTGGCAACTACAAGGTTGTGAGTTCAATTCCCGGTACTGGAAACCCCCCCCCCCAAAAAAAAAGAGAAAGGAAAAGAGATAGATAAACTAAACAAAAAGCCAATAAAGAAATTTCAGTGCTGAACCACACCCTTGAACACATGGACTTAATAGATACATTCAGAGTATTCCCCCCCTCTTTACAAGAGTGTACACATTCTTGTTGGCAGCATATCGTACTTTTTCCAAAATAAATCACATATTAGTCCACAAGCCTGCTTAAGTAAATATAAAAGAATTGAAATAGCCCTGTGCATACTACCTAACCACTGTGCAGTAAAAATAGAAATCCACAACAGAAGAAAGTTCAGAAAATACAAAAGCTTCTGAAAAATTAACAACGCACTCCTAAACAACCAGTGAGTCACAGAAGAAATCAAAGAAGCAATTTAAAAATTTCTGGACATTAATGACAATGACTATACAGCTCAGTGAAACTTTTGGGGGAACTTTAAAAGCAGTTCTAAAAGGAAAACTCATTGCAATCAATGCTTACATCAGGAAAACAGAGCAAGCCTAAATAAATAACCTCACGAGAAATCTTAAAACCTTGATAACAACAAACCAGCTCTGAACTAAGGAGGAAAACTAAGGAGGAAACTAAGGAAGAAAATTACAAAGATGAGTATGGAAATTGATTAAATTGATACTAAAAATACTGTAAAACAAATCAACGAAGTGAAGAACTAGTTCTTCAAAAGAACAAATAAAATAGACAAGCACTTAGCAAGACCCACTAAGACAGAAATCACTGTACACATTGACCTTCATTTATATTCTTTTCCCCCATGTGTTGCATAAGTATTGTGACTTTCCTCTATACTGCAAGGCCCAGCCCTTAGGCTGCTCTTTATTAACATCAGTCATGTACTTAAAGGCTCTCCCTGAGCCTTCCCCATGCCCATCTTTCCAGGAAAGTTTGCTTTTGTTCCCCTAACCTGGCCATGTGTTCTAGCTCAGAGGCATATATGAATCTAGGACACATACACCTTGGTGTGAGTCAGTTAAGAGTACTTGTGTCAAGAACTATCCTGATTACATTCTCATTATACCTCGTTTGGTTTCCACAGCAATCCTATGAAATAAATACAATACAGTCTTGCTCAGGATAACCGAAGCTCAGAGAAGTTGAGTAATTTCCCTTAGATCACATAGCTGAGCAGTCTATGAATTTTCCAGATGGCAGGCTGTACATTTTTCTCATCCAAATTCTTAATTTGCTCCATAGAACTGAGGTTTCCTTTTGATGTTCAGGCCACAATCTAAACTGTTAGACAACAAATCTAAACTTAAAATATGTTCACTGTCTATACTATTTAATCTCAATTTCTGATGAGCTCACTCCTTGCTAACAGGCAAGAGACAAGCATTCATCAATTTCATCCCTCTCATTAGGCTAGACATCCCCTGAGAACCAAGCTGGTACTTAAAGTGTAATAACGTCTGTGACCTCTGGAAGAGCCTAGCTCTCAGCCTAGGATGAGGGGCTGATCTGATGGATACCAAAAATGCCAGGTTATTGGGCACACTACGCTATATATGTGTCCCCTCTGGACATGGAGATTATATTTTCATGTTGATTTTCACGGTAATTTCAGATAAATATGTACTAATTTTTAATTGCTCAGTAATTGGCAATGGATTCCTAATTCTTTAATTTTCTCTGCCCTGGTTTCTTTGTCAAATAGTTAATGATGTGTAAAATAACCAGATGTACACACACAGCTGGCTTCTAGTAAAAAACCCTCGGTTAATCCATTCAGCAAACTAAAGATCTCTTAAAAAAAAATCCAACATATTTTTGCATGTAGATTTTTTTTATATCACTTTTTATAAGCCAGGGTGCCTTTGAGGTCTAGATAAACCTCAGTTCCCAGAAAGGTTCACTCATCTTATGAGCACAGAACTTAGAGGGAGTTTTTGAAGGTAGCAATATGTAATATAACAACCTGTGTTAATTCCTATCATCTTTTTTTTTTGTCTTTTTGAGACAGGTTATCACTAAGATTACAGGCGTGCACCATCATGCTCGGCTCCAAGTCCTGTCATCTTGTTTTGAGAGCCTGTATCATTTAATTGTTTCTGTGTTTTGTGTTCTTCAGTTTTTGTCTTTGTTCTTATTTTGTTATTCATTGTTTTCTCTTTAAAATAAAAAAAAGAACTTAGGGGAAGATGAAAGGAAGCACAAAGCTTGACTTTCCACACAGTCTAAGAACTAACACTTCAGAAAATTATATTCTGTTAACCAGGAGTTTCTACTCACATGCTGGAAATTGTAGGGCTAGAAAAGCAACATCACAAAGGTGAATCTACCTGGTTAAGCTGGTTTAGAGCAAAGCCAGTGAAATATAAAAGGAAAGTGCTATGACACATTGGCAACAGCGAGGAT
Organism: Chinchilla lanigera; assembly: GCF_000276665.1. Taxonomy (NCBI): domain Eukaryota; kingdom Metazoa; phylum Chordata; class Mammalia; order Rodentia; family Chinchillidae; genus Chinchilla; species Chinchilla lanigera. The sequence goes on along the minus strand of NW_004955427.1, from coordinate 10,270,197 downwards.
ATGTCATATGTGCTGGAGAAGTATAAGAGAAATATTATTATGATGGAAGGTAATAATCAAGAAACTGCTTCTCTTCATTTAAAGCTGTCAGGATAGATGAAATGAGGAGAAATTTAGAGTTTGATCATTTTCCCTGCTTAAATGAAAAAGCAAACCTGTTGTAGTGAAAGCCTAATTTACTAGTGTACTTTTACTTTTATGCAATTTACAGAAAATTGAAAAGGCATTTGTCCCCGGAGTGGCCTGCAGCATGCATTATTGAGCTGTTTCTTTTTCTCTTCTGCTATCCTGCAGCAAAAGTATTTAAAGTATTGACATTTGCATTTTGATTGTAAGTCTGACAGGCAGCCTTGTACGGATACAACTGGTTGTTGTTGTTATTGTTGTTTTTTACAATGTTCAATATTATTAAACTTGTGTCTGTTAGAGTACTTCAAAAGAAAGCATCCCGTCATTTCCTTCGGTACATCTCCCAATTGCATACAGGAAGTGTAGAGGAATGGGTGAACACTCCTTGTGGTGTCATACTTATAAATACATATTTTCAAAGAAAATTAAATCTAACAATATTTTGATCACTTTAGACAAAAGAGAGTATTCAGGAAAGCTGGCAGTTTTTCAAAGTTCTGGTTTGTGTCTGATCTTTCTTTTTTCCAGTACCAGGAATCGAACTCACGACCTTGCGCTTGCCAGGCAGGCACTGTGCCGCTGAGCTAAATCCCCAGCCCCTTGTGTCTGATCTTTATAGACTCATTTCTTCAGACATTCGCTTTCCTGATGCAAAGAATAAATGCAGGACGGGATTCTCATTGCTTCATCTGAGCTTCTTATTTGCAAGCTTTTCTGAATTCTCCCTCTAATCAGCCACATTAGCCCAAACACAATTTTCCCATTTCAAAGCACATTTCATATTAAGATAGCTGTGAAATATTTTCCATTAGACATCTCCTGCAAGCTCAATTATTAGTAGTCATATTTTCTTCAGGATTCATAATAATTATATTACATAGGATCTATGAGAGATACATGTAATGTACATCCACATACATGTACACATACATACACATGAAATCTTGAAACACCCAGTCTTTGTGTCTAGATGCTCCCCCAAAGCCTCATGTGATCATAGGGTTTTTTCAGAGGTGGCTGAATCTAGAGTGTGTGATGCTGGGATTAAGGGTGCATGATTAATAAATTGGTCCACTGATTTGGCATAGTTCTGGCTAAGATTAAGGGTATGAGTGGTGCACCCACCCTAAGGTGGGTAGCCTGCATAGAATACAAGAGACAGAAAAAGCTTGTGCCCTTCCCTTGTTGCTTTTGCTACCTAGCCAGCACCATGAACTATTCTCTTCTGCAAAGCCACTCTGCCTTGTAGCCAGCCAATAAGAAACTGAAACCTCTATGAACTGAGAGCTAAACCTTTCCAACTTTTAACTTTGTGTACTGTGTCTCATCAGTGAGAGGAACGTATTACACCTAGTTAAACCTGACTATCTATGTGCTCCAACACAGAAAAAAACTGGGCACCAATAGAATAGGATGGATCACAGTGAGTAAGTTGCTACTGGGCAAGGGATAGGAGTCCATTCTCAAGAGCACATTCAGTGGCTAATTATGTATGGCCCCACTGCTACATTTTATGTTACATCCCTGTAAAATGCACTGAGAGCTTCATTGGAATATACATTTATAAAGAAATTGTTTTCATCCTGGGATGAAATCTATTGACATGGATTATAAAATGTTATTAATGGACTTCTCCATTACCAAATTCATTTCCAAATATTCATTCCTCCATCTCTAGGAAGAAATTTTCTGATTCTCAGTAGCATTAGTAAATAGAGGGGCTTGTCAGTTTAGAACAGAAGACTTGGAGCAAATGTTTACACTTGATGATGCACTCTGGTTTTATTTTTGAACATATTTTCTGTATGTAATCTGTCTCATCACTCCAGTCTGAGGCCATTATATTGGGATCAAATTTATATCCCTTGGCTTTTTTCAGCAAGGGCTATATTTCTTGTTCCAACTGTCGTGATCTTAGGAGTTAATGAGTGGCTCTTCCCTGGTGGCTGAAGCTTCAGAGAGCAGAGGTTAGTGCGACCTCTATGAACTCTCATAGATGATGTTTAGTCATTGTCCTTCTCAAGAATTTCACCAAATTCTTATACAAATAATCATTCAATGGGAGGCATCACTAGCTCACTGCTTGTGCCCTGAAGTGGCTTTTGGGGGATGGAGATTGAACCTAGAACCTTATAAGTGCTGAACATGAACTACCACTGAGCTTCAACCCCAGCCTTTGTATGGCTTTCTTTAGTGGGTGATGATAAAAATAGAGTTGAACATAGCTGGTTAATGACCTTGGGCCCTTGATTTGGAGGAGCTAGTGAAAGAGCATGGACTGCTACCCCATTTTTCTATATCAACTATAAAGAAACTATGGAAAGAGACAAAGAGAAGCAATAACAAGCAAAACACTCTGAGGAGAGTGACGATTGTCTAGACCACAGGTGGCAAACCTACGGTGCACATGCTATTATGTTTTTCTTTTAAGGCAGCAGATGTTAATGTATGAGTTGTTTTCTCTGCACTAAAATCTCAATGTTAATTGCAGTATTGGCACTGTGTGATGAATAAGTTGGTGTAGGGCTGTAGTTTGGCACTCGGTCTCTACAAGTTTTTGCTGTCACCAGTCAAGACTATGGAATAGAGTGCAGGAAGAAGAGGAGTGTTGTGTGGCTGCAGCCCTGAAGTAGAGCTGGTAAGAGGTGATAGGAGGTGATAGTGAGAAGAAAAGAAGTTAGAGAAAAGCTTAAGTTCTGCCCTTACCCTCTCCTCTTACATTCCTTAGAATATTCATTGCCTAATCCTTCTGCTTAAATATGACCCAAGCTGAAGACTCCTTATGTTGGTGAACAATATCCGGTTAGCACACAGCCATGCAGAATGCACATTTATTGATACGAGATGCAGGGCGACGAGCTGCTCTCAACCTGGGAGGAGTGTGGAACAGTCAACGTGAGCATCAGCTCAGCAGTTCTGCCTGTGGGATTGTACCCCACGGGAGCTCTTACACAACCATACTGGGTCTGGTGAGAAATGGGAAATAATTTCATTGTCCTTCACTGGGAAGATGTACTGAAGATAAACAGCTATATTACACGTGGCCAAGGACTATCAAAAGCAAGCATCCGAAGGAGAGGTGGAAGCTGCTAACTCACGAAAAACAAGCCCATGAGTAACAGGGTACTTTTATCTCTTTTTCTTTATCAACGGAAGTCAGTCTAGCTTCAGTTTGGGAGAAAATTGACAGGAGCATGAATACAAGGATGCATAGTTTACATTGGGGTCACCATTAGCAATTCCTTATCATAGCTAGTAAGTTGCAAACCTTCAATTTAATGTCACATGGTCTTTAATCTCCAGAATTTCTGTTTTTATTATGCTGCCATATCACCATCAACAACCTCATACCTAACATTTACTGAGCGCTTTTTATGTGCTACAACTTTTTTTTAAAAAGGTATTGTATTACCTCATTTAATCCTTCTAAAACCCATTGAGGCTGGCAGTAGCTTTATCTCCATTTTACTGAAGAAGTGCACAGACATAGTCTGCCTAAGGACACAGAGCTACTGACAGGTGAATTTGGACCCAATCAGTTTTGGTCAACAGACTTCCCCTCAGTTACTGGGGCTTACTCCCTAAATGCCTTAAACCTTGGATAAATATGTAGGGAAAGAAAACCTTTTTATTCACACTCTTAGGTAGTGTGAGTTAAGCAGAGTGTGAGTTAAGCAAACACATGTCTGTGAGTTAAGCAGACACAAGACAGATTCACAGGAGAAAAAACACAAATTTTGGTGGATGGTAATATATTTACACAGTACACAGAGCTTCATAAAAAAGAAGTGAAAACCTCAAAGAAGTGGTTAGACTTGAGAGCTTATATACCACTCTAACAAAGGCTGATAAATTTGCAATAAGAAAGGAAGGAAGGAAGGAAGGAAGGAAGGAAGGAAGGAAGGAAGGAAGGAAGGAAGGGAGGGAGGAAGGAAGGAAGGAGAGAAAGAAAGAAAGAAAGAAAGAAAGAAAGAAAGAAAGAAAGAAAGAAAGAAAGAAAGAAAGAAAGAAGAAAAAGAAAGAAAAAAGAAAGAAAAGAAAGAAAGAAGAAAGCAAGAAAGAAAAGAAAGAAAGAAGAAAGTAAGAAATGGACAAAGAAAGATGTTTGGATTTCTTGCAGCAGTAAATTTTGGGAAAGTGACTAAGAAATATCTGGGGAAACTAATAAAAGATAAAAGTACTTTAGCAAGATCCATCTGTGCAGACTCATCATTCCTTCATCTCAGATGATAAGAATGTATTCTTCATGTTACGGAGAGAACACCCCTATGTCTTAGTAAGTATCCTGCCAATGAGATACAATACCCAACACTCATAACTTTAATGAAGAAAGGTTTATTTTAGCTCAGTTTGTGGAGATTTCAGTTCATACTGGGCTGGCTCCAAGGCAGGGTGGCCTGGCAGATGGGAATGGCAGAGAAGAATTGTTTGTGATGTGGCAGTCAGGAAGCAGACAGACACTAAGGGAGGAGGGTGGGAGACAGACCCTCCCAGGCCATACCCCCAGGGACCCACCTCCTTCCACAAGGCTTCACCTTCCAAAATCACATTTAGCTAGAAATTCATCAGCAAACTAATCCATTGATGAGTATCCTGACTGTGACCCAATCACCTCTCCAAAACCCCTCCTATGAGTATATGAAGATTTAAGGAGATATCTAGATATGAACTATAGCAAGCTCTCATGGGAAATATATGCTCTGCTGCCAGACAGAAAGGGTGGGGCAGAGATATCTTCCAAAATCTGCTGTTTCTCAACTGCTTTGGGCTCAGAATAATCAATGCACCAACACAGCACATTTGGGAGAGGTTTGTTTTAATCCCTTTCACATGATGAAACCCCAAATCTAGCAGAGACAAACACTTCGGCAAGGACATAGTAACCTCTCAAAAGATTGCTCCGGAGTGTGGAAGAAAGAGTGTCTGCCCCCATTATAGATGACCACTCATTCTTTCATTCGTTCTTTCAACGTAAATCATGTGTGGCTCATACGGGTACGTCTACAGTGCCAACAACACAGGTCTTTAAGCATTTTATTAAATGCTTGGGAAAAGAGGTTTAAGGCATGCAGTGCGGAGCTAAGGAGCCTCAAGTTAATAGTTAGGTGTGGCCTGCCTAGCCTCCTCCAGCAGAGTACCATTCTGGGATCATAGTCAAGGAGCTTTCAAAAACAAAACAGTACCAGGGATACTGTACCATTGCTCAAGGGTACAGCGCCTGCCTGGCAAACACAAGGCTGTGAGTTCAGTTCCCGGTACCAAAAAAAGCAAACTGGCTCATTTAGAGCTAGGAATAGGACCATGAAGGAAGCAGAACTTACCTTCACATCATTTGACCCTCACTGTGAATCTCAGCTCACCACATAATAGTTAGACTCATTAACGGAACATAAAAGATACAAAGAAATAAAACAAAATCTTTACCACTGGAGATTTCACACAGTAGAACAGGACCATGGATATGACAGACCAGAAAACAGCAGAAACAGGTTTTATAGCTCAAAGACCCAAGCTTAGTGTAAAAGAGCTGACTTAAAAATCGAAACAGCCTCCACAGGTTACAACCTGGTAGCATGAAACCATTTCTTCATCTGTAAAAAAGAATATTAAAACCTGCTAGGAAAGAATAAATGTGAAAATATATGAAAATATTTGGCAAAGTTTCTAGCACTATAGATTGCAAAATAAATGGTAGCTACTATTATCACAAATTTTATTCTTTTAGGGAAACAGACATCTCATAAGGGAGGCAAAGAATGGATCTAATTAAGTCTAAAATATTGAGGCTAAAGAAAAGGGACATTTTTGCCAATAGCAGTGTACTAGAGCATTTTACAAAGGACAATCTGATTAATTCTGTGTCTTTGAATTTGACAGCTAAGTTTAAGTGAATGCCAAAAATTGAGAGAAACATTTTCCAGATAATAAAAAGGATCTTATTTGATAAGTGTAAGTATAGTCTACATATAGAAGTGGTGACTGAAATCTAAAAAAAGTAGACACTAATTATGTATTTGCTGCTTCCCAGGGAGGCACTTAACATTATTGAGTCACTATTTTATTGTCTCTAAAGGAGAATATAATAGTTAATCAACTTTATATGAAATGTACAATTGATTTTATACTAATAGCTAGAAGAAATAGTTTCTCCTTAAAAACGACTCTGAAAGTCTATTTAAATATTAAAATAATAGGTTTGCTTACTATTCTACTCTTAACTAAAGCTGTTACTTACAAAGAGTATAGTCCTATATTTTGGAGATAGATTTGTTATAATACTAAAATGTCTTGCAACTAGAAAACTTCTAGACTCCTCAAATTCAGAAAATTAGGGAACATGCTTGATTTTATATTTGATTAATTTTTGTGGTGACAGGTAAGCACTCTATCATTGAGCTATCTTCTTAGCACTAAAATGTTGAAAATTAATTACAAATATACAACAATATAAAAACCAAAACAATATTTAAAAATTTGTGTTCATTTCCCTTAACAAACTTACTAAGTAGATGTTAAGTCATAGGGTTAGCCAATGCACACATAAAGAAGGTATAGTCCCATTTCTCAAAATGTCTGAAAACTGATATGCATTGCAGTAAATTTACATTTTCACATAGATATGTGACACTTTACAAGTTTGTTTTTGACAATCCAGGCAATAAATTTGTAAATATATATGTCTTTTCTTATTACTAAAGTACTGAATTTTAAAATGTAAATTCATCTTATTGTCTGACACATGCCTACAACATTCAGAGTAAAACTATTCATTTAAAATTGATTCTGTAGAACTGGACATGGTGGTGCATGCCACCCTTCAGGAGGCCAAGGCAGAGGATCATGAGTTTAAGGCCAGCCTGGGAGTTTAATGTTAGTGTGGACTTCATAGTAAGATCCTGTCTCAACAAAACAAACAAACTAATTAAACTAATTATGCACCATTACATTATAGCTTATTCAAATGACCCAAATACTTTTTGTAAAAGAACAGCCTTAGCAATTTCACTAATGTTGCCTTACTTACTTTTCTCATTGCTGGGACAAAATTCTCAACATTCACAAGTTAAAGGAAGAAAGATTTATATTAGTTCACATTTTGATGAGGTTTCAGTCCTTAATGGGCTGACTCCAAGCCAGGGCAACATAGCAGAGTGGAATTATGGAGAAGAAACAGTCCATGGAGGGGTAATCAGAAAATGACAATGCAGCAAGTCTCTCTTTCCCTTTTATTCCATTCAGGCTACAACCCTAATTTTTGGGGTAAGCATTCTATTAACCATACCCAGAACTATGTTAACCCAGTCAGTAGACTAATTTAACTATCACACAACCTTAAACAATACCCTAGATTCAGCCACCTCTGAAAAAACCCACCTATGAGGGCATGAGGCTTTTCAGAGATACCTAGATACAAGCCATACTGTTCTACCCCTGGCCCCCAAAACATGCATGCACATCCCTGTATTCAAAAGGCATTTAGGCCATCTCTAAGACTCGCTAACCTCATAACTGTTTCCATATTGCTGAAAAGTCCAAGTCCAACATCTCCTCTGATATTTAAGGCAAACTTTTAGCTACAAGCCCCTGTACAAATGAAAAGAAAGTTAAGCCTTCCAACATAGAAGATAAACATTCCCATTCCAAAGGTAAATGGGGTGATTGAAAAGAATGCAACCAAAGGAACATCAAATCTTGTAGCTCCATGTCCAGCACCCATGGCATTCCACGGCAAGATAGGAACACCAAAGTGGGTGGCTTCACCCCTATGGCGTTGTCTCTCACGACTTCTCTTATAGGCCAGCTTTGCTCACTCTTTGTGACTTTTCTCAGATGATCTATGTTTCTGGCTTTTCCAAACTTCTGCGGTTACCACTGCACCTTTAGCTTCACACTCACAGCTTCACATACTGCCCTGTAAAGGGCATATTGCCTGGCCTCCCAGGCCTTCTTCTCAAATCTGGGTGAAAGCCTTCCTGAACCTACAACTCTTGCATTTTGCATGCAGCCGAAACCAGCATCAATCATGGTTGATGCCAAAGTCCGCTGCCAGCTGGAACGGTAGCCAGGCTTCCTTCTCTCTTGGCTGTAGGTGTTGAGCACTTGGATTGTGAAGCACCATGAACCCAATATGGAGAAACAAACTGTGTAGGCTGCTGCCATTCTGGAACATAGAGCCCTAGGTTTTTCTTATCAAAAACTAAAAATCGTTCACCTTTGCAATTTTGAGACTGCAAAGAGTGAAGTCTTGCTGGTTCTTATGATATCCTCAGGCCATCTTTTCTTATTTTTCTCTTCTAAAATACTTAGCTTTTTATGGCTAGTCATTTCAGCAAACAATTTATCTTCTATCCCATCTTGGTGGGGTACAATTTTATAGGACCTTTCTTTCTGGACAAACAAAACTTTTTAAATCATTCTGCTAGGCCATTTGCTCTTGATTTGCAAGGTAGAACTGGCTAAATGCCCCTAACACTATCCATGCCACCATCTCACTGTTAGACTGCCTTGAAATTTCTTTTGCAAGATTACTTCACCACCCTTAATATCAACCTCAGGGGGGCTGGGGATTTAGCTCAGCGGCAAAAGCACCTGCCTGTCAAGCGCAAGGTCGTGAGTTCGGTTCCCGGTACCGGAGAAAAAACAAAAAAAACAAAAAAACAAAATATCAACCTCAGGCAAAGTCACTAGACATGAGCAAAATGCAGGCTCATTTTCTTTTAAAGTATAACCCGCATGGTGTGGAGTCCAACAACCAAAACAGCATTTGTTCCTAACTGAACTCTCCTGAGCCTGGTCTTTACTGGCTGAATTTCTATCAGCATTCTGGTCTTCCGAGGTCTGACCAGAATTTCCCATCAAGCTCAGCTCACAGCATTCCAAGGGCTGCTGCATCAGACAGCATTTCTAAACCTTTCCAAACTTTTCCCACAAGCCAGTTCCCAAGTTTCACGAACCACACGGTGAGGTACAGTCACAGAACATCCACATTTCTCTAGTACTAAAACCTGTGTTAGTTATTTTCTCATTGCTGAGACAAAATACCTGACACCCAAAGTTGAATGAGGAAAGATTTATTTTAGCTCACAGATTCTGCTTATAGTCAGCTAGCTTCCAGGCAGGGTATCATGGCAGAGGGGCATTGCAGAGCAGAAATAGTCCATGCCAAGGCAAGCAGGAAATAGCAGAGAAGTGAGCCTCCCTTTCCCTTTGATTCCATTCAGGCTACAAGCCTAATGGCCGGTGCTACTCTCACCCAAAGTGGGCATTCCATTATCCATACCCAGAACCAGTCAGCACACTAATTTATTTATTACACACCCTTAAAACATATTCACACACACACACCCTAGACCCAGACACCTCTGAAAAGCTCCACCTATTCATCTGTGAGACTTTGTGTAGACATCTAGATACAAGAGACAACACAGATAGAAATATATAATGCAAACTAGAAATATTTCTATAGAAACATGAATTTTAAGCAGTTCATCTCAGACATTAAAAATGGAGTCATTTCATAGAAATCACATACATTTACGTACGCTCATGTCTTCTTGCCCAAGCTTTCACCTTTCGCAGTTTCAGTGACCCATAGTCAGCTGAGCTCCAAAAATGCTATAGACATTCACATAACTTTCATTACAGTGTATTTATAAATTGTTTTTTGTTATCACCATTGTTACTCTCCTAGTATATCTAATTTATAAAGGAAATTTTACCAGAGGAATATATGTATAAGGAAGAGTATATTTTGTGTAAGATTCAATACTAGCCACGGTTTCAAGAACGTAGCAGAGGCCTGATACTGTGACGGTCTGTATTTACCAGCCTTTATCTGCCAGCTACAGAAAATTTAGAACTAACTCCAACTCACACAATTTGATTTTCTTGGGCTCAGCCTCAGAGCCAACATTAAATTTCAAAGTGAAGGAAAAACCAAACCGAGCTTTGAATGAGCAAAAGAAGCAAGAGGCAAAAGGTCAAAGTGGAAAGATGAGCTTAACAAGGAGCAGGAGCTGAACATATTGGTGCACACCTATAATCCAAGCACTCAGGAGGCTGAGGCAGGCGGGTTAGTTTGAGGTCAGCCTGGACTACATAGTGAGTTCAAGGCCAGCCTGAACTACATAGAGAGACCTGTCTCAGGAAATAAAAAACAATAAAATAAGTAAATAATGATAAATTGATAAGTACAAAAGATTTTTTAAAAAGCATGTTCATTTTAGCCATCCTCTCTCTTTACTAACAGAGTTTATATCAAAGTATAAAATTTCCAGGATGCAATGTACAAAATAGAAATAGAATTCATAAGGAAAACTGATTACTGAGTAACTGGGGAGGGTGTTTGTTGTTTGTTTTTGAAGACAGGGTCTTGCCAGATTGCCCTTGGAGAAACACAAATTGTTATCCTCCTGCCTCAGCCTCCCTTATATAATGTCCAGCTTGCATACTAACAGAGGTGCATTAAGTACCAACATAAATATTGACCAATTTTCCAGCTGCTGCTATTTAATTTAGTATAGATTTCAGTGTAACTCTTTCAATCCTACCATAAGGATAATTAATTATTAAATTACAGAGGGACTCATGAAAATATTTTCTCTCAGTAAATGCTATCTTAGAATTAGTACATCATATTAGAAAATTCCTCCCAGCTCTAATTAAGACATATTATATATGCATGAATTACCATTGGCAAGATAAATGCCAAATAAGTTAATAAGTATTACCTACTAATTATGTGAAGAAAGCAGAAAATTGAAAAAATTAAACTACAGTTTAGGAAGAGACAGCACCTTGTTCATTCAACCATGAAAAGTTGTGCTGTTGTTTTCTTTCGTACTTTTTTTTTAATACAGGGTCTCACTATGCATTTCAGGCTGGCCGTGAATTCCCTATGTAGCCCAGGTTGACCTCCAATTCACAGTATTCCTCCTGCCTCAGTGTTATGGTTTATGTCTGTGTGTCCCCTCCAAAGCCTCATGCGACCATGGGGCAGGCTATTAGAGTTGAATGATTGTGGGTGTGAGAGCTACACCCACCCTGGGGTGGATAGTTTGCATATGTAAGGGAGAGGAAAAGGGTGCTTGAGGCCATTCCTCCCCCATTCCGCTCTGGTGTGTGCTTGCAGCTTAGCTGTGTTCTGCCGCCCTGAGATGTAGCTCTTTGCCATGTGCCACTCTGCCTTATAATCTGCCAAGTACGGATTGAAACTTCCACGAACTGTAAGCGAAATAAACCTTTCCTTCCTTAATTTTGGGCATCAGGTATTTTGTCCCAGCAGCGAGAAAAAAGTAACCAAGACACTCAGCCTCCCAAGTGCTGGGATTACAAGCATTCACCACCACACCAGGCTCTTCTATACTTTTGACAGTCATATGCATTTTTATTATATCAACAGCTTATCATCATTTAGTTGCCTTTTATTGCCTCTCTATTTCATTTTCCTGTATCCCTCTCTCCTTAAATGAAAGCTTGAGATACAACTAAAGTCTGGATACTAATAAATATTTGAAAAGTATACTTCTTGGTCTATAATCCACAGAAAGGAGTATTTTCCACTGTTAAAGTGAATTTGTCACAAGTGGCATAAAAATAGAACAAAAACTACATAAAAAAGCTGTCATGACAGTGGAGCAGCCCAGGAGCCTGAGTCGACAACATAAACACTTGATTCTCAGGTAAAGTTTCACAACAGATGGCATTTATACCTATAAATATTATGCCCTGGTAAGCAAGATTCCCTACAAGATTTTCAAATACCATTTTGCTTTTGGTTGGCTGCAGTCTGCACACACAAAAAGTCCCATGCAGCACCCTAAAATATGCTGAAACAAGGAATGACTCAAGTTTACCTTTTCACACTCCTAAAAGCACACACATTTTGACCAAAAAAAAAAAAAAGGCATATGCATGCATTGGGAAAGTTTTACCAACTACAAGAATGTGAACATGTTTAACTATTCACACTGAGTATGACTTTATGCTAGGAAATAGTTTAAATCTTAAAAACCATGAAAGAGAGGACTTTGAGCTCCAATTTCCTCAACTCCTCAATTGTGTTTGTAATATAACTGTTATCATCCTTTCTAAGATACACTCACTGAGCTAAAATACATATTTACTCCCTAAGCCCTTGTAATTAAGGAGCAATTAACCTTCTAGAGGGAGCTATCAGAGTTAACTTTGTTTAATAAGAGTTTTTGAGGTTGTTTTTTGCAATGAGCTACATAAAAGAGGGCCCTAGATATACAATTTGTTTTTGTTTTTGACACAGAGTCTTGTTATATAGTCCAGGCCAGCCTTGAATGCACTATAGAACTGTTAAGGACTGTATCTAGCTGTTTCCCCCCAAAGCCTCATGTCCTCATAGGTAGTTTTCTCAGAGGTGGTTGCATCTAGGGTGTGTGAATGTGGATTAAGAATGTCATACTGGGGCTGGAGATATAGCTCAGGGGCATAAACACCTGCCTGGCAAGCACAAGGTCCTGAGTTCACTTTCCAGTAGCAAAAAAAGGAAAAAAGGAATGTCATACTGGGATTAAGGGTTTGTAGCACTGGATTAGCACACTAATTGGTTCATCATAGTTTTGGGTTTGGGCAGTGAGAAGCCCCACGCTGAGTGTGGGTGGCACCACTCAAAACGCTTTAAATCTGAATGGATTGAAAGGGGAAGGGAGGCTTGGTGTAGTCTCTGCTGCTCCTGTTGCCTCCTGTTTGCTCTGATATGAACTGTTTCTGCCGTGCCACCGTGCCTTGGAGCCAGCAGGCTATGGACTGAACCCTCGACAAACTGTGAGCTAAATAAACCATTCCTCATTTAACTTTGAGTGTTGGGTATTTTGTCTCAGCAATGAGAAAAGTAACTAAGAGAGGAACCTAGGCAGGCCTCCCACTCATGGTGATCCTAGCGTCTCAGCCTCTCAAGAGCTGGAATTGCATACACATGCCGCCATCCCAGGCTAGATGTATAAATATGTGCAGTAAGAGTAGAGTCATTGTTAGGAATTTTAAAAACTTTTTCCAAGCAACGTGATATCTCTTACTGCTACTAAAAATGTTTATTAATTTTTTAAACATCTAAGTATATATTTCATCAAAATGCAAATGCCAATTTTTTTTTCTTTTCAGATGTAACACTAAGGAATCTGGTGACAAAACTTTGAAAGAACCACACAGAGCTGTCAGTGACTAACTATAGATTTTGCATATAAATTCATTCTCCAAAAGTTTGTCTTTGGGACAGTCTCAGTAGGAAGTTCAATCTGTAAACTTTTACTTTGTATAAGTTACCAAATACGTAATACCTAGTTAATATTGCATGCAGATAAAAATTTTAAAATTAGTATTAGATTTAGAAGTGCACATAGTTCTTAAAAATGGTAGTGTCAAATTTAAAAACTAGTAGGAGCATTTCCATGAAAACACAAATGTTTACATGTTCCTACACTAGCATGAATCCATGGCAACCACAGTGGAACATGGTGAAATATACACCTTTCTTTCAGAGCAAACACATGATGATCTTCTATGGTCTTCTAAATGACCATATCACACCTCCCAGCAAGCCTGTGCCCACACCCACTATACTTCTTTCAGAGTGACTGTGATGGAAAACACGCAATATATTGACCATTATCACTCTCCTGTTATCTTCTTTTGAAATGTTGTATCACTGCTTTTTCTCTTTAAACTAAAAAAAAGAAAACAGCCCTATACTTCCTCTTCCAAGAGCCCTATTCATGGCTGAGAAGCTGAGAATGTCTATGACCCCCTTTCTATGTAATACTTCAGACAGTGAAGGATGTGGTGGCCCATGCCTGTAATTCCAGCACTCAAGAGGCTGAGACAGGAGGATTGCTATGACTTAGAGGCCAGCCTGAATTACATAGTGAGTTCAGGGCCAGCCTGAGCTACAGAGCAAGACCCTGTCTCAAAAAACAAAAACCTTCAGGCAGTGATGGTCAGTATGAAGGAATGTCACCATTTGTTTCAGCCACGTGGACTGTTAGATCACACTGCATGGGTTTAAGATATGATTCTGCTAATTATTGGTTGTGTGACCTTGCATATGTCACTTAATCTGTCTAACCCCCAGTTTCCCCTTCTCATAAAAGGATACCTCCTTAACTGCATCATAACTATGCTATAAGCACCAATGTTTATAGCAGCACAGTTTATAACAGCCAAATCTTGGAAATAGCCCAAATGCCCATTAATAGGTGACTGGATAAAGATGATGTGGTTCATGTATGCAGCGGAATATTACTCAGATATAAAGAAGGATAAGTTTGAGACATTTCTAGATAAATAGAGGCACCTTGAGCCCATACTCTTAAGTGAAATAAACCAGACACATATGTGTAAATACCACATTGTTTCCCTGGTGTGAGAAACTGAAAGTGTAAATAAAGGCCAAAATGTATAGTAAGTGTGAAATAGGAAGAAAATGTTGAAATGGGGAGCTGAACAAGGAAGGGGGAGGGAGCGGGGAAAGGAAAAAATCAGAAAAGGAAACAAGAGAAATACAGCTTTTGTAAATGGGGAGAGGAGAAGGGTTGAAGGGACAGTAAGGGAATGGGGAAAAATTCTCGATGATGAATATGATCATTATATATGTCTAAAAGTACCAATGAAATCTGATTGGAGAAAAAATTTAAATATGCTATAAGAACTAAGCAAATGTAAACTGGTAAATAGTGATACTACTTTCCCTCAAGATATATGTATATGCATTTATAGACATGCATATGTATATACACTTGCTAAAGTATTACGATGTACACAGTGTATATTTAAATATGTATCTGTATATCTGTATATTTATACAGTCATAAAGATAGTGCATAAAGCATAGTATATATATATATCAGTGGTCAGCAAACTTTTCTGTAAAGCATTAGGTAGTAAACATTTTAGGATTTGAGGGCTACAAGTTTCTTTTTTTTTTTTTACTGGGAATTGAACTCAGGACCTTGTGCTTGCCAGGCAGGTGCTGTGCTGCTGAACTATTTCCCCACCCAGGGCTACAAGTTTCTGTCTCACCTGTTCCCCTCTGCTATAGTAATGTAAAAGCTACCATGAGCAAATGAGCTTGGCTGTATTCCAGTAAAACTGTATTTACAAAATTAGTGCTATATTGAATTCAACCATTTTCCAAATTAGGATACAGATAACACAAGTAATACAAATGCTGCCCATATTCTGTATGGGTATTTGCAAACACACACATGCACACACACATACAAGTACAAACACAAATATATGGCTCAGTCGGGAGTTTTCTAAAGTTCACCTTGGTATATTCTTATAAACTTGTTGAATGGCTACATGTTTTCCTAAAGGGCTTTGTGATAGCTCTTGGAAGGCTGAGGCAGGAGGATTGCAAGTTCAAGTTCTGCCTAGATAACTTAGTATGAGCCTGTCTCAACATAAGGAGCAGAAGAGCCGAGGATACAGTGCCAAGAAATTAGGTTCAATACCCAGTGCTGAAACAGAGGAGGGCCAAGGGGGAGACTTGTGGATGTTCATGCAGATGAACCTGGGAGACATGTGTCTGAGTATTATATACACAGTGGAGATGGTTTTCACAAAATACAAGTTCTTTCACTGTTGGTGCATAATTTGCCAAATGCAAATTTTTACAGTATCCTAATGATGCAAAGTTGCCTTGCATTTGTATTGACAATAAAAAGTGAATAATACATAGTAATGTAGTAGTCATTCACTTTCTGATTATCTTTTATAATTTTTAACCACACACTAGATGCTAGAGGTGGAACTAGGACTTTGATGTACTTTACATAACCACTAATACCTACAACATAAGTAGATGTCACCCTAATTTTGAAAATGAAGACATTAGTGTCAGTTACTTTTCTCTCATCCCTGCAACAAACTATGCCGACACCCAAAATTAAGGAAGGAGAAGTTTATTTAGCTCACAGATTTGGAGGTTTCAGTCTGTAATCAGCTGGCTCCAAGGCAGAGTGGCACATGGCAGAGGGGAAACACTTCAAGGTAACAGTAAAAGCAGCAAGAGCAGAACAGTAGGGGATGGACCCTATTTTTCTCCCTTATATGGTTTGCAGGCCACCCACCCACACCATCTCTGTGCCTTCCTCTTGCACAGGCTCAGGATGTTTACAAAGTAAGCCACCTGGTCCACTGCTGAATCATTTCACTAACCTGCTAAGCTTCCCAAATTTACACAATGTATCAAGCATAACAATCAGTTTGCCAAATAGCTCTTTCCACTAATAATAATAGCCCTTTCCACTAAGAAAAATGAATGGAACAATACTGTTTTCTGTTTATATGGTCATGGTATTATGCAGTTTTACGATGGTTATCTTATTCCTTAGACCTAACTTTGCTCCCTCTTCCCTACACCCTATTAGTCCATTTTGGACTCAAGGAAACTGCAGCAGACAGAAGTACACTGACTTGCCCGAGATTCCTCAGTTAGTGAGAAGTACACCACTAATGTTTACATCTGAGTGAATGTATGAAAGTTCCTTGTTCCCATCAATACTTCCAGGCTCAGTGCTTGGTTTAATTTTACCTATCTAGTATTGTAGAAAGGTTTTTTAAATATCAGACTTTCAGAATTCTTTGGAAGTCACAACACCTGTTGAAAGAGTAGTTATTCGCTTAAGCCCTCTTTTTATGTTTCTGCTGTATTTATTTCTCCTTCACTCAAGTAGCTAATCCCTCCATAATTAGGATTTTGAGTAGAATTAATTCAGAATCTTTGTCTGACCTTAGACCCTGCTCCTTCTCTACAGGTCAGTCTATCTCTCTGAAGCCATTACAGTCCCCTCTGAGCACCTCCTTCCCCTTCTAGGACCTGTAAGAGCATCTTGACTCCCTAGCCACTTAAATACAAATCTCTGTTCTTTGTGTCTAAGGAGACACAAAGGTGAACTTATTTCCCCAAGTTAACATGCTGCCTTTAACACTACGTATTTAGAAAATGCCCACAAGGAGAAAAATCATCATGTCCAAGAAACTGAAACATTGAATTTCTTGCCTGTTTTTCTGTCTAGTGATTCAGTCTTTCATATTCTTGACATTCATTGTGCTATATTAATTTAAGTAGATCAAAAAGAGTTTAATTGAATTGTGAAAATCTATATGATACCTGAATGGATTCATGCATTATTAATTAATAGGAAATAAGTAGTTCTACAAGGATTTCAAATAAGTTCAGCTGTTAGATGTATTACTGTAGGAAATAAACACAAAAATAGTCTTGAACTTTAAAAGGACTAGTATTTACACTTACAGTAAACAATTTTCATTTCATGTGTATTAAGGGACAAATTCAACTGCCTCTGAATTTCTCTACTGTGATAGTTTTATTTTATCAGAAGTTCAATTGTTCTTGTGTCACAGTCATTAGTTTTGCCATTGATTTTGCTATCTATATTGCAATGCTAGTTTAACCTTAAGCTATGCTCAAAGAAAGTTTTTCCCTCTGGAAACAGTGAGCTAGTTCTACCCTAGACGATCCACACCTATGGCTCTAACAGCCCCCAAAAGGCAATGTCATACTCTAAGAATCCTGCATACTGAAATAACCAGGAGGCTAAAACAAAATAAACTCAATTCTTTGATCACTCTTGCATACCCATATCTGGTAATCTGAGAAACTACTTTGAAAATAACAATAGGTAACACAACAGCCATTGTTTATTTCCTATCACCTTTTTTTGGAATTCCGTGTCATTTCTATTGTTTTGTGTTGTTTTATTGTTTTGTTTTTTGTTATCTTGTTTTTGTTCTTTTCTCTTTAAAATTAAAAAAAAAGAGAAACTCAATTACCACTTTCTCAATATCACTTAATCTTGATGAATACCCCGATGCAACTTTAGCAGACATACATTACTTAGAGTTCCATGACGATTTTAAAGGAAAAGAAGCCACTACAGCATCAGATCCACCATCAGAGATTGTTAATGAGGGCTTCTAGTTTTGTTTTGTTAATTTTCTCATGTTATTTCTTTTGTATAGACAGAGATCACCTTTAAATAGCGTTAGTTTAGTAGACACCATTTTTCAGTTTCATACAATTCTAATCATTCTCCTTTTGACATTGTCTTAATTATAAACAAAGTCTTACTCTCTATTCTGTTCCCTAGCAAAATGAAATAATAATTCCTGACATCTAATATTACATTAAAAGGCATCTTGAACTACACTATATGCTCTATAATTAGTTTCTCATGCTTTTTTCTGATAAGAATACATTACACATACTTAAACATTTTGGTTACAAATTCACATACAAACCAAGCCCTGACAATACATAATAGTTACCTAAGCATTTATTCTATATTCTCTATTTTTTAATATTTCTTGAATTGTTATTGAATATAAGGCTTTATGCTAATAATTGACCCTCCTGTAGTAAATGAAAGAAGCATGGTGCCCTCTCTTGGAATCCATAAATTAGTGAGAATGACTAAGAGTAATCAGAGCAGTACATGAATGTGAGTTTTCAAACTGCGGACTTTTCATGGGGAAGCACTGTGTGCAGTGACAGAAGGATTCACAGGATTTAAACAGACGGGAGCATGAGAAGAGCACATTGTCATGTCATTTGCACTGAACTAGGCTAGGGATTTACTTCCTCAAAACAGGAAGTAGAGAGCTTCAGGAAAACAGGGCAGTCTGTGCAGTGGGTGTTCCCAGTGCAGAGAAGAGCTGGGCTTTCTTGAAGCATGGAAGGGTCCAAGTTGACTCGGACACAAGAGTCGGGGATTGAGGAGATAAGGATGGAGAGGGGAACAGAGACATCTTAGCTTATGAAAGAGGGTATACCATATTTGGGGCCTTTCCTAAGTGCAAATTTAACCTCTCAGAGAATATTTTAATTAAGGATGTAACCAAAATAAATACACAGATATACTTCTGGTATAAAACTTATACATGTCACCAGCATGATTTTTTTGTTGGAAACAGCCCAGGGATGACAATGATGGAGGCACAGCAGCCTGTTGGATGTCTACTCTACAATCCTGGTGGGGAGCATGCCCACTTGGGCAGGGCAGTGGAAAAGAAGGGGGGAAAGGAAGCTAAGTTCAGTGTGTATTTTGGAAGCAGAATTTGCAGTTCTGAGAGACTGGATGGAGAGAACGGAAGGGAGAGGAGTGACCAAGACAGTGCATCTTTATTTGGCTTGAATAAAGAGATTAAGTGTGAGGCTGAAATTTAAAAATAAAAAAGTGGCCAGGTACGGTGGTGCACGCCTGTAATCCCAGCACTCGGGAGGCTGAGGAGGAGGATTGCTGTGAGTTTGAGGCCAGCCTGGGCTACATAGCAAGACCCTGTCTCAAAAATAAATAAATAAATGAAACAAAAATAAACAAGAATATAAGGGGCTGCAATTGCAAAACGAAAAGGCACTGACTGTTGGCAAAAGACATTTTCTTCCACTGCATTAAATATTAGGTGAAATAAGTGACAAGAGGCATTGTAGTTTGAATCTGCGCATTCACACTCCCACTTCTTTTGTCACTCTGAATCATTTAAAGAGCCTTTCCACAGCTCTGATGTCAAGAATCACAGCCATCAAAATGTAAGGAAGTATCTTTACTTTAGGAAGGAAGTATCTTTACTAAGGAAGTATATTTACTAAGAGGCCAGGCATGGTGGTGCACACCTGTAATCTCAGAACTCAGGAGGCTGAGTTGGGAGGATCACCACAAATTCACAGTAGTATGTAGTATAGGCCAGCCTGTACTACCAGTGAGTTCAAGACTAGCTGGAATTATATACTGAGACCCTTCAGCACCTTTTAAATTTTCTCCCTTATGGTAAAAATTGCCATATTGAGGGCTTATTTACTGCATATAATTTTCTGGTTTGCTTTAAGTTTTGTTATACTGATCTAAATATTCAAGTTGACATTTTGCCTTGTAAGAAGGAGGGATGAAATGGAAGGTGGTTATTGTTGGGAAGGAGAGTCCCTTTCCATAAGATCATCAGGAATCTGGCTCTCTGGTGTTTTCTCTCTCCTTGCAAGAGTCTGTAACACACTAAGACCTGCCTCTGGCCCACCTAGTGCCAAACTTTTCAGAACTAAAAATTGGTGTAAGCTTGTCTGTTTCTGCCTTTTCTTTAACAATGATCACGATATGACATGACATAATCATTAAATAAGTGAATGGAACAATTGCCTTTTTCTCTGTCTGTGTGGGTCTTTTCTAAAAATGTTTGTAGCTTTGCTTTTTTTTCAGGATTTCCTTTACTTCAGAAGAAGAATTATAATTTCATTCATGAATTTTAGTATCCATAAGTGAATTTTGACTACAAACTATTCCTTTGGTGATTGTCAAGTAGTGATTTGCTTCTAATGCTCTCACTCATTCCTTATAGTTGGAATTTTACTGTAAGGATGGGTTTTTTGTATATATTTATGTGTTTATTTATATCAATATAGAATGATGGATTCTTACTTAATTCTATTACTTACTGTTGTGGTTTGTGTCTGGATGTCCCCACAAAACTTCATACAGTCATGGGAATGGGCTTTTAGAGTTGATGATTGATGCATGATTCAATGCTGGGATTATGAGCTACACCCGCCCTGGGGCAGATAGTTTGCATATGAAAGGGAGAGAAAGAGGCTGCTTGCTGCCACTCCTCCCTTTTGCTCTTGCTGCTTTTGCTACCTTCTGCCACCATGAATAGTTGCCCTCTGCCATGTGCCACTCTGCCTTGGAGCCAGCCAAGTATGGACTGAAACCTCCATGAACTGTGAGCTAAATCAACCTTCTTTCCTTAATTTTGGGCATTGGGCATTTTGCCTCAGGAATGACAGAAAAGTAACCAAGACACTTATAATCAGCTATTATCATTTATCTTATGGCTTATTCTATCTCATCTTCAGCCAGACAGAACACCCATAATGTAACTCTTTTGTTCTTTTGACATGTCCTTATATAACCACAAATCTATTTCCTAGAGTTAAAGGTGGCAAATTAACAGTTGCCTCAATCTGTCATTTTCTAGAATACATGTGATGCTATTGCTATTGCTGACTGTATCCCTTTAGCTAGGTTGACACAATTGTTCTAACAAGTTTTTCTTCCTGGTATACCAATACTGAGATTGCCTAGGGGTCACAAAACATACCATAGGCTAGTACCAAAGAGCCCTGAGCTGGAGCAAGTGGGCATGAACTTCTCATCCCCAGTAAATTGCAGAGAATCTTGCAACAGACTCAAAACCTAAAACCTTGCTGCACCTGGAAGACACCTCTGAAAAATAGTAATTATGTAAAGATTCTAAACACTAATAATAAAGCTACTCATCAAAGGCAATTTACAAGACTCAACCCTAGAATTAGACAAAAAAAAAAAAAATACAAAATGAGAAGACACTAAAAAAAATTCAACCCTAGATTTCCAGATCACCAAATGCAAACACAGGGGGCATGGAGGTGGGAAAATCCAAAAGACATTTACCTGGACTCTTTGAAGTGTTAACAACAAAGCAAATGAATGAGGTTCTAGAGAAAAACTCAGAAATATTTTCATGGATAACTACAGAGATAGTGACCACAAAGAAAGACATGCATAGACTAGACTCTAGAGCAGATACAGATTAAAAAGAGCAGGGGGAGCTTAGGGAAATAATGTAAACCATGAATGTCCAACACAGGAAAGAAATGGTACCCATAAAACAAATGCAAACACATATCCAGATTAACAATTCCATTGAAAGTATATGCAGAAGAATGAATGTGAGGACAGAATCTCAGATGTAGAAGACAGGAGTACAGTTAGTGATTGTGAAAGGAAAGATTTCTTAAAAATATCAAAGGACCATGAGAAATCAATCCAGCAGCTACTAGATGACACAAAGAAGAATAACACAAAAATTTATCAAGGTGAATAAAAAAGCAGGAGATAGTACAAATGGCATAAAAATTCTGAGATAGTACTGATGATATAAAAATCCTGTTTACAGACATCATGACAGAAAACTTCCATGACAAGGAAAAGAATTTTACATACAGTAAGTGAGGCATATAGAGTTCCAATTAGCCATGGTCAAATACAAATCTATAGGAAGACGTATAATCATCAAGATTTCAGAATTTCAACACAAGTATAAAATATTAAAAGCTGTTAAGGAAAAGAAATAAATCACCTATAAAGGAAACCCTATCAGCATCACAGCAGGCTTCCCAACACAAACCCTAAGTCAAAGAGAGCTTGTAATGAAGTATTTCAAGCACAAAAGAAAGCAACATCCAACCCAGATTGCTGTACTGCAAAAAACTATCTTTGAAAATTAGTGGAGAAATGAGACACTTTCATGGCTGTCTTGGTTACTTTTCTCTCGTTGCTGAGACAAAATACCCAGTGCCCAAAATTAAGGAAGGAAAGGTTTATTTAGCTTACAGTTT
>NW_004955427.1:10237771-10247153 GCF_000276665.1 Chinchilla lanigera | reverse complement strand
CAACCATAACAATGACAAAGATCATCAGAGGAAATTCATGACCACCAAACCAGCACTCCAAAATGTTCTGATGGACATTCTAGAA
Source organism: Chinchilla lanigera (assembly GCF_000276665.1). Classification (NCBI taxonomy): domain Eukaryota; kingdom Metazoa; phylum Chordata; class Mammalia; order Rodentia; family Chinchillidae; genus Chinchilla; species Chinchilla lanigera. Next base: position 10,247,068 of record NW_004955427.1, on the reverse strand, counting down.
AGAGAGAACAAGGATTACAACTCCATACACCATAACAGGATCAATCCATTGGACAAGGCAAGCAATTAAACAGAACAGGGGAAAGGGAGCCAACAACAGGAAAACAAAGGACAAGGATAAGAAAATGTATACTGGTTATAACCATCAGTGTTAATGGTCTCAATTCACCAACCAGGAGAAACAGACTGGAAAGATGGATGCAGAAGCAAGATACAACAATGTGCTGTATACAGGAAACATGTTTAATTTAAAAATAAATTCAGAGACTGAAAGTCAAAGGATGGGAAACAATGCTCCATACAGCAGGAACCTCAAAAAAAAAAGCTGTGTTAGCTATTCTACTTGTAAACAAAGTGGATTTCAAGCCACGACTGATTAAGGGAGACAAAGGTGATTAAGGGAGACAAAGAAGGTCATGACATCCTTGTAAAGAGAACAATACAGAAGGAGAAGGTGACAATCATAAATACATATGCAGCAAATACCAGTGAACCCAACTATATAAAACAACACAGACAAGAAAAATCAAATAAGCACTGATACAACTGTAATGGGGGACTTCAATACTACACTGTCACAAAGAGACAGATCAACTAGACAAAAAAATCAACAATAAGATATTAGAATGGAGCCAAACTTTTCAATAAATTGACATAGTAGATGTCTACAGAGTGTTCCACCCCACAACATCGAAGCACACATTTTCCTCAGCTGCACATGAGACTTTTTCCAAAAAACTACATACTACCTCATAGAACACGCTTAAGTAAATGCAAAGGAATTGAATTTATCCCATACATATTATCACATCATAGTGTAATGAAAATCAATGGTAAAATAAACCACAAAAACTTCATAAACAAATTGTAGTGGATTGATAACTGGTAGTCAACTTATAACCCCCAGCTGAACTAACAGTGGTGCTGGGTGTGGGAGGCCCACCTGGGGATTGTTGCCAGCAGCATAAGAGGCAGAACTGGAGAAGGAGAAGAGAGGCTATTGGGAGTGGAGAAAGTTCTGTTGGAGCTGGTAGAAGCTGTAAGGAGCTGTTGGTTGATTTGGAGGAGTTTGTCATGCTTGCTTTCCTGATGAACTTACCTGTTTTCATACTCTGAGAAGCTTAGAACCTTGTTGGCACTGAGAATGGCTTTGGTTCACTTTGGGGGATTTCTGGTCCTCACTCTGAGCATCACTTCCTGGCTCCAGAGTAGAAGATGGTACTCTGCCCATTTCCTGGAGAGGCTTGCTGGGTTGGCTTTCCTGATGGGAACTCAGCCACCTTGATCATCGGAGGAGCTCAGGACCTCGCTGTTGCTTAGGATGGCTGTGGTAACTTTCGGGGTAGCTCTGGTTCTTCTGAGCATCACTTCTTGACTCCAGTTCAGATCCCTCAGCCTGCTAGTACAAATTCTTCATCCCACTGGCACAAACTTCCTAGATTCCGCCACTGACCTTTGGGCCTTCACAGTAGATCCATGAAACAGGCCTGCATGAGATATTGCTATGGGCTCTGAGCCTCTAGCTGGACTCTTGGGAGGCACTGTTATGAGTTCCAGGTCTTTAGCTGGACTCATGTAGGACATTATCGTGGGATCCAGGCCCTCAGCTGGTGTGGACAGATTTCCTGCACTCTTTTGTATATCATTCTTTAGGTGACTATTATAAATAATTATATAAAATATGTGTCCTGTACAATACTATATTGTGTTCCTTTGCAAAAATAACCCCCCAACCATAACACATATGAAAATTAATAACATCCTCCTGAACAATCAATGAATCACAGATGAAATTAAGGAAGAAATTAAATAGTTTCCACAATTAATTAACAATTCCAATACAATTACTAGAATGTATGGGATGTGATAAAAGCAGTCCTACAAGAGACATTTATAGCAGGGAATACCCATATCAGGTAAACAGAGCAAGATCAAATAAACAACTTAATGTTTCACCTCAAGCTTCTAGAAAAAAAAGAGCAACTCAAGTGAAACCCTTGTAAGAGGGGGAAATTATTATGATCAGAGCATAAATAAAAGAAATGGACACCAAGAAAATAATATATGGCCGGGGATATAACTCAGCAGCACAGCACATGCCTGGCAAACACAAGGTCTTAAGTTTGATTCCCAGTACCAAAGAAAGATAATAATAATACAAAGAATCAATGAAACAAAGAGAGAGTTCTTTGAAAGATTAAATAAAATTGACATAATCTTGACCATCCTTATGAAAAAAAGGAAAAAAAGACCCAAATCTGGGCAATGAAATTGGGAATGAAAAGGGTGAAATCACCACAGATTCTGCAGATTTCCAGATCATCTATACCTACCTTGAGAATGTCTATTCTAATAAGATGGAAAATACAAAAGAAATCAACAGATTCCTAGATACATATCAATTACCAAGGCTGAATAACAAATATCAGTCAGTAAAATTGAAAATGTAATTAAAAACTTACCAACAAAGAAAAGCCCAGGCCCTGACAGATTCACTAATGAATTCAACAAGAAATTTAGAGAAAACCTAATACTACTACTTCTCAAACTCTTTAGTGAAATTGAAGAAAAGTAATACTCCCAAATTCATTCCTAGAAGCAAATATTATCCTGATAGCAAAACTCAAGAAAAAGCCAACCAAAAAAAAGGAAAGAAATATACACCAATTTCCCTAACAAGCATAGATGCAAAAATCCTCAGTAAGATACCGGCAAACAGAATGCAGAAAATTATCAGGAAGATTATATACCATGAACAATTATGATAAATTCCAGGGGTGCAAGAAGGTTCTATGTACACAAATCAATAAATGTAATATACCATATCAACAGAGTCAAGGACAAAAAATATATGATCATCTCAATAGATGCAGAAAAAGCTTGTGATAAAATCCATCAACATTTCATGATAAAACCCTACAGAAAATTGGAATAGATAATCTTCTCAATCTAATAAAAGCTGCCTGTGACAAATCAACAGCCAATATCATACTAAATAGAAAAAAACCGGAAAATGTTCACTCAAAATTCAGGAACAAGAAAAGGATATCCACATTGTCCACTCTTATTCAGCATAATCATGGAAGCTGTACCCAGAACAACTAGACAAGAGAGAGAAATAAAATGAATAATGATAGGAAAGAAGTTAAATAGTCATTATTTGTGGATGACACAATATTCTGCATAGAAAACCCCCAAAACTACACTAAAAGACAGCTACATTTAATAACCAAATTCAGTAGCATAGCTGGATACAAAGTCAACATTCAAAAATCAAAAATCTTTCATACATGAATGAAAAGCTCACACAGAGAGAAACTAGGGAAACAACTCCTTTCACAATAGCATCCAAAAAATTAGATACCTAGAAATCAATCTAAGGAAGAAAGTAAAAGACCTCTACATTCAGAACTACAGTACCCTGAAAAAGGAGACTGAAGAAGAAATTGGAAAATGGAAAGATATCATTTGCTCATGGGTAGAAAGAACCAACATAGGGACAAAGGTCATACTTCCAAAATTCCTATAAAGATTTAATGCCATCAGAATTAAAATTGCAACAGCATATGTCACAGAATTAGAGAACACAATCCTAAAATTCATCTGGAACCAGAAGAGACCTAGAATAACAAAGGCAATTCTGAGCAACAAAGGCAAGGCAGGGGGCATCATAATCCCTGAGTTGAAAGTATACTACAAAGCTACCATGATAAAAACTGCATGGTACTGGAAAAAAAAAATCAATAAAAACAAAAAAGGCCTAAAGATCAGTGGAACAGACTAGAAGATGCAGGAACAGTCCCAGACAGGCTACCTTATCTTTCACAAAGGTACCAAACACCCTCATTCTTCATTGGAAAAAAGGTAGCCTCTTTAATAAATGCTGCTGGAAAAACTTGCTTTACACATGTTGAAGATTACATGTATGTCTTTTACCATGCACTAAACTAAAATTGAAATGGATCATAAACCTAAATATTGCTGAGTGTGGTGGCACACACCTGTAATCCTAGCACTTCGGAGGCTGAGGCAGCAGGAGTGTTGTGAGTTTAAGGCCAGCCTGGGCTACAAAGTGAGCTCAAGACCAGCCTGAACTGCATAGTGAGACCCTGTCTCAAAAAGACAAAAAAAAAAAACCCTAAGTATTAAAACAGAAACACTAAATCTGCTGGAAGATAAAAAAGATAGAACTCTTTTTTAATTTTATTGGTACATTTTAGATATACATAATGATCATACTCATTACAGGAAGTCTGTGCGTATACATAATAGTTCTTAATTATTTTTTCCTTGAACTGATCTTCTCCCTTCAACCCCTCTTCACCTCCTTGGTTTCTTAGATACAATAATGAAAGCACATAAAACAAAACAGAGAAGGGCCTGGAGTGTAAGTTGGTGACAGAGCATACACTTAGCATGCATGAGGACCCATCACTACCAAAAGAAAGAAAAAGAGCCAAGTGTGGGGATGTGTGCCTGTAATCCTAGCACTCAAGGGGCTGAGACAGGAAAATCACAAGTTCAAAGCCAGCCTGGGCCACATTGTGATATTCTGCCTCAAAAGAACAATGAAATAAAAAGAAAGAAAAGGTAAGGAAAAGTAGAAAACAAATAAAATGGACTTTATTAAAATTTTAAAACTTGTGCATCAGAAAAGTAAAAACTCACAAAAGGAGAAAAATATTTATAAATCATATATATATTACAAAGACTTCATTCAGAACACATATAAAAATGAAATTCAATAATAAAATAAGTGCCCCAATTAAAAATTGGCAAAAGGGTTGAACAGACATTTCTCCAAGGAAGATACATAAATGGCTAATAAATACATAGAAAAATGCTCAGTGTCCTAAGTCATTAAGCAAATGCAAGTAAAACCGTAAGAGTTACCACTTCAACCTCTCTTGTATGAATATAATGAGAAAGACAAAGAATAGCAAGCATGCAGAACATAGAAAATCAGAGCCCTCCTATACTGCCGCTGGAAATGTAATGTGGTGCAGCCAATTTGGAAAACAGTTTGGCTGTTCCTCAAAATGTTAACCATGCACTTATCATATGACTAACAATTCCACTTCTAAGAGAATAAAGCGATCCAAGAAAAATTATATATTTATCCACACGTAAACTTATACATTGAACAGTCAGAGCGCCATTATACTTAATAATCAAAAAGGAGAAGCAACCTTACGGGTAGGGAACTGCTTATATCACATACAACCAAACTGTGTGGTGCATATACACATTTCTCCATGGAGAAAGCTTGAAAACACATGCTAACTAGAGGAAGTCAGTCACAAAAACATTACATACTTCTGCTTACAGGAATTTCCACAATGGGTGGATCAGGTAGGACAGGCATTTGATTAGTCCTGGCAAGGGGGTGTGGCTAGGGCTAGGGGCATAGAGCAGTGGAAAATGGGTTTATAATGGGTATGAGTTTTCTCTCTGGGGTTTGAAATGTTCTAAAATTGAATTAAGAATGGTTGTACAACTCTGTTAATATACTAAAACAGTCCCTGAACTACACACTTAAAATGGATGAATCTTATCGTATGTGAAAAAAAAATATCAGTGAATTAATGAAAAAGAAAAGAATAGCGGCTATGTTATAAATTATCCTTTCTATATGTAAGTTAGAAATTTCCCTAAAAGCAGAGTTTCTCCAAACACTTCCTGTGGCATTATGATTTTGGACCCAACTGATGTATACAAACAAGTATGGTAGAAAAGAGTCCCTGGGTTAGGAACTCCAGACTGTAACATTCTGCTTGATTTTACCACTTTTATGTCTGACAGACATCTCTCATAGCCTTGATGGCATATTAGAACCATGTCACATGAAGAGTGCTGTTTCTCCTATTTTAAAGGCCGGGCGTGGTGGCACAGGCCTATAATCCCAACACTTGGGAGGCTGAGACAGAAAGATTGCTATGAGTTTGCATCCAGCCTGAACTGCCCAGTGAGCTCAAGGTCAATCTTATCTCCATGGCGAGACCCTGTCTCAAAAAAAAAATAAATTGAAACACATTTACACACTTCTGGACCCCAATCCTCACTCCAAATTGAAAGATAAACTCTTGAAAAGGACAATTCACTATTGCTTGCTATTTTATAACATCTTCCTCCTGTCTAAGATCTCTTCAAAACTTCCTCAATATCCTTTAAATCCTTTAAATCCACTATGAGCCTTGATGATCCCAACACACTAAGCTGCCCCAAACCTCAGAGACTTTGCATTTCCTATTCTCTTTGTTACTGTGCTTCTCTTCTCACATCCATGTTATCCTCACTCCATCTGTAGATCTCCTGAAATGTCATCTTGTACACAAGCCTTCCCTTTATCATCTGGGCTCAGTGATACCTGGCTGTCACCCCAGCAGTCCAGGAGGCTGAGGCAGGTTAAGTGCAAGTTCAAGCTCAGCCTGGGTAACTTGGTGACTTAACAAACCCCTGTCTCAAAATAAAAAATAAAAAATAAAAGCAGGACTGGAGATGCAGTGCAGTGTGAAGGCCCTGGGTTCAATCCACAGTACTGCAAAATAATAAATAAATAAATATAAAATCTTGTCCCTGACTCCTTCCCTCAATGAACCTCTTTATCACGCCTCATTGTAACCAACTAACACAGTACCTTCATGTGTCTGCTTCTGTCTCCCCGTTGGAGCACTGGTGCCTGGGAGAGTGGTTGTCGTACTGAGTGGTAGGGTACTCACAGTCCCAGACAATGACTGGAGCATGACAAGAATTCACTAAAAATGTGTCCAATTAACATATAAATAGTGTGACTCTTCTGTGGTTGTTTTACTGTTTTAGCTGAGTTAGGCACTTTATTTGTGCTATCCTGGCCCTTTTTATTTACCCCTATCTTAGTATCTGTTACATTACAGCATTTTTGTTCTTTTTGTTTTTTGTTTTTGTTTTTTTTCCAGTACTGGGAATCGAACTTTCGATGTTGTGCTTGCCAGGCAGGTGCTGTGCCGCTGAGCTAAATCCCAAGCTCCCTGTTACAGCATTTTTGAAGCTGTTAATATATTTCTAGGAGACTGAGACTTAAGGAAGGAATAGTGTATTATTCGTGATGGTTCTAACAATGACAGGCACATAGAAGTCTCAGCAATTATCTACTGAGGAAAAGAAGACAAATTTCAGATTTTTGCAATTCTGATCTCCTCTAATCTTAAGATTTTTTTTTCAAGAAACCATAATTAATGAGGAGATAGAGGTAAGATTTTGAGTCACAAAATTGCTCCACACCACTAATTATCTTCTTGAACCAAAGAAATTAAACACTGAATTTACCAATATTTTTTTTTGTCCTTTTGAGACAGGGTGTCACTGTGCAGTTCAGGCTGGCCTTGAGCTCACTTTGTAGCCCAGGCTGGCCTCAAATTCACAATAATCCTCCACCCTCAACTTCCCATGTGCTAGGATTACAGGCAAGCACCACCACTCCTGGCCTACCAATAGTTTTGCTAATGGCTACATCCATTTGGTTGTACTATCATGAGTTATGAAACTTGAAGAGCAAGATATTAAAAGATGTGTATGTGTCCAAAATGACAAGGAAACAAAGAAGCTGGAGATGTTTGATCTAATCTTTAAAGGTGAAGATATTCAAACTTCGTGAGCTGGCACATACAGATGGCCCAGGGTCATTCATAAATTTATGCACAGTAGCACGGTTTGTAATAGCAAAAACTTTGAAAATGCACATTGTAGCAACAGAGGAATGCATACACAAGTGAACACTCAGGTAATAAAGTAGTCTTGATCAGTGATATTGTATAAACTTCAGCCATTCCAGCCATGTAGACCAGTGGATCTCAAGTGGAGGTAATTTGCCACCCAGAGGTCATTTGTCAATGTCTACACACCTAACTGTTATAACCACAGGGCATGTGACCAGCATCAAATGCCTTTAATGCATGGGACAGCTGCACGCAACAAAGAATTATCCGGTCCAAAATGTCAACAGCGCTGCTGGCGCTCTGACACTTCCAATTGAACGCCCCAATCTTCATTTCTCTGAACAATTCACAAGCAGCTGTACAGCAAAGAACTAAACATCCGGAGTGGATCTCGGCACTTAATGAAAAAAGTAGAGTTACAGGAGTGAAGTTACTATAAGCATGAATCCAGTCTCAGGTTTTATTTCAAAATGGAACCAATATTAACTTTTGAGGTTGTAATTATTTTGAGCATATTTGACCATTCCAGAACAACTGTTCATCCAAATAAAATATAAGTGTTCTTAGTTGAACAAATATAAGGTTTTCTGCAGATCTTGTTTAAATTTTTTTGGGGGGTGTACCGGGAATCAAACTCAGGACCTTGTGCTTGCCAGGCAGGCGCTGTACCACTGAGCTACATCCCTGGCCCAATCTTGTTTAATGTTGACTTTGATAATTGCCACAAAGAGTTCAGTAGCAATTTCCCATCAGGCATTTCCCCCAAACATGAAGTTGATTAACAGTGAGAGAATGGTAGAAGAGCGTGATACCAGCCAAGCGGGACATGCTCTTTACAACCAGCGCCACAGAGGTTGACTTCTACTTTTCTTTCATGTTGACCCGGCCTTCAAATAAAAGTGAAGCAAAATTTGATAGTAGAAGGAAGCAATTGCTGGAGGGTGGAAATCATTTTCAAACTAAAGAACACACAACAAGGGACCACACAGCCCTGGGCTGAAGTCCTCTGTTGGACCGTGCATTCCTTTTCTCATCTCCAATCTCAAACTTGATGAGAAGAAGAAAAAGAAAACAAGACTATCTCTATTACTTCTGCATTCTTTAATAAAATGCCTTAGACTGGGTAATTTATAAAGAATAGAAACTTATTTCTTACAGTCCTAGAAGCTGGGAGGTCCAAGAAGAAAGAGCTTCAGATTTGACGTCGGGAGAGGGCTAGGGCTCCTTCCTCACAGAGGGTGCCTCTCTCTGGGAGCTGCAGGCTGGAGAGGGCACAGTGGCTCCTGTGGGCCTCATTCATGGGCGAGAACTGTACATCCCCACAGAGCCCTCAGGATCAGTCACCTCCACAGAGGCCCTGCCTCCTAATGCAGTCACACTGGGTGTTAGGCTCCAACAGGGGTCTAAGGGGACATCAACAAAGACGAGGAGGTGGGAAAAAAGAAGAAAATGGATTAACAAAAGGGTAATTCTCTAGTGGTTCTCAGCCACTTCAGTGTGCAACACTGCAGCACTGACTTGGTTAAAGGGAAACAGGAAGAAAATGGGTCCTAGTGACCTTTCCTCTACTGTGCCTGTGAAACTAGCAGTTGTTGTTAGGCTCC
>NW_004955427.1:10223606-10236735 GCF_000276665.1 Chinchilla lanigera | reverse complement strand
GACTGGCACGGTGCTGTCCAATAGAATAGCCACTCGTCAAATATGGTTATTTAAATATAAATTAATTAAAATGAATTGAAACTAAAATTTATGTTATTCATTCACTTTAGCTGCCTTTCAAGTACTCGATAGCTACCTGAGTCTAGTATTTATCATACCAAGTGGTGCAAAAATAGAATATTTTCATCACCATAGAAAATTCTGTTATTCACCCATCAACACTCTACTGCAGTACAACATAAAAGTAGTCAGACTTTCACACACTGGAGAGATAAGACACAATCACACACACTCACACACATGGCTGTGCTCCCTATCAGTGCATCATCTAAAAAAAGATCAATTTTCCACCTGATAAATTTCATTCTTTCCCAAATGGAGTATTTGCATCTATTAAGTTAGTATAGATAATTTTCTGAAATCAAATGCATATAAACCTAGCAGCCATTTGAAAACCCCAGCACTATTTAATATTTTGTCATATTTTTATCCTTTGAACCCAGCATTATTTCTGCAAGTGATATCTGTGAGATCCATTCCTCTGACAGGCAATAGCTGAAGACCTCACAGCGGGCTGGAGACTCACCTTCAGAACCGGCTCTGGGCTGGACTTTGGGGACACAGCTGTGAGACCACAACCAGCCAACAAAACTTGCATTTTATTTCTAAAGACTCACAGAAGCATTTTTACCGTAAAGGGCATGTCTCTGATTTAAAATTATTCCCCGGATGCCTCACTTCCTGAGGCTATCTAATAGCCAGAGACTGATTCAACAATTAGATAAAATCTGCATTTTCCCAATTCAAAAGCAAGCTGACTGAAGTTTATTTAGCTAGAAATCCCTTGATAAATTATAAAAAGTGAGATATAAACAAGGCAAACACCATTGCATAATAACTAATTACAAAAATAAATGACTTTTTGACCAAATTAGAGGTTGATTTAAAAATTCAGCATTTCTTGGTAATGAAAAACAGAACAAAGCTCAAAACATAAGGATATAATGCATTTGCACATACATATGTCCCTAAGTGTACTATGCCATCTGGATCTTAATAGCTTTTTTATTCAAATGGGAAACAGGAAGAGACTATGACTAAATTTTGGAAATTTGGTCATCCTTACTGTGAGTATCAGAGATTTACTTCTTCTAGATGAGGATTATATAAAATTGAGAAGATAGATTAGGAAAGAATATGACCTCTGGTAAAGGAATAACTGTATTATTTACAAACTGTTGGAAAAATAGAGGAAAAGACAAGGAATTCTGATGTGGGAATGCTCAAATGCAATATCTCCTTTGAAAACAGGAAGATTAAAGGATTTCCATGGGGATGAGCAGGTCCTGCTCTGCTCCACATCACCCTGAAAATGGAAAATCTTCACTTAGCAGAGGAAGCACCACGTAGACATTCTTTGAAAGGCACAAGAGATCATATTTTCAAATGGGCAACATAATGAATGATCTGATAGAGGCTTTTCACGCTTTACTAATTTTGATGATGGAAGTCACATTTGATTAGCCTGGTTAAATGTCCATTGTCAAGAACAGTTTAGGGAGAGAGAACTGTCCTCTTGCACAGCCAGACTGTCAGTCAGGCTGACTGAGAATCTTATCCATGGTTAAGGTTCTCTTCTCAGGGTATAAATTAACTGCTTCACAAAGGCCTTCACAAAATGGCTTACATACTTGAAAATATGTAGCTATGAGAGAAAAAGATAATTTATTTTTTGAGACAAGGCCTTGCTGTGTAGTTGAGACTGCCCTTGAACACACCATGTAGCCTAGGCTGGCCTCAAACTTGCAGCGATCCTCTTGCCTCAGCCTTGCCAATTCTGGTATTAGAGGCATGCCACACCACTCTCAGCAGAAAAAATTTCCAAAAATTTGATTTTGTGTATCCCTGGAAAGGATGAATCAGGAAGATTTCCTCAAAGATTTGTTATTAAAAAAAAGAACATGGCATTTTCCTAGCAATGGATCTGCCTGGCTAACTGGGGGGGAAATAGCTACAGTTCCCTCCATCCAATATTTAAACAAACCAATAAATATTACAGGCACACAATGAAACAGTTTAGTGTTTTATGCTTAAACATAAGAACAACTCAAAGGTAATAATAGCTAGCATTTATTGAACAATGAGTTTGGACCAGACCCTGGATTGAGTTCATTATAAGTAGAATTAACAACTCTATTAAATAGATATATTAATTCAAAATCCAATTAAAAATATTGATGCTAGCCATGTGTGGTGGCCCACATGGTGATCCCAGCACTCAGGCTGAGGCATGACATATGCATGTCACCTTTTCTTTACCTTTTTTCTCTATCCTGGATACTCTGAATAATACTGAAATGAATTTAAGAATACAGATATCACTTGGAGATACTGATTTCATTTAAAAGAAATCACAGAAGCAGAGTGGTCACCACCAGCTTGCAGCTGGAGAAATTGAAGAAATGTCAGGCAAAGGTGGCTGGATATAGAGTGTGTGATGCTGAGATGAGGGGGGTGATTAGTAAATTAGTCCACTGATTGGCTATATTGGATATAAAGGGACAGAAAGAATCTGCTCATTGCCTTGCTGCCTTCTGCCTGCCATGAACTGTTTCTCCTCTGCAATGCCTCTCTGCTACACCACTCTGCCTTGGAGCCAGCCAGTTATGGACTCAAACTTCTACAAACTGTGAGCTACAATAAACCTTTCCTCTTTTAACTTTGGGTGTTGGGTGCTTTGTTTCAGCAATGAGAAAAGGGACTAAGACACAAGCCATGAAATACTGAGGGATATGAAAGAGTTGTTCCTCTGCTCTCTGGAAGGGTTCAACTCATTTTCCATACATTCAATGTATTTGCATTAAATGCTGGTCCCAGGTCAAGTGTTATTCTGGATGTTGTGAAATTTAGACCTGAATGAATTGGAATGACCTGGAGTTTATCATTTAGGGGTCCAGCCACTGTGTTGTTGCTTCAGGAAACCCAACAAAAGAAGAATCCACAGCAATAGGCATCTCACCTCAATCTCTGGGTAACAACATTATTAGCCCTTAAATACATGCAGTTCTCTTCTGAACATGACTTAGGCAGAATTCCACCTAGAAGACATTCATTATTATCTACTTTCATATCACTTAAATTTCAGCGTTCAATACTGTCACTGATAGGAATAGTTGCAACATTATTTGTGTCCTTCTGCAATTCATATGTTGAAGCTATGACTCCCACTGTGATGGTATTTGGAGATGAGACCTCTGGGAAATCGTTATGGCTAGAGTAGGTCATGAGGGTGGGAGAGCTTGTGATGGATTTGGTAGTTTTGTAAGAGGGAGAAATAAAGACATCGGGTGGAGTGGGCAGCATACTTCCTACTTGCAGGCCAGTAAGAGAGTACCCATCAAAATCCAACCAAGCTGTCATGCTGCTGTCAGACTTCTAGCCTCCAGACCTATGGAAAAACACATTTTTGTTGCTGAATCCATGCAGACTGTGGTATTCTGTAATGGCAGTCCAAGCGGATTCAGACATTTGTTCTCCCTCCTTTACTCTCTTGTTCAGGTCCCAATTCAGGATCAAGTTTTATATTTATTTATTGTACCTATTAATATAACGTCTCTCTGTCAACATTATGAGCACATAATTAAACTAGAGGAGGGTTGGGGATGTGGCTCATTGGTAGAGCACTTGCCTTGCTCTTGCCTGGCATGCACAAGGCCCTGGGTTCAATCCCCAGCACTACAAATAAATAGAAAAAAATTAAAAGAATAAAAACAAATAAACTAGAGGGGAAGTGGCTACAAGAGCTTTTTCTTTCAACTATAAAATGATAGTAACAACAACAACAATGATAATAGTAATGGTAGTAGTAATAATCATAACAAGGGGCAACTCTTTTGGAAAAACACTTACAAGGTACTAGCCAGTGTGTTCAGGGTTTTAAAAGGTCGATCTAATTAAATCCTCCCAACAATGTATAAGTGGCTCCTGCTACCATTCCCATTCCTCTATTGTTAATGACTTAGAGGAGTGAGGCTGCTTTCTCAAAGTCATAGCAGTATTTCAGTGGCAGAGCTAAAGCAAACTCTTTAGGACACAGCTTCTTGAACGTACATACAAATCACTGAGGCATCTTGTTAAAATGCAGATGCTGACCCCGTATGTCTGGAGGAAGACTGAGGTTCTGCATCGCTAATGAGCTCTCGGGTGATGAGGCTCGTTCCACTGAATACACTTGGAATAACAAGGCTCCAGAAGCACGGAACAAAAGAGTGGACTGTTATATAAGTGCTCACTAGATATTTCTTGAATTATTTAACAGTGGAAGAGACAGAAGAGAGAGAGGAAGATTTAAAAGATCTGTTGTTAGCCTCACTGATCGTCTGCAAGTTCTCCTTGTTATGCCTTTCTCCACAAGAGAGTTGTAAAGTCAGATCATTTGTGGACGAGCTGGAAGGTGTCCAGGAAGAAGATGCTGCCCAGTTACAGAGGACAATGCGATGACAGAAGCGGAGAGAAAGACCATCACCACCACGCAGGGCACGCCTCGCCACCGGATGTGTCTATTCGGTCATTGCATAATTTCAGTAAGACTCACTTTTCTTCTCCTCTAATTCCCTTGGCCTGGAACAACTGTACTTTAGGGTTTCAGAACATAAAGTGAGTACAAATACAGGGTATTGTGAAAGAGCTCATCACTTTAGAGGCAAGCCTGAAGCGGTCCTGTCCATAGTTACAGGGCTTTTTTTGTGGTTTTATTCTTGTTGTTGTTTTGAGCCAGGATCTTGCTATATATTTCAGGCTGTCAATGAACTAACTACACAGCCCAAGCTGGCTTTGAGCTTGCAGCAATTCTCCTGCCTCAGCCTCCCAAGTGCTGGGATTACAAGGCATGCCCCATCACACCTGGCAAATGTGTACTCTCACAAAACCATAATGAGTAATCACTAGAATGCACAGATACATTACTCTCCACAAGGGTTTCTTGATTATCATTGGTAATTGCTGCCAGCTCACATCTCCAGCAGCTATTAGACTGTTCTCTGTCACAACAGATGATCTTGTGTTTTGTACATTCTGCTGTCTGGGCAATGTCGCTGAGCACAGTTATTTTAAGGCACATCCATGCTTTTGCATGTACCAGTGGTTTGCTCCTCTTTTTTTCTCATTTTAAAGAGAGAAAGAAAACAAACGATAGAAATGATACAGAATTTCAAAACAAGATGATATAATAACAATGTTATTATATTGTATGTTGTTATCTTCAAAGTAGTTGTTCAGAATACTAGATACAGGCATACAAAAGTGATTGAACAATATAAGCACCAACTGTTCCTTTCAATGAACTAACTGAAATTGGCAGTACAATTATCTTAGCTATCTTGTATAGATATGTGTATCTTTTTCTCCCCTTCTTTCTTTTCTCTTTTTCCCCATCCCAGCTGTTCTTTCCTTTTGAGCAGTTTCTTTCCCTTTATTTCTGGATAGTAATTTCTCTGGCTGCACCACAGTTAGATTATCGTTTCCTGGGTGGTGGGCATATGGACTGCTTCCCACTTTGGGGTATAACAAACCAGGTTCTTCTGATGATACTGACACTTTCATCCTACAGGTTCATTTTGGGTCCTTGCAAATACATCTTCCGTATGTCTGCTTTACTTTTTGAGTACAGGACATACAGTTATAACTGTTTTTAATGTCCTTTACTTCTAACATTTGTGTCTGTCCTCAGTCCAGAGTGATTGATTGATTGATTTTTCTCCTGATAGTGCAGCATTTTCTTCTCCCTTTTAAAGGCCTGATTAGAAATGACCACAGCCGCGGTGAGTCTAGGATTCAGTACTCCCCACTGCTGCGGCAAGGCGCTCCCTCAGTGTCTTCCCCTCTGTTCCGTGGACTGAGTCTTGCCCTGGCTGTTGTGGGGGCTCCTTTCCCTGTCTTGTGCATTGATCTGCCTTTCCTGGACCTTCAGTGGTTCTTCCCCAGCTCTGCACCAGGTCCTCACAAGCAGCGCTGACCAGTGCTTGCAGAACACCCCGGAAAATCCTTATGGATCTCAAGTTCTCTCAGAGGCGGCTGCTGCATTTCTGGGCTTCTGCCTTGCAAATTTCAGCTTCCCTCTCTCTCTGTCTCTCTGTCTCTCTATCTCTTTCTCTTTGTCTCTGTCTCATTCTCTCTCTCTGTCTCTGTCTCTCTGTCTCTGTCTCTCTCTGTCTTTCTCTCTGTCTCTCTCTCTGTCTCTCAGTCTATCTCTCTCTTTGTCTCTGTCTCAGTCTCTCTGTCTTTCTGTCTCTCTATCTCTCTCTTTATCTCTCTGTCTCTCTCTGTCTCTGTCTGTCTCTGTCTCTCTCTCCTCTGTCTCTCTGTCTCTGTCTATCTCTCTGTCTCTGTCTCTCTCTCTGCCTCTCTGTCTATCTCTCTCTATCTCTCTGTCTCTCAGTCTCTCTGTCTATCTCTCTCTGTCTCTCTGTCTCTGTCTCTCTGTCTATCTCTTTCTCTTTGTCTCTGTTTCATTCTCTCTGTCTCTGTATCTCTCTGTTTCTCTGTTTCTCTGTCTCTCTGTCTCTGTCTCTGTCTCTGTCTCTCTCTCTCTCTCTCTGCTATCTCCCCCTTTTTGATCTCTCCCTTGGAATCTCTCTCAGTTCTCCTAGTGGGATTAACTGAAGGTCTCAATCCACTTGCTTCCCATTGTTCCAAGACTACTGTCCTTCACAGCTGACATCTTAAAAACTGATTTCATACATTTTTCCTGCTTTGGGGTTTGCTTGTTCTGGGAAGAGAGTAAATCTCGCAATTCTTACTCCATCTTGGAAGTAGCAGATATCAAAATTTATTTCTTAAATTTGTGCTGCAGTTTATCTTTTCGAACTCAGAGACCCTAGTACCAAGACTAACTCCCCTCTTTCACAGAGGTCTGAATTTTATCTCTATAAGGCCCTTTCTCTGAACTTTTTACCCCTTTGACACTAGGGGTTGAATCCAAGGCTACTACTAAGCTATACCTTCGCCTACTACTAGCTATACCTATATCTTATCTTTTGAATTTGAAACAGTGTCTTGCTAAGTTTCCCAGGCTGGCCTCAAACTTGCTGGCCTCCTGCCTCAGCCTTCCAAGTAACTGTGTCTGGACTTTTAATAGTTACTAATTTCACAATCTTACCTTTGTTTCTCCTGCATTATGATGGTGTTATGGGCTAAGCTGCGTCCTAAAACAAAAATGCATGTGTTGAACTTCTAACGTTCCGTACCCTAACCCTAACCCTAACCCTAACCCTAACCCTAACCCTAACCCTAACCCTAACCCTAACCCAGTGTGACTCTATTTGGAGACAGGGCTTTAAGATGTGATTAATCAAAATTTGATGAGGATAGGCCCTAATGCAACAGGACTACTGTTCTCCTGTGGAGGATGTAATTAATCCTCACGTGTCCCAGCGCTGCCAATAGTCTGCTCACACATGCTGCGACTTTCCTTGTATCTCTCCTCTAAGCAGGGGAGACATTCAGTAGGTGACTGTGGGAGCAAATCAAAGAGTCTGAGTAGAATCTCAAGAATTTTGCAACTGTGAGCTCTAAAGTTCTTGCCTGTGGTCTGTTTCGATGGGCACATGGCCAGATAGGGCTGTTCTAATGAACTTAAGGAATAAATTTACCCTGGTATAGCAAAACTGAGAGAACTGAAAATGATCAAAAATGATAAAACAAAAAAAAAAGCAGTAGTGCTAGAGTCCAACTTATGATTACTTGAGAAATATTTTTTTGTCTTTTTGAGACTTGCTATGCAGCTCAGGCTGGCCTTAAGCTCATTTTGTAGCCCAGGCTGGTCTTGAACCCACAACAATCCTCCTGCCTTGGCCTCCTGAGTGCTGGGATTACAGGCGTGTGCCACCATGCCTGACTGTACTTGAAACTTTTTCATTGGTTTACAAAGTAGTCAAAAGTTGATCATTATATAAGCACTAAATATTATCATTGTCTACATTGCTTAGAACCTAATCTGTAAAAAACGGTAGTAATCATGTTGCTAATACATGATAAATATATATAAATAACAGGAAAAATATCCTTTAGAACCCCTAAACTGTTTAACCTTAATCCAGTGCTCTCTAAAAGTAACCTGAAATGACATAAGTGTCAGCAAGTTGAAGCCACATACTTCTTCTTCACCTGTAATTTAATGTAGTATTTATGTTCTCTTGGTTAAACAAGTCCATGGATTCATGAAAAACCACTGTTATAATAAGGAAAATGATCTTTCCATTCAAAAAGTTTAGTCAGAAACAAATAGCTGCACCTCCTTGAAAGATGAGTCTGGATTGAAAGGGTTGGAATGTTTTGAAGTGATAATTTTTAACCATTTGGGCAGGAAAGGAAAGCAAAACAAATGTTTGTCTTGACCAAGGAATTGAAGAAAAGCCAGCTTGAGAAAGATGACTATAATAACTTCCTGCCAACCTCAAATCCATCATTGCTTTCAAGTCTTCTGAGTCCAGGAGATCACATCACACTGGTACGGCTCTCTCTGGACTGAGTCAATCCCACCAAAGTCACAGGCTGAAGCCCCATCGAGGGTGGCTGGCATTTAGACATGGGGGTTGGGAAGGAAGTTAGTTTCAGATAAGGTTACAAGGGTGGGGTGCTCTTGTAAGGAGACACCAAAAATGCTGTCTCACCAGCCTGGAGAATTCCCCAAGAGAAATTTATTCTCTCACAGTTCCAGAAGCTGGAAGCCGGAAATCAAGACATTGGCAGGGGCAGGTGCTGCAGGAGGCCCTGGAAGGGACTCTGTCCTGTCCCCCTCCTCACTGCTGACTTGCAGGCATTCACAGGGGTCCCTGGCTCACAGCTGCCTCGCTCTAGCCTCTGCAGTTGTCTTCCCAAGGCCTTCTCTGTGCACCTCCATGGGCCTGTGTCTATTTGCATCATCTTATAAGGCCACAAATTCTTGGGCTCAGGGCTCATTTTTACTAATTACAGCTACCAATGCATGTTTCCAAATAGGTCACACTTTGAGATTCTTAGTGAAGAAGACTGCTGGGGATGCAATTGTCCAATGCATTACGTACTTCAGCACACAGACTTGCTACAGGCCGAAGCAGCGAAACTCAGATGATGCTCCTGTATGATCTTGGCAGAAGAGAAACTTTAAGGGAGAGGGGATGTTGTTAGAGGACACTTTTGAGTCCTGTGCTCCAGCAGTGTATCATGTGGGCCCTGGGTTTTCTCTGTCTTTGTCATCTTGGTAAGGGAAAAGCAAGCTTGGCATTATGGTACATAACAGTAATCCCGGCATTCTGGGAGGCTGAGATAGGAAACTCACAAGTTCAAGCCCAGCCTGGGCAACATACATCAGGTCTGAAAATTAAAAGGGGCAGGTGTGAGGATTTAGCTCAGTGTGAAGGCTCGGGGTTCAATCCCCAGCAACACACACACACACATACACACACACACACACACACACACACAAAGTTCCTTTAGTTCCATGTATTCATCTCTGTTTTCCCTCCTTTCTCCTAGTTGCCAAGACAAACGTCATAGAATGGTACCTCCCATGAAGAGTAGCTTAATATTTTTATTTTTTCCAGTCAACTCACTCAGGCCCCCTTCCGTCCCTCTCAGACAAAAACTCTCTTTCCCTCAAGAAATATATTCTGCTCTTAATTTCCGTTGTTCCTAAAATTCATTCTTTGATTTTAGAGAACATGAACTCATCCCAGATACTTTTCAGGTTTGGAGTTTCTTTTTCCGATATGATTTGGAGGTCTTCCACTCATTTGACAGAGTTTGCTTTTGAGAGATCATTTGACAGAATTTGCTTTTGTTTTGACTTTGGATTGGGACTCATTTAAATAACAAATTTTTATGTTTCAAATTTTGTTGTCTTTGCCCATTGCTTAAAATTGCTTATGCTTTGTCTCTTATATAGTTTTGTTAAAATGTTGATAAATCTTAAATTAAAATATGGAAAGGTTATAATTTATGATATTTCTTTAATGGGACATTTTATTCCTGTTTTGTTCTTCTATACGTTGCATTTAAACTAGTTACTAAATTTATTAGTATTCCTTGTTTGACTTTATTTAGACAATAGTGCTAGGGAGAGTATCATTAGAGCACCCCCTGGTGGACTTCAATATAAACTTCTGTAAAATGGGTCCTTTTATATCTAGCTCAGACTTAGAAAACGTACATGCCTATGTAATAAACCATGGGGCTCCTTCCACCATTTAAAAAAGACATTAGGTTGGTGGCTGCTCTTAAGAGTTGGAGGACAGACTGGCTTTGATCCTCCTGTGCACGCTACAGGAAATGTCAGCCCTGTTCTTCTTCAGTTTCCTTTCTCTGGCCTTACTCTTAGTCTTTTTCTACCACTTTGTACTTTCCTTTCTAGAGCATGTAAAATTAGAAAAGAACTCTAGACTGTTCCAACTAAGTTAAGCCCATAGAAAATGAGTGTCTGCTAATGCCAAAGACATGAAATTCACCTTAGAAGGGGAACACATACCCCATCTCTGGGTCAGATGAGATATCAGAATTTTTCCCATCCAGGAGAACACACATAAAAGCCATGTCCTGGCTCAGTGTTCTGGGCAAGTCTCCCTTGGGAGACTAAACCTGAGACACAGTGGAGAGAATGGACTTCTGGGTGACACCAGAAAGAGCTTTCTCCAAAGCAGCACACTTATGGGACCAAAACATATTTAGTCTAAGGGAGGATCTCCCACCGTTCCTTTTCTCCTAGGTCTGGTTATCATGTATGTGTATAGAAAAAATAATTTGACAGTAAGTTATGGACTTTAAAACTTTTACTGTAAGCTTACAAAGTGCTAGGTAATTATTGGATTAATAACCCTTAGTTATTGCAGGCTGATCAAGCCCAAAATCTGCCCAAGGAGTGGACAGCAAAGGCTTAAATAGATAAGAAAATTGAAATGATTTCAGGCTCCAGGAGGAGCTCTATCTCTTTCATTGAATTTGAGATTCTCTGAGTGAAGACAAAGACTTCTCTAGGCAGCCCATATTAGGTTTTCAAACAAAAGAGGAAGATATTCAAGAAAACATGGGAATCTAGCAGGACCTTGGGAAATATTTTCCCAAGTACTAAACTATGTCAATCAGGAGAACTACCTCATCTTTAGGCTAGCATTTATTGTAGGAATGTGGAGCCTGAAGCTGCAGTCTACTTTTTCTTAATCGGGGTTGGAGCCAGATGTTCTTAGCTGTCCTGCTCTTATCTTGTCCTTTGAGTTGTCACAGCTTCACAGGCCAATACAGGCCTCAGTGGGGACCAGTGACTCAGAGAGGTTGACTTCCCATGAATCTGATGCCCATTTTCAGACAAGATGCCTAAGCTTCAGACAACTCACAAGTAAACATGGAAAGTCAATTGGTTAATATTAAATCCTACTCAGAGCACTTTGTAGTGGTCTCCAACAGGTAATCTTGCTCAGGCTTTTAACTATCCCTTGTAGAACTTTGACAAACAGTGGCCACTCTGCCAACTAGTTAAATGCAGCTGCCACACTTAAAGCAGAGGACAGATTTCCCCAGCATATTTTGGTGAATCACCACTGCAGTCAATGGCCAATGGAATGTTAACCAGATAGACAGTTCAGTTCTTTTCTGGAGACTGACCTCTGGTTGTGTGGACCAACAGAAACTGAGAACAACTGAGGGGCCATGGCCAAGGCTACTCACTGTTGGGTACCCAAAGGTTCCTCGGTGGAAACTGGCTCTTGATCACTGAAAAAATCTCCACTTATCTGTAATACTTATCTCTGTGCTCGTAAACAAGGAATTCTCCCGAAGCTTTTCAGTAGAGTCACTTGACTATCTCTCCCTTCAGAAATTAGGCCGAGGCAGCTTGCAACAATTTACATTTCACAACAGCTAGCAGGAAATGAGTTACACCTGTGCCTTACATATGCTAACTAAGAGTAAGAAAGAGATTCTAGTCAGCCTTAATGAATGTGCTTTTACCAACACAAGATGTGATTGTCAGATGATAAATATAAGTGTAACCTGTGCGCTTCAAAAATTTAAATAAAACAGCTTGTCCTGCTTCTAGGAAAGGTTGCCTTGGTGATTAGATGGATGACACAAGTGTCTTAGAAATTTCTGTGCCCTAGGGCCCAAGGTGGAATTCATCAAATCAGTTGTCCCTTTTATCTATCTCCAGAGGTGATGATCTCTTTGACAGCACAGTAGGAAAAACGCTCTACTTCCAACTAACTTTTTTTTTTCCGTGGTACCGGGAATCAAACTCAGGACCTTGCGCTTGCCAGGTAGACATCTGTGCCACTGAGCTATATCCTCTGGAAGCCAACTCACCTTTTTATATGTCCTCTTCCAAACAATAAAAAGAAGTAGTTATTCTGTCTTCTTCATATGTTCCTGTCACCAGACCAATTGAAACTTACGTTATCAATGTTCCATAGGAGTAAGCACAAAGTTCATGAGATTTCTGGGAGGATAAAATTGTGTGCCAGTTCAAGGGTAAATAGACTGGTCAGATTTTGTATTCTGCTCTCTCCAGATGGCATCTACCTGCTCTGGAGTGGAATCTACTCGAGGGACACCTTGCGGATATAAAGATCAATTACAAATAAAAGGGGATGCCCAAACTATTTCTTTTTGTATTTCAGACACAGGATATTCACAGTTGAAGTCTCTTACTCCTTTGGAGTGCATCCTTAAGCACTGGAAGATGTGTGACCCTTACACATTGAAAAAGAGTTGCTTAATATTTTTCTGTGCATGCATGTAGCCTACCTACTCCCTAGAGCCAAAATGGAATGCGGACAGAAGTATTAATTATGATGTTCTTCTACAACTAAAATCATACTATGAAAAGGAGGAAAAATGGTCAGAATTATGTTATGTTCAAAGCTTCTTTACCTTAAAAATCCATATTTAGGGGAGCGCCAGTCTTCCGGCTGGCTAGCTTCCTGACTGCTGGCTCCCGGAGGGTGGGCCCCCGGTGCACAGGGAGCCTTGGGCGGGGAGCGCTGGTCTTTTGGGGTCTTCGGACCAGCGACTCATTCCCGACCTCATGGTTCCCCGGACGGAGGACCTCCGGCGCACAGGGAGCCTCGGGCGGGGAGCGCCAGTCTTCCGGCTGGCTAGCTTCCTG
>NW_004955427.1:10220371-10221828 GCF_000276665.1 Chinchilla lanigera | reverse complement strand
CTAAGTCCCCCCTATTATTATGTTATCCTTCTTTTATTCTTTAAAATAAAATATATATATATATTTTAATTACAACAGCTTCCATAGTAGGTAACAAGATAAAAATGTATTCTCAGTTTAAAGGCTGGTCATCTTACAAATTTATAATTAAAGTCTCAAATTAGTTAAAAAAAAAAAAAGAATCCGTATTTATGATCAAGGTATAATTATGATGCATATGAGACTACCTATGCTCATATGTCTCTTTCTCTCATTGACTTAAAGCAGATCAAGTTAGAACTAGGAGACTTTTCAGATGATCCCGGTAAATATATTGATGTCTTTAGAGGATTTACTCACACCTATAAGCTAGGCTGGAAAGATGTAATGTCAATCTTAAATCAAACATTGACCTCTAATGAGAGTCAAACAGCATTACAAGCTGCTATTACATTTGGGGATGAATATCATACTGTTAATTTTAAACAACCAGAAGATAGATGGCCAGGGGAGCAATCAGTTCTCCCTGGAACCCAAGCAGTCCCTACCCAAGACCCCTGCTGGTGTAACAGCCAGACAAGAGATTGGAGCAAAAGATTTTCAAGTGCGTATTTTTGAAGGTCTAAGAAGGACTAAAACCAAGCCTTCTAGTTATTTTAAATTTTCAGCTATTTATCAGGAAAAAGATGAAAACCTCTCTGCTTTCTTAAAAAGTTTACTAGAGGCACTGGTAAAACATATGTCCATAGCTCCTGATCCAACAGAAGGACAGATTTTGGTTAAAGACATGTTTATTACCCAGTCAACTTTAGATATTTAAAAAAGAGCTAGAAAAGATAGCTTTGGCTCCAGATAGCTCATCTGATACATTAGTGAACACTAACTCCTTAGTATTCTATAATCAGGACTGGGAGAAAACCAGGGAGAGAAAACAAAGAGATCAAAATGTGGCTGCTTTTGTTGTGACCTCAAAAAAAAAGACACTAGGTCTGATTCTCTGGGCTCCAAGAAGAGCTCAACGACTAGGTTCTTCTGCTACTGCTGTCAAAAGCCAAGCCACCTTAAGAGGGACTGCCTCCACAGGCCCCAAGCCCTGCCCTGACTGCCAAGTCAGCCACTGGAAGTGAGACTGCACTGTGAGGTGGAGGCCCCAGAGCTCAGACTCATCTTCCCAGGTGGTCCAGAAAGACTGAAGGGCCTGGGGCTGCCTCCTCCCTCTGGCTGAACTGCCATCTCTACCTGTCATCTCCACAGAGGGGCTCTGAGTGATCATAACTAGAGGAAAAAACCAGCCTATTGCTGACACTGGCACAGGTCTCTTTGTCCTTCTCCAACTGTGACCTTCCTTCTAGTCTTCATACCTCGATAAAAACAGTCACTAGAAAAATATCTCACTTAAGCTGTAACTGGGATAACTTTCTCTTCACCCATTGCTTTTAGTTATGCCTAAAAGCCCAGCTCTCATCCTGGAGAGATTT
>NW_004955427.1:10218485-10219541 GCF_000276665.1 Chinchilla lanigera | reverse complement strand
GGAAGCCATTACTGGCTCCTCTTGGTGAAAATCTTTGTGACGGAATTCATAATTATCCTGTTGATCTTGTTATTTGACCCATGCATTTTTAGTTTCTTTTCCTCAGACTTAAAGCTATACTCTTACCCAAGATGAAAATGCCTGGTGTCTATGGAGGGCCTTTAGATAGAAACTCTGGAGAGGATCTCCAACTGCCAGTCAACAACCATGACTCGCTTCAGCCTGAAGAAGCCAGAGTGGTCATTCCCCATTACTCCCTTACAGCAGTTCAGGTTACTTCTTCAGAGGCGGGAATGTTGTAGGCAACTGAGTAGATAGAAATACTAGATAAAAATATTATAGGCAGTCAGACAAGGCTAGGAGAAGATGAGCTACCTTGCAACTGTGGGAGAGACAGCACTTCCACTGTGGGCCAGACTTGGAGACAGAAGATTAAACAAATGCACTCACATACCTCCCTAGGGATGATACCAGGGATTGATATTCTAAATAGGTATCAACCACCATCAAAAAGCCAGGAAGAGTCATTAACCCAATCCCCTACAGGAAAAGCCCCATTCTATATTCATGCCCAGCTGCTATGTGACTCACTTCCTCATTTGATCCCAATTTAATCAATTTTACCTGAACAATTATACTTGTAATCTTATTGGCTGACTATAGTTTTGTCCCACCTCATGCCCACCTTGTGATTTCCCATGTTTCCCACCTTGGACTCACCTCACCCCATGGCTTTGCTCTGTAAAAATCCCTGGAAAAGACAGGTTCCTTGGCAACCCACTTGGGTCCCCTTCTGTCCCTCTCTTGGACAGAAGCTTTCTTTCCCTCAATAAATATATTCTATATATATATATGGTTATTTTCTCCTAGATAAGAGTTAAAGCCAGACATGGTGGCACACATCTATAATCCCAGCATTCAGAAGCCTCAGGCAGGAGGATCCCCATGAGTTCAAGACCAGCCTGGGCTACAGGAGCAAATTCAAGGCCAGGATGAACTACATAGTGAGACCTTGCCTCATAAAGAAAAAAAAGATGTAAAGATGGTAGTGTGATT
>NW_004955427.1:10215851-10217769 GCF_000276665.1 Chinchilla lanigera | reverse complement strand
AGTAAGAGCAGACAGGCACCAGGGACACAGCCCTAGTAGCCCATCTCCAACGAGCCCTCACCTTCCAACAGCACATTCAGCTTTGAACTTATCGATAGAAGAATCTATTGATGAGCACAGCACCTCATGAGCTAAATCATCACACACATACACACTCATACTACACCACCACTAACTAGTCAATGTCTCTTTCTCCTCAGGCTGGTAGAAGGCAGGTACTACTTAGTTTATTCCAACCTTCTATGTCCATCTCTGATTTATCCAATCAAACTCAAAAGAAATAAAAGAATAAAGAAAGAAAAGCAGAAAGGAAGATATATTTGGAAAGTTGTCAAAGGAAAGAAACCAAAATTTAAACATTAGAGATAAAAACAGAGAACTAAAAATTTAAAAAAAGATAAATGAGACAAATAAACAGTTTAGTAACATGTTTCTGCATGTGAAAAACTTTCACCTGGAGAATAATAGACGTCTTATTAAGGGCTAGAAGGAGTTTGTTTTCAGTGAAAGTAGAAGAGACAAAATCACCACCTTTACTAAGCACTTACTATAGGCACCACACAATCATTCTTACCTAGCAGCTTATGATATAATGGAAAGACAGCTGTGCGTAGAAAGGCTAATAGTCAGTTCAGTGGAAGAGATTAGGAGGGTTTCTAGTATGTAATTACACAGTAGGGTACCTATAGATAACCGTAATGTACTGTGTGTTTCAAAAAGCTAGAAAGAGTTTGAACGTCTTTACCTCAAAAAAGTGATAAACATTTGAGGAGATAAATATGCTTGTCCTGGCTTACATATCACAGCACATGTTCGTGCATTTAAACATCACATGGTGCCTCACAAATATGTACAATTTTATCTTGTATGTACTGTTCTATTTTTTAATTAAAAAAATCTGTAGTTGGGTGTAGTGGCTAGTAATACCAGCACTCAGGGAGTCTGAGGCAGGGGCATCACAAGTTTGAAGCCTACCTGGACCGCTTAGCAAGTCCCTGTCTCAAAGAAAAATAAAACATTTACAAGGGCTGGGGATGTAGCTCAGTGTGAAGGCCCTAGGTTCAAACCAGAGAGCACATGGGTGTACACACACACACACACACACACACACACACACACACAGCATCCGTTAGAGGAGAAAGGGGTCTTCCTGAATGGTGAACTGAAATGGGAAAGAGTTTTCTGAAGAGATACAATGTGCGTTTCTATCAGTGAATGACAGAACGGACGCAACCAAAGAGAGACACAGGAGCGAATCCCACAGGACTTGACTGGAGTCTGAGAGTGCAGATTTAGTGGCTCCCTAACGAGAATCATTTCTCCTTACGCCCGCCACAGCCGATCCACACGGCAAACTCTCTCCCCCAACTTTCCCTCTCCTTTCCACTACGCAGCTCCACCGGCCTTCCGTTTGCTCTGTCATCTAAAACACAAAAGCAAAACTCCTCTGTGTAAGCTATCACCCCACTTTCATGGTTTTTAATGAAATGTGCCCTTCAAAGAATCGTTTGCACGCCCTGCCTCCTATCTCTGTCTTCCAGCTCTGTGTCCCACTGTCACCAGGCTCCCCACACCACACACTGTACCGGGCCTCCAGTGACGTCCAGATGGCTCGTGTCCGTGTGTACTGCTCCTCCGGCCCCGCGTCTTGGCCTTTTCAAAACACTGGGCTCTGGAGCTTTGCTCGTAGGGCACTTGGCTGTTACAGGAGCTTTCTTTGGTTGCCCGATCTATGATTTTGGACTTGATTTCTCAGTCTATAGTCTTGAGCTCATCCCACCACTTCGTATCCATTTCCCTCTTAATTGTTCCCTTTGCATTTACGAGTTAACATCTGATAGAATTTACTTTTTTGTTTTCTTCTTTTTTTTTTTTTGTTTGAGACAGGATCTCACCTTGGTATTCAGATTGGCCTTGA
>NW_004955427.1:10205831-10215149 GCF_000276665.1 Chinchilla lanigera | reverse complement strand
ATTATTATATTTATATTCCAGTGGTTTTCAATCATGTAGTGCTTATGCATATTAAACTAATTGGATATGAAATTTGGAGAATTATTTAGATCCTTCAAGAAAATAAACCATAAATAACTTATATGCTCTCAAAATAATACTATACCACATTACATCTAAGTTTCTATCAATGCTACAGCTCAGCATTCTGCTACCTACCTTTGAAGAAAAAGAACACACATTAAACTGTGACGAAGTATTTCTCTATGAATTTTTATGTCCACTGAGTTTTTCAGATTGGTTGAAACATAAATTTGTATCATACATTGTTCTTGTGCTATTACTGTAAAGATTTAAATAAAAAATTGATTATTGTTGTTAATCCTTCACATTCATAGGCTAATGTTACCTTTTGAATAACTTTTCAACTCAGTATCACTGACATGTTTTTTCCTACAAATTTTATCCATCACCTTCTCAATGCAATAGAACAGTCTGCTGTGATCTCTGGGGCCTTTTCTGCTCTTCCTATGAAGCACTGATGCAAAGATGCCGGCCCACTCAGAACTTGGAGTCTTTAACACATGTTCTCGAAATGCTCTGTTGGTGAAATGCTGGGGCACGGTGGTTTCCAGTCCACCACCAGGAACAACCAGCACAGGATTCTCTTGCCCAGGAAATGGTACCTGTTCGTGTCTGTCCCCCAATGACCAGTTAATGTAGGACGCCCAAGGTTGCACGACAGTTAATGTTGATGTGCTGTGTATATCCTAACTTCACAGATGTTCAATGTGGATCTTAGCACAGACAGTATACAGTGACGAACTTCACTGCACCTTTTATTAGGTATCATTAGGAAATTGCCATTATTTTTTTCTGTTTGAGTTCACTGAGACTCCCTGACTCAGGTCTGTGACCCACGGGATCTACCTTTTACATCTCAATAGCACAGAAATATGCTATTTTAGGCAACAGACCTTTAAGTTGGTCTGGAGGCTATTATTAGAGATTAATAGAAAAATGACATCAATAGAACCGAGAGTCCTGCTCGGGCTGGACCATGAGCAGAGAAAATGTTCATATGCAAGGGCTGTCATGGGTCAACTTAGTTTTGCCTGGCTGCTTGCAAGTATAAGCTTTAAGTTATAAAAGCAAGTGACTGAGAACCAGGCGTGATGATACACATCCGTAATCCCAGCACTCGGGAGGCTAAAGCCAGACAATTGATGTTCAAGGCCAACCTGAACTACATGGTAAGACTCTGACTCAAAAAAAAAAGGAAAAGGAAAAGGAAAAAAGAATAAGGGACTCAGACTCACAGTTTAATACATTTGTATTAAGAAAGAAAAAGTTCACGTTAGGTGTCATCATTTAACATCTACTGAGTTCCATAGGTCTTAAAGCAGGTTATGCAATACAGTATTAAAGGTAATGCTATAATCCTCTGTAAAAAGTGTTGGCTTTTTCAACAGGAGCATGAAAGGAAAGACCTTCCTATATTATAAGCTAATTCACAGTCTTGGAAAACCTATTAAAATCATGGGATATTATGCTCAAATCTTTTAGACTCCTTTGCTACAAGACAAGGATTAGAAACCTGGCTATAGAGACTGTTTCAGACCTGTGATGCTTCAATTTACTCTTGAATTTGAGACTGCAAGAGCTTCCCCTGAAGGAGAGAGCATTGTGATTTTTCCCCTTCTAGAATTAGTCAGGTGAAAACAATAAACTGAAAGACTAGCTATATAAATTCACCTGGCAGATGAACACGTGTGGTGGATTAACCATTGGTCAACCTGTAAAACACCCAGCTGAACTGAAGCAGTGTGATGCTGCGTGTGAGAGACCCACCTGGGGATTGTTGCCAAGAGCATACAAAGCAACCTGAAGGGGAAGATGGTGTGCTATTTTTCTCCTGGAGAAGCTGGTTTTCCTGATGTGAACTTGTCTGTTATCATTGGAGAAGCTCTGGTCCCCACTGTCGCTAAGGATGGCTGCTGTTCTCTTGGGGGAGCTCTGGTCCTTACCTTGAGCACCACTTCCTGGCTCCAGTGGGGATTCCTCAGCCTGCTGGCACAGATCCTTCATCCCACTTGTGCAGACTTTCTACTTTCCACCATTGACCTTTGGGCCTTCCCAGTGCAAATCCTTCATACAGACTTGCATTGTCGTGGACTCTCAGCCTCCAGCTGGACTTGTGCAGGACATTGTGGTGGGATTCAGGCCCTCAGCTGGATTCTTTGGGTCTCTAGTGCGTGGCCAGATCTCTTCTTGCTCTCTTCTGCTTTGGAATCTTTGGGTGAATATTATAAAATAATTCTATAAATTATGTGTCCTACATTACATTGTTTCCTTTGCCAACCCTGACTACAACATGCTTCTTAGTATTCCCACAGCACATTACAAGGCTGGGGTTGTTGAAGCCCAAGCCTTGGGAGGTCTGAGTAACACCCAGGGCCCCTGAGATGAGCAGCAACAGGGCTAAGATGGGAACCTCACCTGCTTAGCCATCTGCATATGCTCCACTACCTTCACACATGCTGAAAGATTATGACTCTGCAGTGTATGGTGGGCTTTGCCTCCATAAAATCCTAGATTTCTGAGAAGGAGAACTAGGAAAGATGTCCAGAATGAGATAGAGGCAGAGGTTGGTTTCTATTTGCCTGGTAATTAGTCTACCTACTTTCTTAGCAGAATTTCTAGAATACTCTGTAGGTTCTTCAGCTGATGCTGCTAGTTAGATCCTTTCCCAAGACCATTTTGTAACCCTCCACCTCCCTGTTTTGTGCTAATTCCTCTGTCTTCTCAAAAGTGGGATAAGTAGGAATGGAAAAATCTAACAGAGCAGTGTTCTTGCCCCCTAACTTGATAATCTAGAGTCCTGGGCTCAAAGTCAGGTTTTCAACCTGGGATGATAAGCAGCTTGGAGCAGCTTCACCCATCGCTGTGAAGAGGAAACCAACCCAGGCAGAATTCAGGGTTTGGGGGCATTTTGTTTCATTTTTGTTTTTGTGATACAAGGGATTGAACCCATGGCCTTTCTACTGAACTACATCCTCCACCCTTTCTTAGTACTTTTTATTTTGAGACAGGGTCTCTGGAAGTCTCTAAATTGCCCAGGCTGGGCTAGAACTTCTGATTCTCTTGCCTCAGCCTCCCGGAGCACTAGGGTTACAGGTGCACCACTATGCTCAGCCTCGGGATATTTTAACATGATCTATTCTGTGACAGGCCCTTCCTGAATAGAATGAGCCCCTAATTCTCTTCCAGAATTGCTTAATTGCTTTTTTTTTCTTTTCCAAGTCCTTCTCATCCTATAAATTCAGGCAGCAACAGGAAATCTCTTCAGCTTCCTTCCCCCTCCCTGTTACTCTATTTATAGCACCAAATGCTGGCAGGTGTCAGCAGTAAAATTAAAGAGGGACCACAAGAGTCTCTCCAAGCTGCTGTGGTTACTGAGGGTGCATCTAACACTTTGCATTAGCAAGTCGCTGCTCAGTTGTCTTCATCTCGATATTCGGGGCATTTTAAAGATACAGGATGATTTACTGTTTTCCAGGCTGCAAACAAAGCCCTTCTCTACACTGTGTGCATATGAGCAGCTAATACCCAAAACACTGGGCCCCGAGGAATCATGATTCAAGCTGAAACCCCTCACTAAAAGCACCTGTGTGGGCCGCAGTGCACTCAGCTACAGTGTGATAAAGCAGATGTAAGTAGCTATGCGTTACAACAAAGAAATGGAGCCAGGGCTTGAGGTGGGCATTCCTGAGCCTGGAGAGTTGGTGCTCAGGCCATGCGACGCAGCCTTGGCAGGAGGATCGCTGTGAGTCTGAGGCCAGTCTGGGCTGCACAGTGAACTCAAGGCCGGGACTCTGTCTCAAAAAAGACAAAAAGAAGAAAGATGGCTTTAAAGTGTACACACAACTGGCCCAACACGTTCATCTAGAAAATGGGAAGTTGTCATCAAGAGGTAACTTCGGGGCAGGGGAGCTGCTTTCTCCGCTGCTCTTGCTTTATGAGCTTTATCACAAAGGAGCCAAGAAGCTCACAGCCTTCGAGTTTCAGAACTATGAACGAGGACGAGTGGGCAGGAGGAGGAAAAAGGGCCACTGACCCACAGTGACTTGCTGTACTTCTCTGTGTACGCACCAGGGACAAGTCTATACTCGACCAGTGGGTGACAGGCATGTACCCAAATCCTGCCAGCTTCTTCCAGCCCTGTCAGCTGATAGAAATGAGAAGATGGCCACAGGAAAAAGGAAACAACCAGAACTCAAGGAATGACAGTGAAGCCGGGCGAGTGATGCAGGCCTGTAATCCCAGCGCTCCCCCATGCTGAGGCAGGAGAACTGAGTTCAAGGCCAGCCTGGGCAACTCAGTCAGGCTCAGTCTCAAAATCAAAACTAAAAAGGGCTGTGGATGTAGCTCAGAGGCAGGGCACTGTGACAGAAGGCCCTGGGTCCAATCTCCAGAACTACACACACCGAAAAGAAGGTGGCGATGGAAGCGGGGTGTGTGGGGATTTTAACTCCAGTCCCCTCACCAGCACGAGGTTGCCAGGCCCCAAGCCTGTCATCATTATGCAGCCGGGGGTCAAACCCAAGTCTGGCTGGCTGGGAAGCCCATGCTTGGTCTGCTTTCTTTTGTTTTGCTGTGAGTTTTTTAACCATTCTAGGAATGGGGACAACAATGGCTGGTATTAATAATATCAATATGCTGGGTTGAATGGTTCAGTTATAAAAGTGATAGCAGTCCTAGTCCTAAGAAAGATGGGTAGATATCCAGGAATAAAAGCAAAATGAAGACTTCAGAAATTACAAAAGACTCAAGCAACCATTTTAGGACTTTAAATTCACTACGTAGCCCAGGCTGGCTTAGAATTTGCAGCGATCCTTCTGCCTTCATCTCCCGATTACAGGCGTCTAATGGGATTACAGGCGTGCTCCACACGCTCCACAGTGCTCCAACATGGTCCCATGTTCCTCATGGAACCCTTGACCCACCACCACAAGAAGGCACCACCAACTCCAACAGGAAACAAAGGGTAAAGTCCCAAGTTGGCTAAGGTGGGAGCATTCACACAGAGAAATGTCACCATTACTTCTAAATTGGGCCTTGAATTTCCACCACTGAAGTAAGAACTTAATTATAAAATAAAATATAGAATCTTTGATGTATCCAAGCCCCTCCCCCACCTCCTCTACTGCTTGTCCAAGGCCCATTTGGAAAGGACTCCTGCAGTGTAGCTGAAAGAAACGGTTAGGTCCCAAATTTCCTTGGATGAGCATTAGCAAAATTATTGACCTACCTAGTATGTTGTTATGGCTTATATCTAGATGTCCCCCCAATGTCTCCTAGGTCATAGGTGGGGTTTATGTAGGTATTTGAACCATAGGTGTGATTGGTTTAACAGTTCTGGGTATGGATGATGGATTTACTGAAGAGGAAAGACCCACCTTGGGTGTAGATGGCACCAACCAATAGGCTTGCAGTCTGGATAGAGAAAAAAGGGAAAGAAAGGACACTCACTACTTCCTGCTCGGCATGCAATGGAGTGTTTTTCCTTTGCCATGCTGCCCTGCTTTGAAGCCAGCCGACTATGGACTAAAACCTCTACAAACTGTGAGGTAAAATAAACTTTTGCTCTTTTAACTTGGTGTTGGATGTTTTGCCCTAGTGACAAAAAAGTAACTAAGGCATATATGACTCTTTTTTGGCTGGGGATTGAACCCCAGGGTCTAGCACATTAGAGGCACATACTCTGCCACTAAGCTGTACCCGCAACCCCTTCTCATGATATTATTCATTGTTCCAACCCTAGTTAATCTAGGCCACTTTAGTGGTGGTTTTGGTGTTGGTGTGTATGTTTAGGAAGAGCATTCACAAAGGATGCTTCAAATGTGAAATGATGAAATTTATAAAAGCCTTTTTCCTTTAATTAAATAAGTATTTAAATAAAACATTTGATTTTTATAGTTCCAGGATTTTTATACTTGATTTTTTTATCTCTTTTTCAACTAAAGTTAACATGTAAGTACTTTTACTAAGTGCAGAAGATTTGTGCTACTTGAGATTTTCAAGAACTTAGAGAAGCAGGGCATGGTGGCACACACCAGTAATCCTAGCACTCAGGAGGCTGAGGCAAGAGGATCGTTGCAAGTTTGAGACCATCCTGGGCTACAAAGTGAGCTCAAGGTCAGTCTGAACTGCATGGCAAGACCCTGTCTCAAAAAGACAAAAAGAACTGCACAGCAAGACCTTGTCTCAGAAAGACCAAAAAAAAAAAAAAAAAGAAACTTAGAAAATATTGAGTTTATGTATTAATACAATATCTCAAGTTAATCTTTCTGTAATTTTCAGAAGTAATTGACTTTCTTGAAATAAGATTTGTACTCCTACAACAGAAATAATTTCAAAATCTCAGTAGAAAAGATAAATAAATAATGAATATGTGGAAAATATCATAGCAAATAAATATTTACCATTATTCTACTCACAAGCTGGTCCAACGAAACTTTTTAACTGTGTGAAACATATGACTGTACAAACAGATAAAAACGGGTTACGTGAGAAACGCAGAGGTGGTCTCTGGAGTTTGCTAAAGAGATGGACTCAACTGCATCACTTGCGTTTTGGAAGAGACTCAGGCACACAGAGGAGGGAGAAAGCTGGAGACCAGAACAAAGGAAAAGACTCCAGTGTGTCGGATTAGAGGGAGGCTCAGAGCTCAGAGCAGGAGTTCTACATCCGGTCATAGCTCACAGGGATACTCAGCCTCTTGTGTATCATGTGCCATGGCATTTTCCAAAGAAGAAAGGACATTGTTTTCTTTCTTTTTTTATAAATATTGTCATGAACATAAGCACCTGTGTCTGAGCTTTAAAGAAACCTATAATTTAAAATAGACCACATTAGATGCAGTCATCATCTTTTTGCTTCTATTTTAATTGTGCTGCAATCAGACTCTGTAGTTGAGGAACAACTGCATCCCCTCACTAAAGAGCAGGCTGTGGAGATGGATACAAAAGAGAAAAATCTAGAGGCAAATAAATGAAGACTCGGTGGAAGGGGATAGGTGCTCTTGCAATGGCCACTCGCTAACTTTCACCAAATAATACGTCATGGTATGTGAGTAGAGATTATCTTTGTGTTTGCCAAACAATCTCAGTGCTCTGGGGATGGATTCCCAGCACACACTTCCAAAAAAGTCTGAAAAATTGCAGCAGGATGATAGAGAGAGAGGAAGAGAAAATAGCTCAAGTAGTAGAAGACACTGAGGAGCAATAATTTTAATTATTGTTTAACTTTTCACTGTCTACGGTGGTTCAAATGGCAAACCCTTTTCATCTGCACAAGCAAAGTCCCTCTTTATCTTCCCTTGTACCAACTCACACTCCAGGTTTCTACCTTTCTGAGACGAGCAGCGAGGTTCCATCCTCATTGAGAGAGTACAAAGACTTACAGAACAAAATCTGCTGACCAAAGCAGAGTAATAACTCCCAAGAAGGGAAAGAAGAGGGCACGCTTGGTCACTTCAGAGGGCTTTAAAGCAGTGTGCCAGTTGCAGGTGTAGCTAGGGGTTGAAGCATGTGTTTAGGATGCCTGGGACGCTGGATTCAACCCCCCGCACCAAAAAGAGAACAAAAGAAAATCATCCTTTTGGAAAGACTTCCAGAAAAACTTGCACACAGTAAATGTTACAACTGGAGATCCCTACTCTGAGCAGATCAAAGGGGGGAACGATTCTAAGGTGAGCAGCAGAGCTGTCGCTAACGTCCACGCCAGCCGTTATAGAATCTAAGTCTGCCTCTTCCAGCAAAGGTTCCATTTTTGCTTCTTTAGCAAAATAAACATTTTCAACTATCTCCCGCTTTAACAAAATTATTTCATTATAAAAACACCTTTTCCAGACCTTGTGCCTTTGTCACCTTCTGCCATGTCTTGCTTTCCTTTCAGAGTCCCGTTTCAGGATGAAATGGCACTGAATCATGACTCTCCCCTTTCTGACCTCCAAATCCCCTCCATTCCAGCTCACTTCAGCCAGCCTTGCACCCACACGCTTCCCTCTGGGTCTCCCTTCCTTCTCCCCCTAGGGCTGCTTTTTCTCCATCTTTTGCTGAGTCTTCTTTCTCAGCTCTGGGGTGGTGGTTGTATCTTCTAAGCCCTTTCTTGACATAGTGCTATGCAGAACGACATTAACTCCAGCTTGCACCTCTGTATGAAACTTCAGATTACCATGTAACGATCGATACACTATGTCAACTTGAGAAGTTTAGAAATGTAATGAAACCAGGCAGCAGGGGCCAGAGTCCTCCCTTTGTATACATCCTCAACCCGTGCAAGAGCAGGGCATGGAGATGGTGTGAGTGCTACATGTTCCCTGGGTGGAGCAGCCTGCTTACATATAAGGGAGGAAAAGAGGCTTGCTCCCCAGCTTTTGCTCTTGTTGCTTTTGCTGTCCTCTGCCGCCTTAAACTGTTGCCCCTGTGCCATGCCACTCTGCCTTGGAGCCAGCTGACTATAGACTGAAACCTGCACAAACTGTGAGCTAAATGAACATTTCCTTCCTTAATTTTGAGTGTCAGGTATTTTATCTTAGCAACGAGAGATAAGTAACTTAGACATCATCACATGAGCGCTCATCTTTACCCAGATAACCTTCACTGACATCAAAATCAAATGCACAAAATGAACAAAATATCCAAACAGACATTTTTCACAAGAAGACATACAAAAGGGTAAGAGCCCTTGACATTCCTAATCATCCCTAATCAATAAGATACAGGTAAAAACCACTGTGAAACATAACTGAGCTCCAGTTACAATGGTAAGTACCAAAAGACAAGAGATGACACATGCTGTTGAGGTTGTGGAGAAAAGGATAGTTGGTAGCTTCCATTATGGAAGCTAGAATGGAGATTCCTCAATAAATTAAAACAGAACTATGGTATAATCCAGTAACACCACAATTGGAGAAAATAAACCAGGATGTTAAAGAGACTGCACTTTTGGGTTTATTGTAATCCTAATCACAGTAACCAAGATAGCGTTAAATCAGCCCAAGTGTCCATCCATGAATGAATGGATAGAGAAAAGGTAACCAAGCATGATGGCATGTGTCTGTGATCCCAGCACCATGGAGACAGAGGGAGGATTGCAAGTCTGAGCCCAGCCTAAGCAACTGAGGTACTCAGACTCTCTCTCAAAATCAAGAAAAATACAATGGCTGGGGATGAAGCTCAGTGTGAAGATACTGGACTCAATCCCCAGTGGGAAGGAAGGAAGGAAGGAAGGAAGGAAGGAAGGAAGGAAGGAAGGAAGGAAGGAAGGAAGGAA
>NW_004955427.1:10187918-10205198 GCF_000276665.1 Chinchilla lanigera | reverse complement strand
AAAAAAAAAAAAAAAAAAATAGGTACTAAATTATAATGGGCCAGGAGAAGGAAGTTTTGGCATTCTACTTCCCAGTAGGGTGACTATCGATAATGATGATGTGCTGTTTTCTATTTCTGGTTATTTTTTGTTTAGTGTACGGTACCAGGGATTGAACCCAGAGACTTTACACTGAGCTACATCCCCAGCCCTCATTTTTTTTTTTTAATTTTGATACAGGGTCTTGCTAAGTTGCCATGGCTATGCTCAAATTCCAGATCCTTCTGCCTCAGCCTTCCAGGATGCTGAGATTATAGACATGTACCACCATGCCCTGCTATTTTTCCTTTCAATCTAGGGCTGAGGTTATAGATCAGAAGCTACAAAACTTGTATGTGCAGAGACTTAGGATCAATCTTCAGCACTGCAAAAGAAATAAATAATGAGGGCTGGGAAGATAACTCACAGGCACAGCGCCTGCCCGGCAAACCTGAGATCATGAGTTCGATTCCCGGTACAAAAATGAATAAATAACATAAGTAAACATTTTTGTAAAGTTAGCAGAAAATTCCATTCTGTTTTGTTGGCATCACTGTGTAGAGAACCCCTTGCGCATGCTAGGCAAGAGCTCTACCACTGAGCTACATCCCCAGGCCAACAAGAAAAGATGTTAGGTATTTTCAACGTGAGAATTGATAATTATTTTAGAGATAGATGTATAGTCCCTGATTTGAGCATTATACAATGCATACATGAATCAAAACTTCACATGGCACCCCGAAATATGTATAATGTTTATGTACCAACTAAAATTTTTAAATCAAAACAATTCCATCATGTTTTAATATTGAAGCAGTTGAATTTCTTTATTTCTCTGTTTTTCACGCTCCCCTGTACTGCAAATGTGACTGTCACTCCAGCTCTTCATTTTGTTTTGTTTCATTTTGTTGTTTTTTTTTTTTTTTGTAGGTTATTATCAATGGTTGTTGTACTATACTTTGGTATCTTCAAAGTGGTTTCTAAAGAAAATAAATAGAGCTATACATGAGTGACCAATTGAATAATCATTGACTATTCTCAATGGTTGTTGTAGGAAACACATAGTAATAAACATACTCATTTTGGTTTTTGAGACAGTCTTGCTATACAGCCCCGGCCATGCTGGAATTTGTGATCCTTCCGCCTCCCAACCACTGGGATTACAGGAGCACACTACCGCCTCCAGTTCAACTTTAATTTTGTTGTTGTTGTTGTTGTTTTTGAGACAGGGTCTTGCTATGCAGTTCAGACTGGCCTTAAGTTCACTTTGTAGCCCAAGCTGGTCTCAAACTTGCGATCCTCCTGCCTCAGCCTCCGGAGTGCTGGGATTATAGGCATGCACCACCACGCCCATCTGTAATGTTTTTTAAAAAGAGACCCTGCTGTTAGGGATTAAGTGTCAACATATTAATTGGGAAGGGAGTCAAACACTTAAACCATGGCACTTGTAAATATTATATTTA
Source organism: Chinchilla lanigera (assembly GCF_000276665.1). Lineage (NCBI taxonomy): Eukaryota > Metazoa > Chordata > Mammalia > Rodentia > Chinchillidae > Chinchilla > Chinchilla lanigera. The sequence goes on along the minus strand of NW_004955427.1, from coordinate 10,203,717 downwards.
AATACAACACACAGAAATAATACACATGGAGAGACACAGACATAGCATTGTACAACCTGTTTAACAAACACAAAGTGAGCACACTCCCGTGACACCTACCACAGCAGAGCACCAAATACGGTCACGTGTCTCATAACAGCGGGGTCGTGTTCCAAGCAACTTTGTCACTGTGTGGCCATCACCCAGTGCACCGACAGGAACCTGAGTGGGTCGTGCACCCCAGGCAAGGCAGCAAGGGGTGGCTGTGCTTCCAAGCTGCCCTCCAAGAGCGTGTGACAGTTCTGAGTACCACAAGCCACTGCGACACAATGGTTAGCATGTGTATTTCTAAACACACTTAAACATAGAAAAAGTACAGAAAACAAAACACTGTAAAAGATAAAAATGGAGTGGGGTGGAGTGGCAGGTGCCTGTAGTCCCAACTACTCAGGAGGCTGAGGCAGGAAGATCACTTGAACCCAAGAGTTTTAGACCAGTCTGGGCAACATAACAAGACCATGTCTCAAAAAAAACAAAAAGCCAGGCATGGTGACAACAGCCTCTCATCCCAGCCCTCAGGAGGCTGAGGCAGCAGGATTGCAAGTTTAAGGAAAGCCTGGACTACATAGTGAGATACTATTTCCCCAAAACAAAAGCAAGGGGGAATTACACTTGTATAAAGCACTCACCTTGAGTGGAGTTTGTGGACCGGAAGGAAGTTGCTCTGGGTGTGTGGGTGAGGGGTCGGGACAGCCAAGGACGTTACTGCACACTGCCATAGACTTCGCAAGCTCTGCACACTGGTGCTACACTACACTTACCATTTCTTTAAACTGTCTTCACTAATTAATTAACTCTAGTTTACTGCTGCCTTCTTTGCAAACTGAAACAAAATTTTGACCCTTCTAATAACGTGACTCCCAACATAAGCACATTGTACCAGACAGGCTATCCTTAAAATATCTTCTTTCTTTGTGTCTTATTCTAGAAGCTTTTTATATTTTAAAAAAACCACAGGGGCTTTTTAAACTTCTTTTGTAAACTAAAACAGCACACACATTAGCCTGGGGTCAGGACCATGGAGATCACTGTCCACCAGCTCACGCGGTGTCTGCAGGGAAGGTCCTCAGGGCCGGGACATGCAGAGAGCTGTCACCTCCTGCGGTGACCATGCCCGTTCCTGGATAAATCCTGAAGGATCTGTTCAGGCAACTTAGCAAGGAGTGCTGGGTCCGAATCACAGCAAGGAGTCGGGCATACAGGCTGGGAGGGCAGCTCAGGGGCAGACTGTTTGCCTCGCACTTAGGAGGCCCTGGGTTCTTTCCCCAGCACCACAGGAAATTAATAATAATAATAATAATGATAATAATAATGAATCCCAATCCTTATTTCATTCAGTAAACCAGACATGGGTAAATTTTCGTATGGTCCTGAAGCTAACAGAGGTTTTCATGTTTTAAAAAAAAATTAGCAAGAACAGAGCTGTCATGGTGATACATACTTCTAATCCCAGCACTTGTGAGGCTGAGGCAGGAGTATCACCACTCAAGGCCAGCCTGGATTATAAGTAAGACCCTGTCTCCAAAGAAAAGCAAGAAAAAAAGTACATAGTAAGAATGAAGCAGGGTGTGGTAGCGTACGCCTGTAATCCAGCTACTAGCAAAGCTGTTGCGGGAGGATCACACCTGCAAAGACAGGTGCGGTAACTGAGCGACACCTTGTCTCAGAATTAATAAAATGGGCTAGGATGTGGCTCCGTGGTGGAGTGCATGCCTAGAAGGCCCTCCACCCCTGGGTTTGATCAATTTCATTAAAGAGTTTCACGAGTAGTGGCATGACATCTTCTCTAAATTCTTTGTAGATTCCAGCAGCAAATCCATCAGGACCTGGGCTTCACTTTGTTGGTAAGTTTTGTTTTCTTTTGTTTTGTTTTTTTGTAGAGAATATGAGTTTCACTGGGCATGGTGGCACACGCCTGTAATCCCTGCACTCGGGAGGCTGAGGCAGGGACATCATTGTGAGTTCGAGACCAACCTGATCTACAAAGTGAGCTCAAGGCCAGCCTGAACTTCATATCAAGACCCTGTCTCGATAAAAAAAAGAGAATATGAGTTTCTGTAATCAAACCCATGTAGATAAGACCTTACATATTTAATACCGTACATTACCCCTGTACAAATGGGCTTATAGTGTGGACTCCCGTGATGAATGTGATCACTAGCTACTATAAGTATGCACTGATAAAAATAAAAGCTTGAAAACAAATTGAGGAGTGTTTGAGTGCAGGCTGGGCCAGGGGTGAGCTCAAGACCATTGTGGAATACACAGAGACAGCCTGTCTCAAAACCCAAACAAGCAAAGGGAAAGCCCGAGTGAACCCTAATGTCAGAAGGACTTTGGTTGTTTCCAACCCTGGCTCCTCACTGTAGCTTCAGGAAGTTTTTCATGTGTTTGTTTCTGTCTTTGCAGTACTAAGAAGTAAGCCCAGGGCCTTCACAGTGAGCTCTACCCAGCCCTTTCATTTTTTATTTTGATTCAGGTCTCACTAAGCTGCTAAATTGCCCAGGTAACCTTGTGATCCTCCTGCCTCAGTCTCCCAGAATGCTGAGGTTATAGGCATGCACCACCACCTGGAGTCCTCAGAGATCTTATAATATTCATCATCTGGCCTTATCCTAGAAGACACAAATCAGAATACTTATGGGTTTAATAGGCTTTCCAGGATGCAAACTTCTGACCTCACCTTATTGTCTTATTTTATGGAATACAGAGCTTGAGATCTGCACAGGGTCAGCGATTGGTCAAGGTCCCACAAGCACAAAAAAAATATAGTCCCTCATTAACAGTGCGCCTGGCAGGACACATACAGGCGACTGGGGCCTGGCTTACTTTTGGGGTTGAGGGTTGTCAGATAGATCTTACCTGAGCTGAGCCCTAAGGCGTGTGTACACATGCAAGTATTCAGGCTGCCCTTTCTCAGTCTGAGACAGTCTTGGGCTCGTGAGTTCTCAGTGAGACATTTTTCATTTTGTGTCTTCATTTTTTATGACAAGCTTAAAACTTAAAAGAAAATATTCCAGAGTCTTTATGATGTTTTATTGGTATAAATGAAATAAACATACTGATCACATTCACCACAGGGAATTTGTACCTGTTCCCCGTATATCCTGGTGACTCTTTTATCCTGAAGCCTCTTCTCTCCCTTCAACCCTGCTTCCCCTCCTCATTCACAAAGTTTGTTCTCATTTTATCCTTATTTTATTGTTTTTTTTTCATTTCCCTCTTTCCTTTCCCCCTGCCCCTCCCTAGTTCCCTTTTCTTTTGCATAATCTCTTCCTGTGTCACAACACCTATTGCACACTTTGGTTCTTTTTAACTGTTTCAATTTCTCACACCAAAGAAACAATGTAATGTTTGCACATATGTGACCAATTTATTGTACTTAAGCCTATGGTCTCAAAGTGCAGCCATTTCACTAGAAATATCTCAAATTCACACGTCTTTATGGCTGCGTGTACTCCATTGTGTAAAAAAAAATCTTTTTTATCTGTTCTTTGGTTGATGGGCATTTGGGTTGTTTCCAAGATTTAGCTATTACAAATTGTGCTGCTATAAATATGGGTGTGCATATATCACTGTGATATAACATTTTTAATTCTTCTGGGAAGATACTCAGAAGGGGAATAGCTGGGTTGAATGGAACCTGTACTCCTAATTTACTGAGGAATCTTCACACTGATTTCCACAGTGGTTCACCAGTCTACACTCCCACCAGCAACAGAGAAGGGTTCCTTTTTCCCCACACCCCTCCAGTATTTGTCATGGGTTGATTTCTTGATAATAGCCATTCTTTCTGGGGTGAGATGGAATCTCAGTGTTGTTTTAATTTGCATCTCTTGAATGATGAGTGATGTTACACATTTTTTCTTATAAATATTTAATAAATAAATATTTGCTGTCTGTATTTCTTCCTCTGAGAAGTGTGTATCATCTCAAATGCCCATTTTTTGGATTGGCTCTTTAAATTTGGGGGGGTCTAATGTTTTTCAGTTCTCTATATGTTCTAGAGATTAGTCCTTTGTTGGAAGGAAAACTGTCTATAAGTTTTTTCCACTCTGAGGGCTGCCTTTTCATTCCATTGGTAATTTCTTTTGTTGTGCAAAAGCTTTTTAATAGGATGAGATCCTAGTTGTTGATTCACTGTAATATTTCCCATGCAATTGAGATTTTTGTTCATGAAATCTTTGCATACACCTCTGTCTTCAAGTGTTCCACCTTTTTCTCTTCCATCAGATTTAGTGTTTCTGATTTAATATTTAGATCTTCAATAGATCTTCCACTTCTTATATAATAGATCTTCCAATTTTTATATAATAGATCCACAATTTAGATCTTCCACTTCTATTTAAGTTTAGTGCATGATGAGACATGGGTCTAGTTTAAGTCTTTGGCATGTAGAAAGCCAGTTTTTCTGGCACCAATTATTAAAGAGACTATCTTTCTTTTTTTTGTTGTTGTTGTTGTTGTTTTTTCTCCGGTACCGGGAACCGAACTCATGACCTTGCGCTTGCCAGGCAGGCGCTTTTGCCGCTGAGCTAAATCCCCAGCCCGAAGAGACTATCTTTCTCTCAATGAATATGCGTAGGCCCATTGTCAAAAACAAGGCAGCTTAGTATTTCTGGGTTGCTTCTGCATCTTTCAATCTGTTCTATTGATCCTCAGATCTGGTTTTTTTTTTCCAGTACCATGCTGTTTTTATCAAAGTAGCTTTGTAGTATAATTTCAAGTCAGGGATTGTGATGACCTCTGCCTTGCCTTTGTTGCCCAGAATTGCTTTTGCTATTCTAGATCCATTCTCATTCCAAATGAATTTTAGGATTGTGTTCTCTAGTTCTGTGAGGTACACAATGATATTTTCATTGGGATCACTTTAAACTGTATAGCAATTTGGGATTATGGCCACTTTTACTATGTTGGTTCTTTTGGTTAGATTGATTCCTGAGTATTTTGTTTTTTTTGAATGCTACTGTGGAGCGTGTGGCTTCCCTAATTTCTCTTTCAGTGGGTTTGTTGTTTGTGTGCAGGGATGCTATTGACTTTTGAGTGGTGATTTTGCATCAAGCTGTGCCACTGAATTTGGTTATTAAATTTAGAAATCTTTTGGTGGAGTTTTTGGAGTCTTCTATGTTGAGTATCACGTCATCAATGAATAATGATAATTTAACTTCTTCTTCTCTTATACTTATTCCTTTTATTTCTTTTTCTTTTCGAATTGTGCTCGCTAAAGTTTCCAGAATTGTATTAAATAGGAACAATGATACTCAACATCCTTGTATTGTACCTGATTTTAGAGTAAAATTTTTCAGTCTTTGACCATTTAGTGTGATGTTGGCTATTGGTTTGTCATAGATGGCTCTTATCAGATTGAGATAAAGACTGTCTATTCCAATTATCTGTAAGTTTTTTTTATCATGAATGGGTATTGGACTTGGTCAAATCTTTTTCTGCACCTACTGAGATGATCATGTGATTTTTGTCTTTGTCTCTGTTGATATCATGTATTACATTTATTGATCAGCGTATGTTGAATCATTTCCGCATCCCTGGATGAATCCTCCTTAGTCATAGTGTACAATCTTCTTGATGATTTACTGCAATCTATTTGCAAGTAGCTCATTGAGGATTTTTGCATCTATGTGCATTAGGGAGATTGCCCTGTAGTCCCTTTTTTAGTTCACTCCTTTTCTGGTTTTGATACCATGGTAATACTTGCCTCCAAGAATGACTTTGGGAGTATTGCTTCCCTTTCAATTTCATTAGAGAGTTTCATAAGTAATGGCATTAAATCTTCTCTAAATTCCTTGTACAACCCAACAGTAAATCCATCAGGACCTGGGCTTAACTTTGTTAGCGAGGTTTATTTTTTAGAGAATACTTTATGAGTTTCTGTAATCAAACCCACTTAGATAAGACCTTACATATTTAATACAGTATGTTAGCCCTGTACAAATGGGAAAAATTAAGTTTAAAGTTTCTAGACCATTATGGCTGTTAATTTCTGTACAACCCCAGCTCAACACAGTAAACTGATATAACTTTTTCCAAAGTTGACAGTACAGTTAAAGTTTCCAGAAACTATATATATATATAGAGAGAGAGACAAAGACACAGACACAGACAAAGAGAGACAGAGACAAAGAGAGAGAGAGCCCAATAATAGCAGCATGTGATGCATCAATAGCAGCAGCAGCTTTTCTAAGGTCTGCAGTTATCTGAACAAAATTATAGAACTCCAGCATGCTCCATTAAAAAAACAAGCAGAAAAAAATAAAAATATCCAGAAAACAGCAAAGTTCTGTTACTGTTGTGGTACCTGGCACCATTTTTTTATCTTCTTAATCATCATCTGGAAAGAAAATCTTGTAGAGTATCATCATGAAAAACAGCTCTGATAAAGCATGGTCACTACTACATATCATAAAGCAGGTACAGGATATTTTTCCTTCACAAGGTGTGGTACAGTACTGTCCTACATCTATAATACTAAAGGATCTATAATACTAAAGGATAATTGTCCTACAATTATAAAGGCTTTAAATTTCCCTCAGAGGACTGCTTTCATTCCATCCCATAAATTCCAGTATGCTGTATCAGCACTGTCATTTAATTGTAGATACTGTTTAATTTCTTCTTTAATTTCCTCTGTGACTCTGGTTGTTCAGGAGGCTGTTATTTAATTTCCATGTGTGTATGGAGTTTTTGAAGTTTCTTTTACCACTGGTTTCCAATTTCATTGCAATACAGTCAGATAATATGCTTGGGATAATTTCAACTCCTTTGCAATTACTCAAGCATGTTTTATGGGCTAATATATGGTATATTTTGGAGAATGTCCCATGTGCAGCTGACAAGAATGTGTGTCCTAAAGTTGTAGGCAGAACACCCTATAGACATCTACTAAGTCCATTTGCTCACAGGTTTGGTTTAGTTCTTATATTTCTTTGTTGATTTTCTTTGTCCAGTTTATCTGTCTGTTTGTGACAGTGGGGTATTGATGTCCCCTATTACAAATGTGTTGTTGTTTATTTGATTTTTCATGTCCATTAATATTTGTTTTATGTCGTTGAGTGAACCAGTATTTGGTGCATATATATTTATGATTGTTATCTTTTCTGCTTTGAGTTTTCCCTTCACACGTATGTAATGACCTTCTTTTGACTGTTTTTGATCAGTCTTGGCTTGAAGTTCACATTATCTGCAAATAGAATAGCTACCCCTGCTTTTCCCAGGTTCCTGTCTCAGGGATTATTGCTTTCCATCCTTTGACTTTCGGTCTATGAATTTCATTTTGAATTACATGTGTTTCTTGTGGGAAGCATATTGTTGGATCTTGCTTCCTTGATCCATTCTGCCAGTCTGTTTCTTTTGATTGATGAGTTGAAACCATTTACATTTTTTTGAGACCATTTACATTGATGGTTATAACTGATGTGTACTGGTGTATCCTTCTCATATTATTTTCTTGTTGTTGGTCCCTCTCTTTTCCCTCTGTTTAATTGCTTTCTCTGCCTGGTGGCTTCTTTTTATTGGTGCTCTTGGAATTGTGGTCTTCCTTATCTCATTCTAGAATATGCTTCAGAGTATTTTGGAGAGCTGGTTTAGTGGTCATGAATTTCTTCAGCTGTTCTTTGTCATGGCTGTTTTTTATTTCTCCATTAACTCTGAAATATAGTTTTGCAGGGTACATCAGTCTGTGTTGGAGGTTGTTTCCTTTTAGGTTTTGTAATACCTCACTCCAAGTTCTCCTTGACTTGAGGGTTTAAGAAGTCTGTTGTGACTCTGATGGGTTTTCTTTTATAGATAATTTGTTTCTTTTTTCTAAGACCTTGTAATATTCTGTTTTGTGCTGAATTTCTGGAATCTTGATTATTATACACCTGGGTGTAGATTTACTTTGATGATGGCTATTTCGACTTCTCTCTGCCTCACTGATTTGTATGTCCACACAGGACAGACTGAGGTGGCTCTGGCATTGCAGAGAGCCTGTGGGTGCAGGCGGGTGGCCAGGGCATCACTTCAAGGGGTGTGCTCTCACGAGGCACACTGGGCAGCCTGAGATCTTCACAATAAACACTTTAGTTTTTCTTTTTCAAAATTTTTGTTTGTTTTCCCTTTTCTTCTTTTCATTCTTTTTAAAATAGCCAAGCGTGGTGGCACACACATGTGATCCCAGCACTGGGGAGGCTGAGGCAGGAGGATCACTGCAAGTTGAATGCCAGCCTGGGCTGCATAGAGAGTTCAAGGCCAGCCTGTACTACTTAGTGAGACCTTGTCTCAGATAAAAAAAGAAACAAAACTAAACAAATAAAATATATTGTTTTCTTTTTATCTTGTTTTAAGTTTTTATTTTATTAAACAGTTCAGAAACAGCTCTCGAATGTTGTAAATATTTGAAATTTTAAAATCACACTGCTTTTAAATACATTTTTTTTTCTTCCAGCTTAGTCCAGTGTTTTAATAGCTTATCATACCTCGGTTGGCCAGGAGATGGCATTTGTGGAACAGAGTCAAAATGATCAGTGTGGACATTGCTATTGAAGACACAGGGGCTGCCACTCCAACACATGCTGCTTCGACATCAGGATGATTTGAAACTCAGAGTAACAGAAACAGCAGACAGACGGACAGACAGACACACACACACACACATACACACACTTGAAATACACTACAGATTTGAATGTAAGCCCTTACACCGTAAGAGAAAACAGAGGGACAGCTCCTTGATACCGGTCTTGGCAAAAAAAATTTTTTTGCTATACTCCCAAAAATACATAAGAAAAGCAGCAAAGGCATCAGTGGGGAGTGGAGGGTGCGGCTCAGGGGTAGAGCGCTAGCTCAGCGCAAAAAGCCCTAGATTCAGCCCCAGATACACCCAAGTGCGACTGCATTGAACCAAAAAGCAAATAGTACAGAATCTCATTTCTATGTGGAATCCTAAAAAGTCAGCCAAAGACAAGCAAAATGTAATGTTTGCAGAGAATATAAATATTTATTTGCAGGATAAATGTCTGGAGATCTAAAATAGAGGTTTGTGACTATGACTGACAGTGCTGTAATTGTCCATGTAAAATTTTCTGGGAGAAGCATTTGTTTTTTAAGGTACACTGAGCACTGTGGTGCATGCCTGTAATCCCACCCCGAGGGAGGCTGAGGCAAGAGGATCACTGTGTGTTGGAGGCCAGCCTGGGCTACATAGAGAGTTTAAAATAAACCTATTCTATCTCAAAAGTAAATAAATAAATAAATGAATGAATGATTTTCTTTTAAATCACTGAGAATTGAACTCAGAGCTTCATGCATGCTAAACGTGTGTTCTACTACTGTCCTACATTCCCAGCCAAAACAGCAGATCATGAATGTTCTGACCACACACACAAAGGTAACTGTGGGACGATGACGAATGTGTGCTTGACTATGGTAATAATTTCATAATGTAGCCTGTAATCCCAGAACTTGGGAAGCTGAGGCAGGAGGATCACTGCAAGTTCAGTGCCAGCTACATAGTGCGTTCAAGGCCAGCCTGCACTCTACAGTGAGACCCTGCCTCAAAACAAGAAAGCAAATAAACAAAAGAAATCTAAAAATCCTGGCTTTTCCACTTCTGAGTGGTGTGCCTCAAAAGAGTGTATTTACTTTTTCTAAACTTTGTCACTGTCATGCAAAGTATCTATTTTATGGGGATCGAGGTAAAAAAAAAAAAACTTCTTGTTTGAGATAAAGTGAAATGGCATACATATCTAAAAGGCACACTAGATACTGTGAAAGGGAAAGAAATTGCTCAAAAGGATAAAAAACCTGGGATGAGGGAAAGGAGAAAAGAAAGAAAGAATGGAAAAAGTATGTATATATGTATACACAAGATAGTGAAGATAATTGTACTACTAGTTTCGATAGCTTAATTATTGAAAGGAATAGTTAATGTTTATCTGATCAATCTTACATGCCTATATTTGTTTATCTGAGTAACCAATTTGAAGATAACAGTAATACAACAACCATTGTTAATTTCCTACCACCTTGTCTGAAATTCTGTATTGCTTCTACTGCTTTTATATTGTTTTGTTTATGTCCGTGTGTTCGTTAATATGTTTTCATTCTTTTGTCTTTAACATAAATATATATATATACATATATATATATATATATATCAGCCAGATGATAAACCCCGTGTTAAACCTGGCTTCCCTGTTCCTTCTTAGCTCTTAGGCTGCGCTGGGCGTTAACCCAGCCCCTCACCCCTCAGGCACTGGCACCCACGGCCCTGGACCAGGCCATTGGCGGGATTCCCGGCTCCAGTTTTCCTTGCCCGCCACGCTGCTGGGTTTTTTTTTGTTGTTGTTGTTGTTTGTTTGTTTGTTTCCAGTACCGGGAATCGAACTCACGACCTTGCGCTTGCCAGGCAGGCACTGTGCCGCTGAGCTAAGTTCCCAGCAGCTATGCTGCTGCTTTTGACTTTGGCCTCGCCTGATTGGATCCAGGTCTCCAGGTCTCCACCCTGTCAGCAGCCGCTGTGCGGCCTCGCCCCATCTCACTCGCCCCACTCCCCAACTTCCACACCGCGTGCCCGGCTCCCCTGCAACCTGATCTCCACGCCTGCTGTCTGCGTGCAGTTGCCTTATCGTGACCCACTTGTACACTCAGCCTGTTTGCTCCCCAGTGTCTTGTATTCTGAGACAGGGTCCCACTAAACTGCCTGGCTGGGGCTCAAACTTGCAACCCTCCTGCCTCAGCCTCCCAGAGCGCTGAGTTTACAGGCTAGATTCAGTCCTGGCCACTCCAGCCCTCAAGATCAGTCCCGTGTGGTTTTACGGAATCCCGCCTTTTTCTCTCTGCCCAGCTAGCCCTGCAGGCAAGCACTTCTCCTTCCTTGGGCATTATTGCTGACAATTCTTTCTATATCCCGTTTGTCTGTTTATTTGCTTAATCTTTCCGGTTTCCGTGTACTGTTTCTCTAGAAGATCCTGACACTTGTTACGGTTCATTTTCTTCTTTCATTCTGCCGTGTTCTTTGCGAGTCTGGCTCTATTCTAGAAGCTCCGTGTTCAGCAGTGACCTGAACAGAGGCTCGTATTCTGGTAGAGGGGTCCGGAAGCACGCGTATCTCCGGGGGGCTGGCAGGAGCGAGCTGATGGTCGGGGTGCAGAGGAGGATGCGTCCGGGAGACTCCAAGACGGAGAGCGGCGCGATCGCTGAGCCCTGCAGAGCGGGAGAGCGCTGAGAGGTCTCCGGGCAGGCTGATGACGGCGGATTGCAAGACCTGCAGTGCGTTTAGAGCCGCTCTAAGTTTTAACGCTAGCGTCAGAATTTCAGTGTATAAATGTCTGCGCCTGAGCACGGGTGCTGAAACCCACGACCTGGCGCCTCCTGCTGTCCGTGCAGCTCTGCTCCGAGCAGGGCCAGCCCAGGCCTGCTGAGGCCAAACCTGCATCTCCGTACAGCTCAGTGGCGCCGGGCTGGTCTGGGCTGCACAAGGCCTGGGTTGACCCCGCAGCGTGAGAGGAAGGGAGGGAGGGAGGGAAGGAAGGGAGAAAGGAAGGAAGGAAGGTAAGCATTTGCAATTTAATAAATTCACCAGACTCACGAGGGTGCGTATTTGAGATAGGGTCTTGCTATGTAGCCCAGGCTGGCCTTGAACTCTCTAGTACCTCAGGAGGGCTTGAATCAGGCAATGGTCCTGCCTCAGCCTCCTTTGTGCTGAGATAACAGGAGCACACCACCACATCCAGTTTATGCATGAGCATCTTAAAATTTGAGAAGTCCCACCTAAGGCAGGAAGTCTCAACCTTTGCATTCTGGGAAACAATTTGTTTTTGTTTGCTTGCTTTGTTTCTGATTTTTATTTGTTTTTGTTTTGTTTTGAGACAGGATCTTCCTGTGTACAGTAGTTGGGGCTGGTAATGAACTCACTGTGTAGCCCAGGCTGGCCTCAAACTCTCTGAGATCCTCCTGCTTCAGCTTCACCAGTACTGGAGTTAGCAAGGGCCGACCACACAATATTTATGGGAATCAATTTAAAAAACAAAAACAGAACAAACAAAAACGAAAACAAGCCAGTTGCTTGGGTTGCCCCCAAAAAGCTGGCATAGTAGGTTTGGGTGCAACCTGGGCATCAGGAATTTTGACAGCTTCTGATTTCCGAAGGCTGAATAAAAACTGCCGCCCGAAGGCCGCAGAGGCGGACAGATGCTTCTCCGTGCTGTTCCCTGCTCCCCCTGTGGCGGTGCCGGGCCCTCCTGTCCTTTCCTTGGCCCTTTCCTCCCCAGGGAATCCGAGGACTGTCACAGAGAGAGGCCCGCTCCTGGGCCCCGAGGACAAGCACGCTGGCCATGAAGGGTGATTTTCGTATTGGCAAAGGCTGTCACACCAAACACAGAGGGTGAAGCATCCACCTGTGAGCGTTCCAGGGACGTTGGTTTTTCCATACGGGGGTGAAACCCAAGGGCGCTCTACCTTTGAGATACATCCCAGCTTATTTTATATTTTATTTTATTTTGTTTTATTGTTAAGTCAGGCTCTCGCTAAATCACTGAATTCCCTAGGTCCAGCTCAAATCTGCGATCCTCCTGACTCAGCCTCCCGCATGCTGGGTTCTCCGGCCCGCAACCACACCTCCAGCGCGCACAGGGCTCCCCCTGGCGGTGAAGGAGACAGAAGCGCAGCAGAGCAAAGGAAGCAGAGGAGCCGAGGGCGGGCGTCCCGCACCCACCGAGGGTTCGAGCCCGCGGGCCGCTGGGTCGCAGTGTTGTCACATAGCAAGTCAGCCCCAGGTAAGCTCCAATGAGTTCTCTCGGTGCTGGGCATTCAACGCAGGGCTTTCGCGCTGAGCTACATCCCAGCCCTTATAAATTTAAGCTTTACTCTGAGACGTTGCCGGGTTATCTAACCGGGCGGCGTTTGCAGCTTTCCTGCCTCAGCCTCCCAGAGGTGGAACTGCGCGGCTGACATCGCCAGGCTCGGAAGAAAGACTTCGGGCTGCTGGGCTGCCCAGCCTCGGCCGGCGAAGCACGGGACTCTTAATCCAGGGCTGTGCGTTCGAGCCCCACAGCGGGCGGTTGCTTTTTCAATCTCGAGGAAAAAATTGACTCGAGGAAAAAATTAAATTAAGATACGATATAAACGTGTACCAATTCCCATGAGAAATATTTTTATGAGGGGCTGGGGATTTAGCTCAGCGGCAAAGCGCCTGCCTGGCAAACGCAAGGTCGTGAGTTCGGTTCCCGGTACCCGAGAAAAACCAAAAAAAAAAAAAAAAGAAATATTTTTATGCACTGCAAACATTTGTTAATAAAAATATGCAAAATCTTTTTAAAAATTTAACCAAAACTTTAAAAATCATATATATAAGTATATATGTATATGTATATAACTATATATATACTTTTTTTAATTAGAAAGACACATGGTGCAGCTCTGTGGTAGAATGTACTCAAGACCGTGGGCTGGATCTTGCAGTCTCCAAAAGGATTTTTAAAAAACACTTTTTTTGGTACTGGGAATCGAACTCAGGACTTCAGGCTTGCGCTTGTACCTCTGAGCTACACCCCCAGTCCCCAAACACATGTTGTTTTCCTTCTCCCTCTACCACCAGAGGCGACGATTTGAACCCTTGAGTCCACCCAGGCCAGGCCTGAGCGTTGCCGCCAGCCCCACCCCTGGTCCAGGTGGAGCTGACTCTAAGGGTCCGCTGGAGTCCACCACCCCTACACCGCAGGGGAAATCCACCACAGCCGCCTCCCTTACTTGGTTTCTTTTCATATTAAACTTCCGGGGCTGGGGCAAATGGCCAAGGGGAAAAGCAGACACCCGGAGCTGTCCCACCCCACTTCCGCAGTGCGGGAAAATCACTTGCGTCGCCTTTGTGAAGTGTATCGCTGCTCCTTCAAGGGTAAAACGAACACCAGCATTTTCGTTAGGCTTGCTAGACTTCAAACCTCAATAAGAATTTATTTTAAATCTGCAGCTTGACACCTTGTAAGCCAAAGCCTGGAAACTGTCCATGAAGGGTCACAGTAGAATAAATAATTTCAAGGGGTGCAAACCTCGCTCAAAGCTGAGGGGGAAAAAGCGTTAGATTGGGAGGGAATGTAAACTCAGTATTTATTTCTCGTACTTGGAATGAATTGTACTGATCAAAGGGTGGGGGTGTATGGTGTGTGAGGCCCTGCGTTTATCCCCAGCACTCAAAAACTAACAAAATAAAGCACTCAGGGAGGCCAAGGCAGAAAGTGAATTTGAGCCCAGTCTGGGCAATTTAGCACCTTGGTCAGATGCTGTCTAAAATTTTCAAAAAATAATGAAGAGGGCTAAGGTTATAGCTCAGTGCAAAGGCTCTGGGTTCACTATCCAGGACCATAAAAAATAAATAAAGCATATTCACTGATCAACACTGCAAAAGAACCGATACATTGTGAAGCCGAGTATGGTACTATCAGCTACTCCAGAAGCTGAGGCAGGAGCATCTCAAGTTTGAGGTCAGTATGTACGATGCAGGGAGATCTTGTCTCAAAATAAAAACAGAAAACGGGCTGGAGATGTAGCTCAGCCCTCCCTGGCCTCTGCCCCAGCATTAGGTATTTGAAAGTGGGATGGAGGTGTGGATTGGGTTGTTGGGTTTGTCTACCACCTTTTACATAGTGATGTTACAGCCTGACATTTTCGTAATGTTCAGAGTATGGGGCTTTCACTCTGAGTTTACTGAGATGATTTTTTTTTGAGACAGGGTCTCACTGTGTAGTTCAGGCTATTTTTGAACTCACTATGCAGCCCAGGCTAGCCTCAAACTTGAGGTGATCCTCCTGCCTCAGCCTCCCCAGTGCTGGAGAATGATTTTCTTGTGATAGCTTTGTGTCTAGGCCAAAGGCCAAGAGTAACGAATTAATTCCAGAATTAAGCGCGCTCGTCCTGAAACATCTGGACCTGTGCGAAGAGGCCTCCTTATTCCAGTGGTCGCGGTGCAGTCTGCAGCGCTAACCGGGGCACCAGACTGTTGTGACTGTCCCCGGGGTCCTCTGGCTTATCTGCTGCGCACTGTCATCGCCGGCAGATCTAATGCAGTCAAGATGTCCTCGCCTAGTTTCTTGTTTCCGTGCCTTGTTTCTGACTTCAAGCTTCTCCTGCCTAAGGGCCTTGATGCTAGTCTGTCTTCTGTCAAGGATATTTTCCCGTCAGCTCTGTGGGGATTTGCTTTTTGTCTCTCTGTTGTTTAAGTACTGGGGATTGAACCTGGGGTGGTTGCACTGAACTACATTCCCAGCCCTTTTTTATTTTGTATTTTGAGACAGAGTCTTACTAAGTCAGCGAGCTGAGACTCAAACTTGCAACCTTCTGCCTCGGCTTCCCAGTGTGTGGGGTCACGAGTGTGTGTCCCTGTGCCTGACCCTCAGTTCTTTACATAACTGGCTTCTTGCTGGTCATTTCTCCGCTATGTCTTTCTTTTCCTCAGAGAGCCTTTGCGTAATTACCCAACCTAATCAGTCTCTCTAATGCTCTACGAAATGAGTCTATATTATTTTTCCCAGTGCTAATTCTGTTTGAAATGATTTAGTTTATTTCTTTGTCTCTCATTTCACTGGACTAAAGCTTTCTATGCTTGGAATCCTCATCAGTCTACTTCTAGCCATATCCCTAGGGTCTAGAATTATATTTGGACATAGTAGATGCTCAGTAAATAGTGCAGGCTACCATTCAGAAAAATGTTGTGGGTTTGTCTTCACCAGCTGAAGCAGTTTTCATGACTGAAGTTAAGCTCATGAATCCA
>NW_004955427.1:10163286-10173313 GCF_000276665.1 Chinchilla lanigera | reverse complement strand
CTTAGTAATAGTCCATCTTTTATTTTCCAGACATCATCCTTTTTGGGCTCCACATATTAGGCGTTCTTTTTGGTACTGGGAATCGAACTCAGGACCCTGTGCCTGACAGGCAAGCGCTGTGCCACTCTCTCCCCAGCAGGTTCTACATATTACAGAAGCCAGGCACTGCTTGGCTCTCTGCCTGGCTTATGTCACTTCCTGTTCTCCATCTGTTCTCCTGCAGGAGACATAATTTCATTTGTCTTTATGGCTAAACAACACACCTTGTGTGTACATGTGCTACATTTTCTTTATAGCCACAGGATCATCTCTTTTTCATAATTTTGGGACAAGTAACTCGATGTAGGAAAAAACAAAACGAAAACAAACAAGAGAAGCTAGAGTTACTGGGCATGGTGGCACACGCCTGTAATTCCAGCAATCGGGAGGCTGAGGTAGGAGGATCCCCATGAGTTCAAGGACAGCCTTAACTACACAGCAAGACCTTGCTTCGAAAAGACCAGCGTGGCCAAGTGTGACAGCTCACACCTGTGACGCCGGTGCTCTGGGAGTCTGAGGAAGGAGGACCACACAGTTCAGTCTGAGCTGATGACTGGGTAGTGAAACCCAGACTCAAAATCAAAAACACCACACCTGTAACCCCAGCCCTGGGCGGGCTGAGGCAGGAGGGTTGCTGCTGAGTTTGAGGTCAATTTGGGTGACATGATGAGTTGAAGGCCAGCCTGGATCATACAGTGAGACCCTGTCTCAAACAAACAATAAAATAAATAATATGAAATAACATAGGCTGGGGTGTACCTCACTTTCAGTAACAAACAAACAGAAGGCTCACCTGGGCTACATAGCAAGACACTGTCTCAAAACAACCTAAATAAATAAACTTAGGAAATACCTTCATTTTCTCTTTTTTTTTTTTTTGGAGACAAGGTCTCACTTTGTAGTTCAGGCTGGCATGGATCTCACAGCAACCCTCCTGCCTCAGCCTCCTGAGTGCTGGCATTGCAAGGGTGCACCACCCCACCCAGAGAGGGGGGAATTTTTAAAATTATTGCACAGATATTCCTTGTTGAATGACCTACCTCCTTAACCACGGTTTGGATTTAAGACCCACGACTTGGACTTACTACCTGGCTTGTGTTTTCTACAGTGTAGTACATCTTGCTGACGTTGCCTCAGGGACTTTTTTACAGCACCCCCGCTTTACACAGGTGCTGTGCTGGTTGTGCTGCAGTTGCTCGTTCTGTGACACAGTGCGGTGTAAGAGTTCTACAAGTAAAAGCGAAGTCATCAAGCTGGAGTTTCCTTGACCGTGTCGTTGTTCTGAACAGTGTGATGTACGCGCAGAACATGATTCCTCGTTTAGTGACGATGCGTTTAACAACCGCAGCTCAGGAGGGGCGCGGGAACGGCGCTCCGTTGTTAAACGAGTCATGTTTGTATATGAAAGGAAAGGATTCTTTTTCTTTTTCTTTTTTGGTCCTGGAGATTGAGCCCAAGTCCTCACACATGCCGGGCAGGTGCTCCACCACTGAACTACACCCTCAGCCCTTTGGGTTTTATTTTGCTAAACTGCCCAGATTAGTCTCAAACTTCCCATCCTTTTGCCTCAGCCTCCTGAGTAGCTTGCTGGGATTAACAGTCGTGCACCAGTAAACCCAGCTGAGAATTTTTTTTTTTTTTTCTTTTTTGAGATAGGGTCTCATTATGCAGTTCAGGCTGGCCTTGAACTCACTTTGTAGTCCAGACTGACCTCAAACTCACAAAGATCCTCCTGCCTCAGCCTCCCAAGTGCTGAGCTTACAGGTGTGCGCCACCATGCCTGGTGAGAATTTTGAAATAGTTGAGTAGGATAAGTTCTGGCTTACTCTGCTATCAAGCCAGTTACCAATAAAATTTTACACAAACGTTTGTCATCTGTAAAATGGAAAAATTTTATTTTATTTTTTCACAGAGAGTTAGAACAAACCAAGTGTGGTGGTGCACACCTGTTATCCCAGGACTCAGGAGGCTGAGGCAGGAGGATCCTTTTGGGTTTGGGGCCGGCTTGGTTTCCAAGTTGGTTTCAGGGCGGGCTTCACTTGCGTGGTTGGCCCTTTTTTCAAAAGGCCGGAAAAAAAAGAAAAAAAGAAAGAATTTGGGATTTCCCTGCCCCAGCCTCCCAGGACCCAGGACGCAGGGATTACAGGGGTGCACCGCGACCAGCCTGATTCTGCTTTCTTTACATCCTGGCTCCAGAGCTCCTCTCTGTCCATCATCAAATTCCCTCACAGGTGCTGTTGGCAAAGTCTCCAGCAACTCTTTCTTTTCCCTTCGAGACGCTGTGTTCTGTGTGTGTGTGTGTGTGTGTTTGAGACAGGGTCTCTATGCAGTTCAGCCTGGCCTTGAGCTCACTTTGTAGCCCACGCTAGTCTCGAACTCGCAAGGATCCTCCTGCCTCAGCCTCCCGAGTGCTGGGATTACAGGTGTGCACCACCACGCCCAGCGCAAGACACTGTTGTAAAGGAGTCGCCGGCTTCGCCAAGTGTCCTGAGACACACCTCGCACAGAGGTCACGGAGAGGCGCTCCTAACTGCACCCCGCGACAGAAGTCTGCGGATAGGCACGGCAAGAGCTCAGCGCTCCCAGGCTGGCCTTGAACTATGCGAGCAGCGGGAGCCAAGGGGCGGGGCGGGGCGGGGCGGGGCGGGGCGAGGGCGTGCCTCTGGGTGGCAGGAAGTGGGAGGAGACTGTTCCTGGAGGCCCCTCGGACCCGGGCCACTTGGGAAAAGGAAGGGTTTTGTGTTTATCAGTTCCACCTTCGGGGCTGAACATGGAGAGCGCGCGGGGCAAGGAGGTAAGGAAGCCCGCGTGGGTTCGCTTTCCGGCTTTGCGGGCCTGGGGTTTGCCCTCAGCGCGCTTGATCTTTCCTTTGGGGAGAAAGAAAATGCTTTAGAATTAAAAAAAAAAAGTCCTAGCCCCGGCTGCTGCTGGTGTCAGGCTGGAAAGGTAAAGAGGGAGAAAGCTGCCGGGTGTGGTGGCGCACGCCTGTGATCCCAGCACTCGAGGCTGAGGCAGGAGAATCGCTGCGAGTTCGAGACCAGCGTGGGCTACAAAGGGAGCTCAGGCCAATTTGAACTACACAATGAGACCCTGCCTCTAAAAACTACAAAAAGGGAAGGAGAAGGCTCCCTGCGGGACGGCAGGCCGAGCTCGGAGGCTCGGATCCATCTTTGGGTGCAGCGGAGTGGCGGGGAGCTGTGGCTAGGATTTGAGGACGAGGCGGTTGAGCGAGCACTGGAACAGCACGAACGCCCTCACTTCCTTAGACGGCCACGGGGCCTGGCACCTAGCTGCCCCCCGTATCCCAGGGCCTGAGCCCTGCGGATGACCACGGGCCGGGTCTGGTGACCCCGCCACGCCGGCCCCTGAGTTTTCTTGGCCGGAGAAACCCGCCCTGGGCCCCCTTTGCCAGAACCGGGCGGTTTTCAGCTTTCTGTGTTTTCTCGACTTTTGTGAGGCCCGAAAGTGCCTCCTTAGCGAAGGGGTTATGCAAATGTGAGCTCTGAATATAAATGCGAGGGCGCTGCAGGGAAGCAAACGTGTCATACACATGTTAATTTGTCTCCGCTCCCACCGTGGGCGCAGATTGGGTGGGCTCGGCCGAGGTTTCCTTTCTGCCTAAGGGGCCTGTGGCCTGTTTGTCGGAGCCTCAGCCCCCTCGCTGTAAAATTAAAGTAGCTGTGTGGCCTTGGCCGCGGGGACTGCGGGGGGAAGGAGCACGTCCGCTCGGTACCTGCCCCAGGCAGAGGCTCAAATATATTAGTTTCTCGGCAACCCACTTACGCTCACTGGGCCGCACCTTTGTTCCTTTAATTCTTGTGTCTGCTTTTTCGGAGACGGCGCCTTGCAGTGCAGTTCGAGCTGGCCTCCAGCTCCGGCTGCTCCGCTTGCCTCAGCCTCCCGTTGCTGGGATTACAGGCTGCGCCACCACGCCCGGCTCTTTAGTCCTGTTACTCCGTGTTTGCTGTGAGTCTACCCTAAGAGGGAAGGAAAAACTCCACCCTGTACGATCAAAGAGCCATAGGCAGCGATCGAATCCAGGAGCACAAAGCAGATGTCGGCAGGGCCGGGCGTGGTGGCGCCTGTCTGTATCCCAGCACTCGGGAGGCTGAGGCAGGAGGATCTTTGCGAGTTGGAGACCAGCGTGGGCTACAAAGTGAGCTCAAGGCCAGCCTGAACTGCATAGCGAGACCCTGTCTCAAAAAGACAAAAAGAATCTCAGCAGACAAGTGGAGAGAGCAAGGCTATGGCACGTGGGAGATTTGACCCTGGAAGGCGTGGAGAGAGGGTATTTGAGAATGTAAATAGAGCCGAGCTTGGTGGAGTGTGTCTGTAATCCCAGCGATTGGGAGGCTGAGGCAGGAGGATCACTTCGAGTTTGAGGCAGGCAAATGCACCAACCACTGAGGCCTCAGACATGGAGTTTTCTTAGGGTAAGTTGGGTCTGCCGGGACCCAGCAGAGCAGTGACTGACCAGACCCTCTGCCGCAGGGAGCTGGCACTGGGCGGTCAGCAGAAGAGCAAGGAGGGGACCGGCAGCCGGGCGCCTCGAGGAGCTCAGCAAAGGGACTGAAGCGGAAGAAGTGTGCGGGAGACGGCAGAGGTAAGAGGCCTAGGAGTCCTCCGGCCCTACTTCCTCAGGTCTCAGAAGCCGGAGGAATAGAACAAACGGGAGCAATTTCCATCCCGGCTGCTGGCGGCCCCTTGGCCGCTTTCTCGCTCGGCGCTGAGGACCCAGCCGTGGGTGGGGCTTAGGGGACAGATAGCTGTAGTCTGAGAGCCCGCCCGTGAAGCCCCGCTTCTGTTTTGAGAGGAATCGGTGGGAAGAGGGACCTGACGGGCAGTAGGCAGGGGGTGGGCAGAGGACTGGCCGCGACTTGCACTGAATCATTCGGTGGGACCTGCACCCAGCCCGCTGGGCACTGCGCCCGGGCATCCCGGGCCCTGAGTGGTGCAGTGACGGGCTTCCTCGTGTGCCCAGGGCGGCTGCGGGCTGCCAGCTGAGGCACCCGGGAGCCAGGGAGCTGAGGGGCACCGGCCTGACGGGTGGTGCTGCGCGCACTTGTGGGTACTGCACTGCCAGCTGTTTACTTTGCTCGGTGCCGAAACGAGACCGATGTCAAGTCTCAGGCGCCCGTCCGTCCGTCCGTCCCCGGTAGCAGTGCCAGCGCCCGCGAGGGGCCGGGATGTGCAAGCTCAGGCTCTGAGCTCAGCCCTGGCCCTCGGGGGTCCTGCGGTCCTTGCAGATCATTTACCTGTCCAGGACATCGGACCATGAGAACCGAGAGTGACTGCTTTTCAAACTCTAGTAACCCCCAGGAGTGGTGGCGCATGCCTGTAATCCCAGCACTCGGGAGGCTGAGGCAGGAAGATCATTGCCAATTTGAGACCAGCCTGGTTACAAAGTGAGCTCAAGGCCATCTTGAACTGCATAGCAAGACAAAAAAAACAACTCTAGTAACCGCTGCAGACACTAATCATACTAATTCTGTTCCGTTCTCCCTCTCCCTGTCCAGAGAAGAAAAAACAAGAACAAGGCAGTGACGCACTAAGTCCGCGTAAGAAGATAGCCATCCCCCCGCTCCCCGAGGAGCTGCCCCCCATCAACCTGATCCACCGGGACGTCCTGCGGGCCTGGTGCCAGCAGCTGAAGCTCAGCAGCAAAGGCCAGGTGCGGGCCGGGGCCGGGGCCATGGCAGGGGTGGGCAGGAGGCAGGCCCGCACTGACCGCCTTTCTCCTCTGTCTTAGAAACTGGAAGCGTATAAGCGGCTCTGCGAATACGCCTACCCGCAGCAAAAGGTAAGGCGCATTCCTTTGCTTGTGCCTGCTGCTCGCGGCCGGAAGATGGAAACGCGCCCTCCCCGCGCCCCGTTATTTTGAGACAGGCGCTTGCTAAACACATTGCCCGTGTAGAACTAAAAGTTCAGTCCTACAGCATCCACCTGCCGCGTGGCTGGGATTACAGGTGCGTGCCTTGTGCTCGCCAGAATTTTAAAGAAAAATCCACAGGGAGAAATGTGAGTTGTCGTGCTAACTACCTCTGTTAACAGCACAAGGTGACAAGAGCCCCAGGCATGGTGGCGCACCTGTGACCCCAGCACTCCGCAAGCTGAGGCAGGAGGGTCCTGAGGGGGCCAGAGATACAGAGATAGACCGTGTCTCTAGGAAAAGAAAACAAGCCAGTGACCAAGGCCAGGCATGGTGGTCACCGCGTGTAACCCTGCTATGCAGGAGTCTGAGGCAGCGGGGATGCCAGGCGGAGGCTAGCCTGGGCAGTTGAGCCCTGTCCTACCTCACAGTGCAATTGTTTTTTAATTAATTTTATTGCTACACTTTTGACCTACATACGATATTCACCACAGGGAATTTGCACCTGTATGTGGCCTATCTTCATTTTTTTCCCATTATGTTTTCCTTTCAATCCTTCTTCCTTCCCTTTACAAAACTTTGGTTTTTTGTTGTTTTGGTTTTTTTCCGGTACCAGGAATCGAACTCACGACCTTGTGCTTGCCAGGCAAGCGCTGTGCCGCTGAGCTAAATCCCCAGCCCCTAGGCAAAACTTTCTTTCCATTGTTTTCCTTCCATTCTTTTTAAATTTTTTATCCCTATTCCCTCCCCCCTCCCTTGTTTCCCTCCCCACTTGAACATTTTCTTCCTTCCCAGTATCTGTCATCCACCGTGTTCCTTATTTATCTTCTGGGTTTCTCACACAATGGAAAAAAATGTGTCTCATTTATGTCACTTAAAATTATGTTCTCAGCAGCTGGGCGTGGTGGCGCACACCTGTAATCCCAGCACTTGGGAGGCTGAGGCAGGAGGATCCTTGCCAGCCTGGGCTACAAAGTAAGTTCAAAACCAACCTAAACTGCATAGTGAGACCTTGTCTCAAAAACACTAAATAAGTAAATGAAAAATTATGCTCTCAAGATACATCCAATTACCTACAAAT
This sequence comes from Chinchilla lanigera, assembly GCF_000276665.1. NCBI lineage: Eukaryota > Metazoa > Chordata > Mammalia > Rodentia > Chinchillidae > Chinchilla > Chinchilla lanigera. The sequence continues at coordinate 10,166,324 of NW_004955427.1, read as the reverse complement.
AACTCAAGTTTATCTTCTTTTTTTTGAGAGAGGAAGTAGGGGTTTCATTATGTGGCCCAGGCTGGTCTTGAACTCACAGTGATCCTCCTGGCACAGTAATCAATCCCGAGTTCTGGGGTTTCAGGTATGTGCCACCATGCCCAGCAAGTGTACCCTTTATGGCAGTGTAATACTCCACTGTATATAAAAATTACGTATTTACCCGTTCATGCCCTGACGGGCTGCTTCCATGGTTTAGCGATTGCTGTGCTGCTATAAATGTGGGTGTGCGTATACCACTTTTAACACTTTCTGGAGGATACCAAGAAGAGAAATAGCTGGGTTAAATGGAACCTCTAACCCTAGTTTACTGAGAAATCTCCAGACTGATCTCCACAGTGGTTGCACCAGTCTGTACTCCCACCAACACTGCAGAAGCGTTCCTTTTCCCCACAGCCCCTCTGGCATTTGTTATTGGTTAATTTCTTGGCTCAAACAGCCGTTCTTTCTGGGGTGAGATGGAATCTTAGCCATTTCTATTTCCTCCTATGAGAAGTATCTCAGGTGCCATATTTCCCATGCAGTTGGGGTTTTGCTCATGAAGTGTTTCTCTATACCTGTGTCTTCAGGCATTCTACCTATTGTATTTTCCAGCAGATTAAGTATTTCTTGTTTTTTTTTTTTTTGGTACCGGGAATCGAACTCAGGACCTTGTGCTTGCCAGGCAGGTACTTGTACCGCTGAGCTATGTCCAAGTATTCCTGTTTTAATATTTACATCTTTGATCCATTTTGACTTCGGTGCATGGTGATAGACACAGGTCTAGTTTTAGTCTTCAGCATGTGGAAAGGCAGTTTTTCCAGCAGCATTTATTAAAGAGACTATTTTTCTTCCAGTGAACAAACATGTTTGGCCCCTTTGTCAAAGATAAAAGTGGCTGAGTGTGTTGAAGTTGTTTCTGCATCTTGTACTATGTTCCACTGATCCTTGGGCCTGTTTTTTTGGCAATACCATGCTGGTTTTATCATAGTAGCTTTATAGCATAATTTCAAGTTGGGGTCACAGTACAGTTTTTTTAAAGGGCTGAGGCTTAAGGGTGGGGCAGCTGCCCCTGAGCCACGCTGAGCTGCCTGATGCACTTGGTTCAATCCCTGGTCTGAAAACAGAAAGCCTGGGCTCTTGGTGCACACTTGTCGTCCTCGAAGTCTGAGGCTGAGACAGGAGGATTGTCATAATTTCAAGGCCAGCTTTGGATACAGAGTGAGCTCAAGGCCACCCTGAACAACACAATTCAGTGAGACACTGTCTCAAAAGAAAAAATAACGAGTAGAGGGGCTGGGGATTTAGTTCAGCCGCAAAGCGCCTGCCTGGCAAGCCCAAGGTCGTGAGTTCAATTCCTGGTACTGGAAAAAAAACAAAAAAGAAAAAAGAACAGCTACACCACAGACTTCTTTTTGTTTGTTGGTTTTTTTTTGTTGTTGTTGTTGGTTTTTCTCCGGTGCCGGGAACTGAACTCACAACCTCGCGCTTGCCAGGCAGGCGCTTTGCTGCTGAGCTAAATCCCCAGCCCCTCTTTTTGTTTGTTGGATTTGTTTGTTTTTGCAGTACAAGGAGTTGAACACAGGGTCGTTGCCCTGAACTACATCCCTATCCCTTTTTATTTTGAGACAGAGTCTTGCTCTATGTTGCTCAGGCTGGGCTCAAACTTTTGATCCTCCTGCCTCAGCCTCCCAGTGTGCTGGTGTTATAGGGCTGTACTCTGAAGTAATATTTATTAGGTGTGACACACTGGTGTGAAATACGTATACATTGTGAAATGGCCTAAATGAGCTAATTAGCATGTACTTTACCACAGATATTTTTTGTGGTAAAAACGTTTAAAAATCTACTAGTGGGCTGGGGATAAAGCTCAGTGGCATAAATGCCTGCCTGGCAAGCGTAAGGTGGTGAGTTCAATCCCTGGTACTTCCCCACACAAAAAAAATTACTAGTAAATTTAAGCATATGGTACATTGTTATTAACTTGGGTACTGTGCAAGAGATTTTTTTTTTCTTTCGAGGTGGTGGGGATTGAACCCAGAGGACTGGTGCTGAGCTGCACAACCAGCCCTTTTTTTAAAATTTTGAGACCGGTCTTGGTAAATTGCATAATTGCTCAGGCTGGGTTTGAATTTGAGTTCTGGGATTATAGGCGTGTACCGCCACACCTGGCTAAATTTATTCCTTTTACCTAAAACTTTGTAACCTTTCACAAATACCCTCAAGCCTTCAGGCCATACTTCTGATATGGTCTTCATGAATGGTGTATTTAATTTTTTGTTTGTTTTTTGAGTTGCTTATTTGTTTGTTTGAGACAGGGTCTCACTATGTAGTTCAGGCTGGCCGTGAAATCACCGTGTAGCCCATGCTGGCCTTGAACCGGCGGATATCCCCCTGCTTCAGCCTCCTGAGCGCAGGGATGACAGGCGCGCTCCACCACACCCTGCAGGCTGGGTTTGACTTTGGGATCCTCCTGCCTCCCCTTCCTACCTGCTGGAACGGCCAGGGTGCGCCCACACCCCCAGCTGCGTTTCGGTCTTATCACGTGATCCTAATGTTTAGCACCATTCGCAGAACATTCTCAACACAGCCAACGAGGTCCGGCTCAAGGCGCCGGGCAGACCGAAGAAGCGGACCCTGGAAAGCCGCGAGGGGAGGATGTCTTCGGTGGGAGCCGACCTTCCTGAGGGGGCCCTGCTCCCCGAGGGCCAGCTGGCTGCCCTGGAAGAGCCCCCTGCTCTCTATGAAGAGGTCAGCACGAGCGTGGTGACCATGGCCACTCCGGAGTCCGTGCTGGCCTCCTGGGGCCGAATCGCAGCCGGCGCCGGGAGGACGGGGCCAGTGGAGCCGCCGGCAGAGGCCTGCGGTGAGTCCCGGGCGACCCCGTTGGTACCGACCTCAGGTGTTCGGTTGCTCTGTTTGCGGGGCTGAGGGTGGAACCTCGGGCTTCCGAGCTTCGCGCTGAGCTGCGGCCACAGCCCTTCACTTGCTGTTTTATTTTGCTTTTGAGACAGGGTCTC
>NW_004955427.1:10160631-10162261 GCF_000276665.1 Chinchilla lanigera | reverse complement strand
GGAGCTGGGACCCTGGAGCCCGCTGCCTGAAGGCATCTGAACATGCGCGGTTGTTGCTTGTGCTTTGCTTGGGTTCTGTGGTGCTGTGTGCGGAGCTCTTTGGGCGCTCACGCCGCTAGGCAAGCACTGGGCCCTGCCATAAGCTCCCCGGCCCTGCGGCCTTTTCAGTTTTAGCCGGAACTGTTTGTTCACTTTCCCCAAAGGGCAGCAGGGCGTGGGGGAACAGGGACCAGCCTGGGTGATCTTGGGCCGGACGACGGTCGGTCGGTCCTGGGAGTTCGTCCTGAGCTTCTGTCCTTTTCCAGGTGACAAGTGGTGCGTGGTGCACGGCCGCAGTCTCCGTGCGGACAGCCCCGGCTGGGTGCGGCTGCAGTTCCACGCGGGACAGGCCTGGGTGCCCGAGAAGAAGGGGCGCGTGAGTGCCCTGTTTCTGTTGCCTGCCGGCACCTTCCCGCCGCCCCACCTGGAGGACAACCTGCTGTGCCCCATCTGTGTCCGCAGGTGATTAACTCCCGGGTGTCGGAGGGGGCATGTTAATGTGAATAACCGTGTATTTCCAGCACATGTTGTCAGGTATGTGTCAGGGTTAAAGGTCGTACATGGAAACACAGAGTTCTGGGGCAACAAGCATTATGTGATTTCTAGATTCAAGGTACACACGCTGCACGGAAACAGTGACTGGCCCCAGTCAGGCTGGCCTCATTGCAGAGATCCTCCTGCCTCAGCCCCCTGAGTACTGGGATGACACCAGCCATGTACATGTAGTCTACAGCCTAATGGGGGTGGGCTTGCACATACATGGCTGACACTGCAAAACAAGACCCTGTAAGTACAAATAGAGAAGTCAACCAATGGGATTTTTTTTTTTTGGCTCTTTTTTTTTTTTTTTTTTTCTGGTACCGGGTTTTCTCTGGTACCGGGAATCGAACTCACGGCCTCGCGTTTGCCAGGCAGGCACTGTGCTGCTGAGCTAAATCCCCAGCCCCTGGGATTTATTTTTTCAGTCAAAGCCTCCCTGTGTAGCCCAGGCTGGCCTCAAACTCATGATCCTCCTGCCTCAGCCTCCAAGGGCTGGGATCACATCCATGCCCCGCCCTGTTTGGCTGGTACTTCTGTTATTTGTGGGGTTTTTTTGTTTTGTTTTGTTTTGTTTTTTTCTGTTTTGCAGTCCTGAATCAGAGCCTTATGCATACTCTACAAATGATCTACCAGTGAGCTGCATCCCCAGCCCCCCTCTTTTTTATTTTGAGACAGTTTAAGTTGCCCAGGCTACACTAGAATCTTCCTGCATCAGCCTCCCAAGTAACCAAGATTATAAGTGTGTGCCCCTGCACCCGGCTTATGTGTGTGTGAGAGGTGGTACTGGGGATTCAACCCTGAGAGCTCTTACACTGACCTGTCTACCCAGATCTCTTTTTAAAAAGTTTGAGCTGGGCACAGTGGCAGTATCCCAGTCAGTGAAGTTTATCTGAGGTGTGATTACTACTAATTGAAAAAAGTCTGAGACAGGGTCTCACTAAGTTGCCCAGGGTGGGCTCAAATCTCCCCCCTCAACTTCTCAGAGTGCAGGAACTATAGATATGTCGCCATGCTCAGCTGATCGTGGTGTTTCTTTTCTTTTTTTTTTTTT
>NW_004955427.1:10158219-10159931 GCF_000276665.1 Chinchilla lanigera | reverse complement strand
GTGTGCCCTGGCGCCCAGCTCCCTTGGAAACAGTTGGACCTCTCAGCAATCCTGCAGCTACGGTGGCTCCAGGAAGGTGTCCAAGAGGCCGCCAAGGTCCTCAACGGGAGCGTCTCCGGGTCCAGTGACGGCTCCTACCTGAGAGGACAGACAGGGTGCTGCCGTCCGGGTGCTGCGGGCAGGCGCAGGGCTGTGGGTCTCCAGCCCGTCGTGTCACAGGAGGCTCACAGCTGCAGCAGCCGTCCCGGCCCAGCCTGCAGCCCCCGAGAGGCGCGGCTGCGTCCACCTCCACCCTGCTCCCCGAGCCGTGTCAGTCTTTGTTGTCTGTGGTAGCATGTGGATTGCATCTGCTTCCTGTCATTACAAAGCAGTGTACTCAATCTGGCGTCTGGAGCTTGCTCTGTGGTTGAGACAGGATCTTGCTGTGTGGACCGTGCCAATCTTCTACAGCCCAGGCCAGCCGGGAACCGCTCGGCAATGCCTCAGCCTCAGCCTCCCAGCAGGCTCAGCACGGTGCCCACCTGGTGTCTAGGTTTTTATGCCGCTGTTCTATTTGACGGGATTATTTTTCCCGTCTGTACCAGCGTGCTTTCATCAGCCTGTCTGAGACAGGAGCCAGTGGTGGGAGCAGAGCCGTGCAGCACTCTAAGGCAGGAAGAGCCAGGACAGATCCGGCCCAGGTTTCTTTCTCTAATGCCCACTATGTGCGTCCCTCATGCCAGGCCACAGGCCCCCTGAGCGCAGGATGAGGGCTTCCTGTTTGGAAGACGATTAGGCTGAGGTCCAACTGCGCTTCCCGCGCTCCCCGCGGTGATGTGATTTCCTGTCCCTCCAGCTCCCACTGCGGCCCGCCCCACGAGTTCAGGGGCAGGGAGACTGCTGTCTAGGGGGAGCCAACAGGGGCACCCAGGAAGCTGAGGCGGGAGGATTGCCATGAGTGCAAGGCTACCATGGGCTACGTAGTGAATTCAAGGCCAGCCTGGAGTACATAGCAAGGCCTTGTCCCAACAACCAAAAAATAAAAAGGGCAGCAGAAGCCAATAGGAGATTCGCGCTCCGCTCTGCCATCTGCATGGGCAGAGATCTGTGTCCACAAGTGCCTTTGTGGGCCAGGTGTGAAAGTCTGGAACCGGCCCTGCGGGTCCCCCGGTGCCGCAGCTGGGCTCGGCTGCCAGGGCACTGGTGCGGAAGGCCTGGGAAGACCAGGCAGCCTCCTACCAAGGAGGGGGGTCCCCGGAAGTCAGTGCACACTCTCAGGGCGAGAGCTACACTCTGGCTCTGTGAACCTCAGCCTGGTGTGGAGCTGTACACTGAACGGTCAGGAGGAACCCACGGAATCACTGAGAGTGCTTGCCAAGATGGCGGCATTGAAGCTCCTCACAAAGGCGCAGTCGGCCTCCATCATACATGTTGTCTCAGGGTAACTGCGAGATAAACACTGTCATTATTGTGCGTGGTACCAGGACCTTTGCACCGAGCTGCATCCCCAGCCCTTTCTAATGCTGGGACAGGTTCGGGCTAATTTGCTGCGTCCTCCAGCCTGGGCTCAATCTTCAGACCCTCCTGCCTTCACCTCCCACAGTGCTGGGGTTGCAGCCTGCGCCACCCCTGGTTTATGCTTACATTCATACTGGATCTTGCCGGGCATAGTGGTGCACACCTGTAATCCCAGCACTCGGGAGGCTGAGGCAGGAGGATTGTTGCGAGTTCGA
>NW_004955427.1:10155009-10156514 GCF_000276665.1 Chinchilla lanigera | reverse complement strand
ACAGCCAGCTCTCCTAGTTTGTAAAGTCCAAAGGTGGATAGCAGTAATCCCCCAATATTTCAATCATTACCCGAAGAATAAGAAAACTTCTAAAATTATAATTTCTTTGAGGCTGGGAATACAGGTCAGGTCAGTGGCACAAGCGCAAGGTCCTGAGTTCAGTTCCCGGTACTAAAAAAAGAATTATTTTGAAAGCTAAGAAAGGAAAGAACCTGCCTTCAGTGTGAGCAAACAGGAAGCTGGAGAAGACAAAGGCCAAAAAATGAAGTAGTGGTCCCGAAGGTCTTCCTCATCTTCATCAGCCGGGCAAGCTTGCATCACTGTTTCTATCCCCACCACGGATACCCAGGTTGAAAGAGCAGGGAGGGTGGGAATTGCTCCTCAAGGTGTGGTTCTTCTCCGGCACCTCGGAGGTGTCCCAGGAAAGCTTGGGTGACCTCAGGTACGAAGGTGAGGGCTGGGCTGGGCGCACAGCCCGGGAGGCGGGTATCGGGGAGGTGATTGGGATGGAGGCCCAAGCCACGCAGGGCCTGTGCTTTGTCTTTTTGTTTGTTTGTTTGTTTTGTTTTTTCTTCTGGTACCAGGAATCGAACTCACGACCTTGTGCTTGCCAGGCAGGCGCTTTGCCACTAAGCTAAATCCCCAGCCCCTGTGCTTTGTCTTTATCTTGAAAAACAAGCCAGAAGCTGAGGAACTCACTGAAGGTCAGGTTTGTGTTTACAAAGCCTCACAGCCCCCCACCCCCCACCCCCGTGCAGGGAAAGGAGCAGCCAGAAGGCAGACGGTGTGCTGTGGTTAGGATTTCATTTTCACAGATGTTAACACTATGGCTGGGGGTGCTGGGGATTTAGCTCAGCAGCACAGCACCTGCCTGGCAAGTGCGAGGTCGAGAGTTCGATTCCCGGTACCAGAAGAAAAAAAAAAAAAAAACTATGGCTGGGGTTGAGGAAAATGGACTTCGGAGGCTGAGGCAGGAGGATTACTCTGAGTTTGAGGCCACCCGGGGCTATGTGTTGAGACCCTGTCACAAAAAGACAAAAACAGGTGATTCTCAAGCTGACGTTTGTCAGTCAATTACCACTGTCCTTGTTCTTTCCTGTATTCTCTCTCTCTTTAAGAAGGATTGTGCTGTGCAGTGCAGGCTGGCCTCCGACGCACAGCCCCCGGTGCTGTCTCCAGAGTGTGGGTTACCTATGTGAGCCACCAGGCCTGGCTCCCCATCACCTGGTACATTAAACACCATACTGCCTGGGAGCCTAGCTCAGTGGCAGAGCAGCTGCTGGGCATGCATGAAGTCCTGGGCTCAATCCCCAGCACGATGCTCCCTCGGCCCCCACAAAAAGAAAAAGCACAATAAATTAATTGAGTATGAATTGAGCTGGCCGTGGTGGCCTGCACCTGTAATCCCAGCACTTGGGAGGATGAGGCAGGAAGATCTCAAGTTGAAGCCTAGCTTGGGCAATTTAGTTACTTAGTGAGACCCTGACTCAAGAGAAAGAAAATTT
>NW_004955427.1:10152432-10154534 GCF_000276665.1 Chinchilla lanigera | reverse complement strand
AAAAGAAAAGAAAAACAAAAATAAAAGAACAGACAGAGTTAGGTCTGAAGATCAGCTCTGGGATTTTCATTGCTGTTGACCTTGAGTATTTATTACCTAAGAGACAACATCCAAATGTTTATCCCTTAAGGCTGGGGATACAGCTCAGCGGCACAAGCTCCTGTCTGGGAAGCACAAGGACCTGAGTTTGATGCCTGATGCAAAAAAAATATTTATCTCACTGGGTTGTAGTAATTGATGAAAATGCATATGATGTATAATGTATCATGTGCTGCACCAATTGGAGGCCTATGCACGAGGAATTTGTAACTGTTTCACTCTACTCTTTTTTTTTTGCTTTTTTTCTGGTACCGGGAATCGAACTCACGACCTTACCAGGCAGACGCTGTGCCACTGACCTAAATCTCCAGCCCTTCTACTCTTTCTTAGCTTCTGTTTTTTAATGTTAAATTTCCCCAGAACAAAGCTGAGACTATTAGGCTCTTTTTCCCCATTATTTGAGATTAAACCCAGGGCCCTCTACTGTGGGAGTTACATCCCCAGCCATTTTTATTTTTTATTTAGAGACAGGGTCTCACTAAGCTGCCCAGGTGGGACCAAACTTCTAATCCTCCTGCCTCAGCCTCCCTCTGTGCTAGGATTACAAGCATATTCCATTGTGCCTGGCTAAATTCAGTTCTTGGACACTATTTTTTTTTGTTTGTTTGCTTGCTTGCTTTTTTTTTTGTTTTGTTTTGTTTTTCCAGTACCAGGAATCAAACTCACGACCTTGCGCTTGGCAGGCAGGTGCTGTGCCGCTGAGCTAAACCCCCAGCCCCCACTTTTTTTTTGAGACAAGGTCTCGCTATGCAATTCAGGCTGGCTTTGAACTCATTATGTCGCCCAAGCTGGACTCAAACTCACAGTGGTTGTCCTGCCTCAGTCTCCTGAGTGCTGGGATTACAGGCGTGTGCCACCACACCCAGCTTGAATTCAGTTCTTAAACTTTTCTTTTCCTGGTGGTGCTGTCTCTGAAAACCAGGACCTGGTACCTGCTGAGTCTGTCTTTTTGAGACAGGGTCTCAGGATGCAGTTCAGGCCGGCCTTGAGCTCACTTTGTAGCCCAGGCTGGTCTTGAATTTGCAACGATCCTCCTGCCTCAGCCTTCTGAGTGCTGGGATTATCTCACACAGATTTACTTTGACTTCTGTGGGTGTGAATGAAGGCCGGTGAGGGGCAGACATCACTCTGTTTGTGCTCCTCGTACTGCATCTCACTGCCAGCTGTTTGAACTCCCGAGCGCACTTACTGAAACTCACACAGTAGCAGAACCAGCTGAGGTGGCACAGCACCCAGCCTGGGGCAGGAGGATGGCAAGTTCAAGCCCAGCCTGGGCAGCTTAGCCGCCTCATAAGACCCTGTCTCAAAACTAAAAATTGAAAAAGCGCCGGGCGTGGTGGTGCTCACCTGTAATCCCAGCACTCGGGAGGCTGAGGCAGGAGGACGTTGTGAGTTCGAGACCAGCCTGGGCTACAAAGTGAGCTCAAGGCCAGTCTGAACTGCATAGCGAGACCCTGTCTCAAAAAAGACAACACCACCAAAAAAAAATTGAAAAAGCGTTGGGGATAGAGCTCAGCATGAAGGCCCTCGGCTCAATTCCCAGAGCTGCGAAAAAGAAAATAAGGAGAGATGAGGGGCCCCTCACTTCTAGACGCGGACAGAGACCCGCGTGCAGCGCGCTCACCTCGCGAAGCCCGGAGCAGGCCTCGTGGTGGCCCGGCTGGCAGCGTCTCTGCACAGACCGGGCAGACGGACGGAAGGCGATCGAGGCCCGAGCCCGGGACTGCGCGAGGCCTGGGGGTCCCGGCTCCCGACGCTCATGGTCCTCCAAGGGAAAGGGGTAGAGATCAAGCGGCAGGACAAACCGCTGCCCGCCTGACAGTCCACAGTGAGAGAGCGGCCCCGTCAAAGGCATCTCTCCCTTTAAGAAGAGAAGAATTGGTTCTGGACCCCGGAGGTCCTGAGTTTTGGAGATGTAGCTTTCTACTGGCCAGTGGCAATATGTTTCCTAGTTGAGGCGGGAGGGGGAGGAGGAAGTGAGGGATAAGAAAGCAAGAGAAAGG
>NW_004955427.1:10138088-10152316 GCF_000276665.1 Chinchilla lanigera | reverse complement strand
GGGGGAGGGGAAAGGGAGGGGAACAGGGAGGAGGAGGAGAGGGGGAAGGGAGGAGCGGGGGAACACATCCTATATCATGCCAGGCGCAGGCAGTCCCTGGCACACAGTGTGGTCTAGCTGCTGAAGACTTCCCTGGAGAGTACTTAAATAAATGTCCTGATATGCCAGATGTGACGGTGCACACCTGCTATCCCAGAACTCAGGAGGCTGAGGCAGGAGGATGGATGTGAATTCGAGTCCAGCCTGGGCTATATAGTGCGTTTGAGGCCAGCCTGCACTATATGGCAAGACCCTATAGTAAAGACAGAAAGGGTCCTGGTAGGCTGAGTGTAGTGGTGCACACCTCTCATCCCAGCTACACAGGAGGCTGAGGCAGGAGGACTGCAAGTATGAAGCGCTGCCCAGGCTACATAGCGAGTTGGAGGTCAGTGTAGGCTACATAGTGAAATCTTGCTTCAAAACAAAAATACGTGTGTGTGTGGAGGGGGTCCTGGTGGAGAGAAATGCTCCTGCATGTGCAGCAATTCAGGAACTTAAAAAATCTATATTTTTACATAAACAAAAAGTGGCAAGCCGAGCATGGTGGCATGCCTGCAATCTTAGCACTTGGGAGGCTGAGGCAGGAGGATCACCTCAAGCTGGAGACCAGCCTGGGCTACATAGTGAGACCCTGTCTCAACAAAACAAAAACAAAGAAAGCAGAGTTGGCTGGTTCCTAAACCCGGGCTGAGAGGTGAGCACAGGCCGGCCTGCCGCACTGAAGTCGGTGGCGGGCTGGGAAGACCCGGCCCTTCCCCCGCGTGGAGCACGCAGGCCGGACCCCAGTGCTGGCTCCGAAGCGCGGTGATCTCCCAGGGTGGGAGCGGCGCCTGCAGCCCCGGGATCAGCTCCGGGCTGGAGGACACGGCCAGGGGCCCGCCGCGCCTCGGGGCACAGTGGCGGGGCTCAGAAGCGCCTTCATCCCCTCTGCCGGGGCGGGCCGTGACTTAGAGCCCAAGTCCGCCCAGCCGGGGAGGGACCCGGCCTCGCCCAGGGGAGAGTGTGCTCGGAGGGGCCGCCGCGGGCTGCCGGCTCGGGAGAGTGGGGGCCCGGGCGGCAGGAGCCTGGCAAGGGGTTTAGGGAGAGTGGCGTCTCCAGGCAAAGCGGAGGGCGGCCAGCAAGGTGCCCTTCAACACCCGCGGGCAGAGCGGGTCCAGGGGGAGCGGCGGGAGGCCGAGGGAGGCCCCCGGAGGAGCCGGCCCCTCACTCCGCCCCAGACCGAGCTCCGAGGGCAGCTCTGCGGAGGGCAGGTGCCGCCTCCCATTCCTCTCGGGACCGGCCCAGCCCTTCCCGGAGGGACCCGCGGCCCCTTCGCGGGCTCACTGCGCCCCACTGCCGAAGAGAACGGAGGCACCCTGAGGTCACGTTGACACGAAGCCCGCACTGCAGGGATCGCCGGCTGTTCAGGGGAAGTTTAGAGGCGCCTGATGATAACCCGGCCCTGTCGCCCTCCGCTCCAGGAGGCCCTCCGGTTTTATAAACAGGCAGTGCGCATTTCCGCAGTCTCCAAGTGCTCGGAATCAGTGTATCTACTAGTTGAGGTAACTTGGCTTTTGGAATAAGGATGTATCGTAGTAGAAAAGACTGTTCAAGTCAGGTATGGTGGTACACTCCTGGAATCCCAGCACTCAGGAGACTGAGGCAGGAGGATCGCTGAGAGTTCAAGGCCAGCCTGGGCTACAGAGAGACCTTGTCTCAAAAAAACAAAAATAGATAACGGGGCGTGGCGGTTCATACCCGAAATCTCAGCAGTTGGGTGTTTGAGTCCAACCTGGGCTACATTGTGAGTTTAAGGGCAGCCTGACTACATAGCAAGACCTTCTTTGGGGGAAAAGAAAAAACGGAGGGAAAAAAATTTAAAAAAGGCTAGTGATGTAACTAGGTTCAAACCCCAGTAGAGGGAGAGAGAGGAGGTAAGAGAGATAGACACACAGAGAGAGGGACACAGAGAGAGAAGGACACAGAGAGAGAGAGACAGAGAGAGAGACAAAGAGAGAGAGAGACAGAGAGAGAGAGAGACAGAGAGAGAGACAGAGAGAGAGAGAGAGACAGACAGACACAGAGAGAGAGAGAGAGAGACAGAGAGAGAAGGACATAGAGACAGAGAGACAAAGAGAGACACACAGAGAGAGACACACAGAGAGGGGGACACAGAGAGAGACAGAGAGAGACAGAGAGAGAGACAGAGAGAGACACAGAGAGAGACAGAGACACAGAGAGAGACACCCAGAGAGAGACACACAGAGACACAGAGAGAGACACACAGAGAGGGGGACACAGAGAGAGACAGAGAGACAGAGAGAGAGACAGAGAGAGACACACAGAGAGACACACAGAGAGGGGGACACAGAGAGAGACAGAGAGAGAGGGACATGGAGAAAGCCCTCTGGAAAGCAAAGGAGACCTGGTATACATGTGACAAAGGCCCTGGAGAAAAGCAAATGTGGTCCTGAAAGCGCCTTTCCCGTGCTCGGGCAGCCTCAGCCTGAAGCTCTGGGGTCCCCCAGGCGAGCACGCAGCTCCTCCAAGCCCCCGGGTAAGCAGGAGCCACACCCAGGTAGGAAGCTGCAGTATCTGGCTTCCTCTTGGGCCGCCCTGCAGGGAGGACCCAGGACTGCGCGCTATCTACCCTTATCTATCTCCAAAGTCATTCCTCAAATCCTGACCCTGCCAGCGCTTCTACGCTGTAGGAATGACCGGGAGGACTGCTGAATGCAGATTCCTGGAGCCACCCCCAAAACTGCAGTTTAGGCAGCCTGGGGCAGGCCTCCTACTTCGGGTTTCCATCCGGTTCCTCCACAGACTGCAGGCCTTGCGGGCTGCGCTTTGAATTCTGAGACTGACGACGAAGTGTTTCTGTAGGTGCAGAGGAATCTCTTCACACGGAGTGCTGTGGGCAGGTGACACTCAGGCAGCCCTGGCTCCTCAGGGAGCTGGGGGCCAATCCACCTCTCCTGCTGCTGGAGGCTGCCTCTAGCAGAAAGCTCCAGCAAGTCCCAGACCTGTGCAAGGCTTTCCTGCACAGAGGACAGGCTTCTGCTGCTTTTATTCCAGTGACTAAGGCTCTCCCCTCCCAGTATTATTGCTGAAAGAATATTTGTGTTTAGAACTAGATCTCCAAAATAAGTAAATAAATAAATACAAGGCCGGGTACGGTGGCACACGCCTGTAATCCCAGCACTCAGGAGGCTGAGGCTGGAAGATCATTGCGAGTTTGAGACCAGCCTGGGCTACAAAGTGAGCTCAAGGCCATCCTAAACTGCATAGAGAGACCCTGTCTCAAAAATAAAATAAATTAAGTAATAAAAATATAGAACTAGACCTACGAGACATTATTTTGTTTCTTTCTGAGACAGTCTCCCTATGTCCTTCAGGCTGCCTTGAACTCAGAGATTCTCCTGCCTCAGCCTCCCGAGTGCTGGGATTACAGACATGTGCACCACACCTAGCCTACTAAGGGACATTTTAGTCAGGCCTGATGGTGTACACCTGCAATCCCAGCACTTGGGAGGCTGAGGCAGGAGGATTGTTGTAAATTCAAGACCAGCCTGGGCTACAAAGTGAGCTCAAGGCCAGCCTGAACTGCATAGGGAGACCCTGTCTCAAAAAGACCAAAACAAAACAAACAAAAAAAAGCAAACGAATCTAAGAGACACGTTATACATTCCTCAGAGTATAAATCTAGTGAGTTTGAGAGTGCCGAACATTTGCGCATAAGTCAGTTACGAAGCGCCACGCGAGGTGGGTGTACTGGCACATGCCTGCTATCCCAGCAGTTAGGAGGCTGAAGCAGGAGGGCTGCTGGGAGTTTGAGGCCAGTTTGAGCTAAATAGTGAGTTGAAGGCCAGCCTGAACTACATAGTGAGACCCTGTCTCAAAAAAACAAAAACAAGAAATAATAAAAATAAAACACCTCCCTAAAATCTGAATGTCTCTCTTTTTTTTTTTTTTTGGTTTTTTTCTCCGGTACCTGGAACCGAACTCACGACCTTGCGCTTGCCAGGCAGGCGCTTTTGCCGCTGAGCTAAATCCCCAACCCTTCTCTCTTTTTTATTTTTTTTTTGGAGACAGGTTTCACTTTGTAACCCAGGCTGGCCTAGAACACACGGCCATCCTGTCTCAGCCTCCCGAGCGCTGGGATTACAGGCGTGGGCCACCACACCCATCACACCCGGCTTCAGTATTTTCCTGTTCATAATAAATCCTTGAAGCTCTCTCCCGCATTGGCCTAGAAGGACTCTGAAAATATCCCGGTCACTCATTCGCAGAACTTCTCAGCAGGATTTTGTCAGCCCCAGTCTTCTCTCGAATCTCATCCTAAAAAGAACGAAGAGAAGAATCTAAGTGTTTGTCTGTTGTTTTTCCTTTAACCCTTTGGAGCAGCACGAAAGACTTAGTAATTCAAGGGTCACCTGGTAGGAGCGCAGGCTCCAGTGGCTGCTGAAACTGGTCCAACCATACACTGTCACCCTCCGAGGGAGAGGAAACAGCCCTGGGTAACAGGAAGTAGGGGGAGAAATTTGCCTATAAAAGGAGGAGTCCGACGCCCTCGGGGGGTAAAAGGTGAAAGTCTCCGAGCACCTGGGCCGCTGGCTTTGTCTCCTGGCGGCCTTCAAGATGTCAGACGCGGACGACAAGGTGAGCTCCCTTCCCCGCACAGCTTCTGTCCCCTCCAAGGGCTCTCAGGACCCGCCGGGTCCCTAGGTTGTCCTCCTCTGCTCCCAGTCAGGTCTGGGTACGAGGAATCTCCATCTTGGAGCTGCTCTGCACTCTGCCCTCTGCCTCCCCCTCCCGTGCTTGCACTCCGTCTGTAGTTGGAGAGAAAAAAGGGAAAATGGTTTTCCTCGACTCAACCGAAGAAAAACGTTCGCTTTTGCCAGGAAAGGGCTGTTGTCACCGGGCATGAAATGGGGAAGGAAGGAAGAGCCAGGATTCGGGAGGGAAACAGGGCTGCCCTGGGGAGAGCTGGAGAGAGGGCTGGCTGGGCTGGTTTTCTTTTTCTCCAGGAATAAAAAGTAAGGAACTCGCAGAGTCCTTGACACCAGCCGGGTTCCGGGCAGGGCTGGAGTCCCCCTGGGCCCGGTGAGCCCTGAGGCACCGCGGTGCTTCCCAGGGCAGAGCAGGAGCTGCCCCAGCTAGGTCTGGGCCAGGGCCGAGGCGTGGGCCCTCTGAGCTGGCACTGCCTGCTGAGTGGAGGAGCCGCGTGCCTGTGACAAGGGGGAACCTGTGTGGCCGAGCTTTGGAAAGTGACATACAAATGCAGAAATCACTAATTGCAAGCCAGAGCCTGCGGGTAATGGGCAGCCATTGAATTTAAATTGGGGCAGGGGAGGGCGTGGCCGCGGCCTCCGGCGGTCACAATGGGCCGGGAGGGGGTTTTCACCTGCGGGAGAGCTGAGGTCCCGGCCGCCCTGGGGACGGCTGCGCTCTGGCCCTGCTCGCTGACCTCGTGAGGCTGGGTGTTCGCGTTCCTAGCACGGGGAAGCATTATCACAAGTGCAGCGTGCGGGCTGCACAGAAGTGTGCAAAGCACCAGCGGCGGAGCGCCAGCCTCCGCCGCCTCGCACCTCACCTTTTGAGCAGTGCCCCATCCTGGCAACCCTCCTGGCGGAGCCCGTGCCCGGCACGCACAGGGCCTGGGCTCCAGCGCCGACACCCAGAACAACAGAGCAACCCCAAAGCCGAACGCTGCCTGCTCCCTGGAGCTGGGGCGGCGCAGCCCCTCAAAGCAGCGGGAGGACGGGCGCCTTCGCTCTGCCCCCAGGGCCGCGCCGCTCGGGAATTCACAGGCCAACCCGGCGGAGCGCTTTGTTTTTTGTTGTTGTTGTTTTTTGTTTGGTTGGGTTTTTTTTTTTGTCTTTTTGAAACAGGGTCTCGCTATGCAGTTCAGCCGGGCCTTGAGCTCACTTTGTAGCCCAAGCTGGTCTCGAACTCGCAATGATCCTCCTGCCTCAGCCTCCCAAGTGCTGGAATTATAGGCGTGCGCCACCACGCCCGGCTCGCCTCCGTTTTATTCATTGCCTGTGCGCCTCGCTGGAAGGTCGGCAGTACTGTGGAATCACACAGTCTGTGACTGACTTTGCTCTTTTCAGAATGTCTTAGAGGAGGAAACAGAAGAGGAAAACGTGATTTTAACCCTGGTGCCCATCACGGAGGACTACGAACAACACATGGAGCCGAGCATCTCTTCCACCGCGGGTGCAGGAAGCGCAGGTACCGCACCTGCGCGTCCTAGGAAGGGCGATGCGGGGGTAGGAGCAGGGCCTGCCTGGTTAGCACCTCTGGGAGCCCCGGAAAAGTAGGAGTGTTCTTCCTAAATCTCACCTCAGTTACTTGTGGTAAGAGGGCTCACCTTGTTTTTAAGATGCAAAATAGGCCCGCAAAGCCACTTGGGACAGAGCTTGTTTTCACGGGCCAGCCAGAGAGCAGTTCAGAACTCACAGCCCCCGAAGCCCAGTCTCTCCCGGGAAACTAATGGGCTGGGGGTGCAGCTCGGCGACGGAGCACTAGCCTAGCACACTCGGGGCCCCAGGTGCAGCCCCAACACTGGGGAAAGGAAAGGTTTGCCTTTGGGGTTGGTTTTTTTGTTTGTTTCTTTTGTTTTTTGTTTGCTTTTTGAGGCAGGGTCTGGCTATGCAGTTCAGACTGGCCTTGAGCTCACTTTGTAGCCCAGGCTGGTCTTGGAACTCATAACAATCCTCCTGCCTCAGCCTCCCAAGTAATTATCCCACCTGGGATTACAGGTGTGCGCCACCACACCAGGCTGATTAAGTGACTTTAAAAAAAAAAAAAAAAAACTAGGACCAGGGATATAACCCACTGACACAGAGCCTGCCTGGCAAGCACAAGGTCTTGAGTTCAATTCCTAGTAACCCTCAAAATAAAAATAAAAGTGAAAATCTAGTGTTTTTGCTTGGTGAGGAATCACTGATAAATATCTAGCAACCCTTAAAAATCATAATGCAGGGCTTTGTATCTGTCCCCATAGATGACTTTCGATGACTTCCTAGGGAGATGTCAAATATGTTTCATTTTCTGGTAGGTGATAGCCTGCAAGGTGAAGTAAATAAGGGCCGTTAGAGCGAAGCTGAGCAAGGTGAATGTGTCGGACCAGCAAATGACAGAGCACCGTTGGCCTGGGATAGGGTTGGGGATGGCAGCTTTGATTTTTGTAGGAACAGCTGATATTTCTGGTTCAAAGTTTAGACCCTTGACAGAGAAATACAGTATAATGATGCCAGGTGTGGTGGTGCATGCCTGTAATCCCAGCACTCTGGAGGCTGAGACAGGAAGATCATTGCAAGTTTAAGGCTAGCCTGGGCTACATAAGTGAGCTCAAGGCCAGCCTGAACTGCATAGTGAGACCCTGTCTCAAAAAGACAAAAAAAAACAAAAAACAAAAACAAAAAAACCCATGAAGCCCTTGCCAAAATTTGCAAACAGGGGGGAAAAAGAAAGCAGGTGTGTGTAATGTGTATTACAGAAACATGGGGTTTAGAATTTAAGCAAGTCCTAAGTCTGTCTTTGTAGGTAGGGGCTGTGCTACATTGGGCAAGTCTTTTAATTCCTTTTTTTTTTTTTTTGTCTTTTTGAGACAGGGTCTTGTTATGCAGTTCAGGCTGGCCTTGAGCTCACTTTGTAGCCCAGACTGGTTTTGAACTCACAAGGATACTCCTGCCTCAGCCTCCCAAGTGCTGGGATTACAAGCCTGCGCCACCACGCCCAGCCAAGTCTTTTCATTCTTGAATCTGATACCTCATTTGTAATAGGAGTGAAAAAATGATATCTGTGCAGACCAGTTTGTGAGAGATGTGAGAAACCTGTGAAATGATGGAAGAATCATACGGACATTCAGGATGACCGCTTGGGTTCCATTCTGTCCTCAGGTCACCTTCCACAAGTGAAGGAAGAGCTCAAACCTTTCCCCAAACCGAGAAGCAAAGCAGGAGTGCCTCCCTTGCCCACCGTCCTGCCCCCGGTGAACGAGGTGTCTCGGGACACCCTGCGGAGCTGGTGCCAGCAGTTTAACCTGAGCACTGACGGCCAGGTGCGTGCGGGCGGGGCCCTGCAGCTGCCGCGAGCGTGGGGACCTCTGTCAGCGTGTAACTCCTCTCTCCCTTGCCATCTCCACAGAAAATAGAGGTCTACCTGCGGCTCCAGAGGCACGTGTACCCCCAGCAGGAATGCGTGAGTTTCAGGGGTGTGGCGCCCTGGAGGGGCCTGCGTGGTGGGGTGCCCTGCTCTGCTGGCGTTTCCATGTGTTGGGCTCTAAGCAGCGCTTCTTTTCCTTTCTATTTCCTTTCTTTTATTTGAAAAAATGTATTTTTGGTGGTACTGGGGATGGAAGCCAGGGTCTCTGCACTGAGCTATGCCCAGTGTTACAACACCTGGATTTCTCCCAGCGGAGAACCAGTACTGTGAGAAAGCAGCACTTCTAGCCTGGCGTGGTGCATGCCTGTAATCCCAGCACTCAGGAGGCTGAGGCAGAAGGATCACTGTGAGTTCGAAACCAGCCTGGGCTACAAAGTGAGCTCAAGGCCAGCCTGAACTGCATAATGAGACCTTGTCTCAAAAAGACAATAAAAAAAAAGCAATGCCTCCAAACCCTTCCCACCCTGACGCATGTACTCAGGTCTGCGTAAAGAATGGTGAAACGGACAGCAAAGTCGATGGAAGTCAGACTTCTCCAAACACCACTCGTGCTTTTCATCTGCAGGACGTGCCTGGGACCTCGAGGGAGGCCAAACTGCATTGCACTTTGAGGAAACGCAGGACAGGGAGCAGGAAGAAGAGCCTTGTGACGAGTCTGGATGCCACTTTGAAAGAGGAGGAGGCTGGCGTAGTGGAAGTGGTGACTTCGGCTCAGGAGTCCATGCTGGCGTCTTGGGCGAGGATAGCGGCGAGAGCGGGTCAGCCCAGGGCTGTGACTTCCTGTCCCATGCCCAGCTCTGTGGCAGCCTTCTTGCCGCAAGCCCCGGGTAAGACGAGCCTTGGGGTGTGCGTTCTCCAGAGAAATGGGGCTGGCGTTTATTAGGACAAAGACCAAAAGCTGGCAGGAGCAGAGGAGTTAGTTAAAATATCCAGAGATCAGAAGCTGGGTTCTCAAAGGCTTTATTTCCTCCTTGGTTGAGGAATAGCAACATTTGATTTTCTGAGACAGAGTCTCACTACGCAGTTCAGGCTGGCCTCAAATTCCTGGAGACCTTCCTGCTTCAGCCTCCTCAGTACTGAGATTGCAGATGTACACTGCTATACCTGGCTCAAATAACCAAGTTATGTTGAGATGGATCTTTAAGCCAGCTGGTTGAGTGTGGACCCTTTCTCATCCGTAAACAGTATTCCAGGCTAGGAAGACAGCATAACCTAATATTGTAGCTGGGCATGGACACCTGTAGTCCCAGCACTTGGGAGGCTGAGGCAGGACTGCCACGATGCTAGCCTGGGCTATGCAGTGAATTTAGTGACAGCCTGAACTGCCTAGGGAGACCCTGTCTGAAACAAATGCTGATAATGTGACAGTTGGGTATTACCTGAGTTCTTCTCACTGCCTGAAGGTTTTCAGAATGTGGATGTGCAGCTTTGCCAAGTTATTTGGCTTAAAATCCCCAGTTTCTTGCTCTACAAAAATATACCCAGGTGTGGTGGTGCATGCCTGCACACCTGTAATCCCAGCACCGGGAGGCTGAGGCAGGAGCGTTGGAAGTTCATGTCCAACCTGGTCAATGTAGTAACTCACTGAGGCCCTGTCTCAAATTAAAGAGCAATAAAAAGAGGCCTGACGATGTAGCTTATTGCAGAGGTCCTTGGATTCGGTCCCCAGGACTGAAGGGGGAAGGAAAAGTTTGTTACACGGCTGGGAAATGGCTCAGTCCGCGCTCCTTGGTGTGAGCTCTAGCACTATAAAAACAAAGGCAGACAATTAAAACAAGCGAACACCAGGTATGGTTGGGGCACGCCTGTAATCCCAGCACTCGGGAGGCTGAGGCAAGAGGATCGCCACGAGCTCAAGTCCAGCTTGGACTACATAGTGAATTCAAGGCCAGCCTGAGCTACATAGGGAGACCCTGTCTTCAAAAACCAAACACCAAACAAACAAGGAAAAAGATTTCTCAGGACACAGATCCCAAACCTAAACTTCGTTTCCTCTCTGGTGTTGGGAATTGTGTTTTGTTTGGTGTGAGACTCAGTCGCCCTGTGTAGCCTTTGCTGGCCTTGAACTCTTGGTGATTCTCCTGCCTCAGCCTCTCAGGTGCTGGGATCACAGGTGTGCGCCTCCACACCGACATGGTGCTGGGTACTGAGCTACGCCCGGCCCCTGCGCTTTCACCCGGGCTGCAGCAGAGGGAGTGCCGTGCAGCTGCTTAGACAGAGGGGCTGGTCAGAAGACTGCATTACAAGCCAGCTGGAGAGCGGCCGCGAGGAGAGCCCCTCCATCCCGCCACCGTTCACCTCTGCTTCTCTGTCCCCTCCCAGGTGGCAGGTGGTGCGTGGTCCACGGCCAGCTTCGCTCTGCAGATGTGGCGGGCTGGGTTCGCCTGCAGTTCCGCGCGGGTCACACCTGGGTCCCCGACACTCCCAGGCGGATGATCGCACTCATTCTGTTACCGGCCTGCACCTTCCCGTCCCCGGGGACAGAGGACAACACGCTGTGCCCTGAATGTGTTCAAAGGTAAGGCACTATGCCGACTGCCTTCCTAAGAGGGCACGCGGGAAGATGTCTAGACAGCCAGCTACGGGGGCGCATGCCTGTCATCCCAGCACTTGGAGGCTGAGGCAGGAGAATGCAAGAGTTGAGGCCAGCCTCAACCACACCCTGTCTCAAAACAAACAAGCACTGAGATGCCTAGGTGGACCTCAGAATAATGCAGAGAAGGCAAGAGAAAACACACTGTGTTCTTAACGTGCTGTATAGATCAGAGAAAAGGAACTGAATGAATTAGAACTGACATAAATGTAACCAGTTCTTACAGTGATAAATTAGGACTTTATATTGGCCACAGTATTAGAGAGCTTTGCTTTGCTTTTTCTTTCTATTTTTTGGAGACAGAGTTCCGCTGTGCATGCAGTCCAGATGGCCTTGGTCTCACTATGCAGCCCAGGCTGGCTTGGAATTCGAGGTGATCATCCTGTCTCAGCCTCCCAAGTGCTGGGATGACAGGTGTGTGCCTCCACACCCAGCCTGAGAGAGCTTTTCGCAGGAAAGAAACCAAATATTATTAGAGTTCCTACCACATGTCAGATACTCTCGGGATGAAACAAAAACTCCGTGCGGCACGCTCTCAGAGCCCAGGGACGGGAAGCTGAGAAATCTCCTGGGGAGTGGCTGTGTCAGCAGCCTGGGGAACGTCAGAAGCAGTCGCTTGGGCTGAGGGTGCACTAACAGGAAGTCATAACTTGCCCCACTTTAAGTAAAAAGAGCCAATATAAACACGGAAATAAGAGACTGACACATTCAGAAATGGTAAACTTTAAAGAACAAAATGCAAAATAATAGGAAAAAGTCAGGTGTGGTGAACACCTGTCATCCCAGCATGCAGGAGGCTGAGGCAGGAAGATCCCCATGAATTCAAAGCCAGCCCAACATGGCAAGACTCTGTCTCAAAAACAACACAACAGTGAAGTCTGGGTAAGAGACCAGCACCTCAGAGGGCCATTAGCATATAAATGGTGGGCTAGAGGTCAGAATGGTTCTGCAGAGCCCCAGAGAACAAGGTTTTTCAGTGGAAGATGGCAACACAGAAGAGGCACAGAGGCTGGAAGCTCAGGGAGCAGGAGGCGGCGGCCGTGGGCGGCAGGGACCCAGGGCAGAGAGCAGCGGGCGAGGCCTGGCTGAGCCCTGCTCCTGCGGGGCACCGAGGCCCACGCTGCTGAGGCTGACAGGGTCTCTTGCGGCTGTCACGTGTGGTGTGAGGAAGGCTCTCGCCGTGCAGCCCTCGCTGGCCTTCGCTGGAGCGCTTCCTGTGCTGGGCTCCCCAAGTGCCTCGCTGCCTGGCGCTGCCACCAGGCCCGGCTGCTGCGGCCTTTGAGCGGATACGCAGAGGGACAAGAGAGGTGAGAATGTGACCGTACTCAAGCCGGGACCGAGCGGGAGGAGCTTGCGCACCGGACATGTTGTTAATTTTTTGTTTTGGTTTTTTGAGACAGGGTCCCGCTATGCGGTTCAGGCTGGCCTTGAGCTCACTTTGTAGCCCAGGCTGGCCGCAGATTCAGATGATCCAATCTTCCTGCCTCAGCCTCCCGAGTGCTGGGATTACAGTTGTGTGCCGCCAGGTCCAGGGAGCGTTCGTTAATCCCTCTTCACTCGCTGAGCCCGAGAGGAGGAAGCAGCGGTGTGCTGAGGCAGTTCTTCAAAGGGCTCGCCCTGCCCTTCCCCGCTTCTCCGTCTGAATCTGTCCCCCACTCTGATTTTTCCTTCTTTCTCACTTTGTATTTCACTAATGTTGTCTTACTGGGGATTGGCGCTGAGCTACACGTTCACCCCTTTTTACTTTTTTCTTTTTTTTCTGAGACAAGGTCTTGCTATGCAGCCCAGGCTGGCCTCGAAATAGTGGCAGTTCTCCTGCCTCAGCCTCCTTGAGTGTATTCTATATTTTTGAGAGAGGGTCTTGCTGAATGTAAGTTGCCCTACGCTTGGCTCAAACTTGTGATCCTTCTGCCTTGGCTTTCCCGAATGCTGGGATTACGGGTGCACTACCACATAGCACATTCCCCACCCTTTCTTACTTTTTGTTTTGAGATGGGGAAGATCTCTCTCAGTTGCCAGGCTGGGATCAAACTTGGGATCCTCCTGCCTCAGCCTCCCAGGGTGCCAGCATTACAGGCGCACACCCCATACCCAGCTTCCATTTAATTATTTTAATGGGGGATGATTAGCATCTATAGGTGGGAAGCAGCTGTGGGAAGCGAAAGTGCCAAGATAAAACTGCAGCAAAGTCCAGCAGCCCAAGAGTAAGCGGATAATCGTGTGCCTTTGCTTGACACCATCCTTCCTACTGTAATCGCAGGTGTTAAGAAACTGCTTAAGAACTCAGAAGTAAATGGGTCCTTATTTTATGTGATTTTTTTTTTTTTTAAAGGATTTGGTGTAGAGTGGTTTATCACATTCTAATGATTTTTTTTTTTTTTTTTTTTTGTCTTTTTGAGACAGGTTCTCGCTATGCAGTTCAGGCTGGCCTTGAGCTCACTTTGTAGCCCAGGCTAGTCTCAAACTCATGACAATCCTCCTGCCTCAGCCTCCTGAGTGCTGGGATTACAGGCGTGCACCACCACACCTGGCACATTCTAGTGATCTTTTTTTTCTCATTTGTCTCCTAGGAATAAGAAGATGATGAAGAAATTAATCATGAGAGAGAAAATGAGACATCTTGTAGGAGACCAGAATATGTCACCCCAGAACATGCCCCCCTAACCAGTGTGAAGCACCTTCGTGACTGAGGGCGACTGAGAAGAACTAGACAAGAAAAGCTTTCTGCCTTCCCATTCTTGTCTAAAAAACAGGACACAAATACACTCCCGGCTCCTCCCGTCTCGGTAGGAGTCCGGAGGTAAAGACACATATCGCGGCCTGCTGTGAAGGTGGAATCCTGAGCACCTTCAGCGTCCCCTGGTGCCAAGAGTCAGACTTGTTGAGTACTTCAGTACTTACCTATAGAGGAACAATTTGCTTCGGTTTTGTTGTAACTAATATATATATATATATATATTTTTTTCTTTTTCTTTCTTTTTTTGAGATGGAGTCTTACACAGTTCTGGCTACTCATGAACTCACTAGTAGCCGAGATTGGCCTCAAAACTTGCAGCGATTTCCTGCCTCAGCCTCTAGTGCTGGATTCCAGGTGTGCCCTGCCCGGCTCTGGCTTATAGGTAATCGATTTTAGAGCGGTGTGGGTGTACACACAAGTGGAGCAGAAAAGCATGTGGTTTTCATCAGCTTTCATGCTCTGTGTGGTTTATAGGGATTGAACGGGGGTGGGGTGAGCTAATCCTACTGCTGTGCTTAGGCCCTTTTAAAAATGATTGCCAGGCGTGGCATGCATACACCTGTAATCCCACCACGCAGGAGACTGAGGCAGGAGGATCACTGCAAGTTCAAGGCCAGCCTGAGCGATAGCAAGATCAAAAAATAAATAAATACTTTTTTTGAGACAGCATCTCATGAGTAGCCCAGACAGCCTTTGAATCTGTGATCC
>NW_004955427.1:10130615-10131983 GCF_000276665.1 Chinchilla lanigera | reverse complement strand
CTGCAAGTTCAAGGCCAGCCTGAGCGATAGCAAGATCAAAAAATAAATAAATACTTTTTTTGAGACAGCATCTCATGAGTAGCCCAGACAGCCTTTGAATCTGTGATCCTCCTGCCCCAGCCTCCCAAGTAGCTGGGGTTACAGGTATGCGCCTCCACATCCAGCCATTCTGTGGGTTTGTTTTTTTTTTTTTCTTTTGAGACAGGGCCTCACTATGCAGTTCAGGCTGGCCTTGAGCTCCCTTTGTAGCTCAGGCTGGCTTCAAACTCAAAACGATCCTCCTGCCTCAGCCTCCCAGGTGCTGGGATTACAGGCGTGCGCCACCATGCCTGGCTCATTCTGTGGGTTTTGACAAATGTTTGATGACAGGTGTCCAGTGAAGTCTCACACAGAACAGTTTCCTCACCCCGAAACTCCCTGGTGCTCACCTAGTCACCCCTCATTTCTGGGGAAGCACAAGTCCACCATCTCCATGGCTTGGTTTCTCTACAGTGCAGAACCCTGAGATTGAAGGACATGTGGCTTCTCAGCAGTTTCTGCCAGCAAAGTTCACTGTGGTTGTGAAGACAGGATCTTGCTACTTAGTCCAGGGTAGCTTGAATTTTTATTCCTCCTGCCTCTACCTCCCGATGGGGGTGCAGATGTGTACCCCCACACTTGGCAGGGTTTCTTTGTGTGTAAGGCAATCACTTTTAGTGCTGAATGCCATTCCACGGTCAAGGTGTTCCAGTGTATACATTCACTTACCTACTGAAGGGCACTTTGGCTGCCTCCACATTTTGGCAGTTATGAATAAACCTGCTATAAAGTTGGGAGGCTGAGGCAGGAGGATCACAAGTTTGAGGCCAGCCTGAGCTACATAGTTCAAGCCCAGCCTGAACTAAATAATGAGATCCTGTCTCAAAAAAATAAATAAATACTGTTCTAAAGATCTGTGTACCTGTGTTTTGGGGGAGAGGGGCATAGAAACTTAAGTAAACACCAAGAAGCACAGGTTGCTGAGTACATGGTGGGAGTACATTTACCTCTGTGAGAAAGCGTCCAGTTGTCTTGCAGAGTTACTGCAGGGCCTGGGGTGGGGGCTCAGCGGCACAGCACTTGCCTGACGGTGCGAAGCCCCAGGTTTAACCTCAGGCACTTACTCTCCATCCTGGTGTGCAGTGCGCGTCCTCCTCCCAGGACGCATGGGCCAAATCACGGTGTTTGAGTTTTCAGTTTTCTAATGCAGTACAGTGGGGGAGGGGCAAATTTCAGCCAGCTCCTCAGACACAGGCCTTCTATCTAGAACATACAAAGAAATGAAAAAGTCAGGTCCCTTCAATTCAGAGTCAACCCGAAAAGGGGCACCTGAGATGCATGTGCACTTAG
>NW_004955427.1:10129124-10130465 GCF_000276665.1 Chinchilla lanigera | reverse complement strand
ATGCGTAACATTGCCGGTGGTTTCAGAGGTATGAGTTGGGACTGGGGATTTAGCTCAGCACAGCACCTGCCTGGCAAGCATGAGGTTGTGAGTTCAATTCCTAGTACAGAAAAAAAAAAAAAAGAGAGACCTAAGTTGGAACAACACTGAGAGGGGCTGGGGATTTAGCTCAGTGGTACAGCACCTGCCTGGCAAGCGCAAGGTCGTGAGTTCAATTCCTGGTACCGGGGAAAAAAAGAAAAGAAAAAAACAAACACAGATTCCATCTCACCCCAGACAGAACAGCTGTCATTAAGAAATCAACCAGCAACAAGTGCTGGAGGGGCTGCAGGAAAAAGGAATCCTTCACCACTGCTGGTGGGAGTGTAGACTAGAGCAACCACTGTGGAAATCAGTTTGGAGACTCCCCAAAAAACTAGGACTAGAGGTCCCATTCAACCCAGCTATTCCTCTTGGTACCTTCGCAAACGAATTAAAAGCAATATATACACACCCATGTTTATAGCAGCACAGTCTGTAATAGCCAAATTTTGGGATCACCCCAAATGCACATCAACTGATGAACAATAAAAAAAAAATTATATAATAGAATACTTTGAAGAAAAAAAAATACTACTCTGCCATAAAGAAGAATAAACATGAGACATTTACTGCTAAATGGATGCAGCGTGAGACCAGTCTTAAGTGAAATGAGTTGGACACACTGCACTGCAGATACCAAACTGTCTCTGGTGTGAGAAACAAAGTGTAAATAAGAACCAAACTGCACAAGAAGGGCTGGGGATTTAGCTCAGCGGCAAAAGCGCCTCCCTGGCATGCGTAAGGTCGTGAGTTCAGTTCCCGGTACCAGAGAAAAACCAAACTGCACAAGAGGTTCGGTGAAGTGAGAAGAAATTGTCCAAAAGGAAAGGGGAACGAGGGAGGAGGAAGGAAGGAAGGGACAACTGAGGAAAGAGGGGTGAGAGGGAAGCCAGCTTTGGAAGGAAGGGAGGGGAGGGGGCTTGCAGGAGGGGAGAGAAGACACAGCGGGCATTTTCACGCGCTTATCTCTCCTGGGGATCTCAAGGGGAGGCATCTGTTCAGGCCTTTTGCACATTTTCCCCCTGTTTTCTGTGGCTTGAACCCAGGGTTTCTTGTACGCTAAGCAAGTATCTTACCACTGAGCTACCTCTACCCCCTGGTTCCATTTCATTCCTTTGCTTTTCCTGGCAGGGTCCAGATCTGCAGCCCAGGCTGTTCCTGAATTCACCGTGCAGCCCAGGCTGACACTGAACACGCCGCGCTCCCCAGCGCCAGGTTACAGGAGCAGCACCACACCAGCTCTTTCCCAGCAATGCTGGG
>NW_004955427.1:10121053-10125315 GCF_000276665.1 Chinchilla lanigera | reverse complement strand
AAAGACTAGGACCTGGTTTAAAACTTTTGGCAAGAATAGTTCACACATGGATGGAGAACTCCACATTGTTTCAGGAGGTAGACAACTCAGATTCGTGTTATATTCAAAGTGCTTTATGCTCTTAAAGGGGTCGCGCCCAGATTTCATCAGTGGACAGTGGAGTGTCCTTGTTGGAACCTAACTACCCTGTGGGTGACCCATTAGCACCATACGGCTTCAATCCCCAGCACTGCAAACAGAGTTTGTTTACTGGAATTGGTTGTTTATAAGGAAATTATTTAGTACTCAAAAACTGAGGTATGCACAGGTTAAAAGCCCCTAAGCAATGATTTGTATTGAAGTATGTGGTTATCACCTCAGTGTTTTTTTCTGATTAAAACAATATTGTTTTCTTTGTTTTGTGACACTGGGGATTGAGCCTAGGGTGTTCGCACTGATCCTCAATGCTAGCCATTTTTATTTTTTAATTTTAAGACGAGTCGTGCTAATTTGCCCACCTGGGACTTGACTCGTGATCCTCCCGCCTCAGCCTCCCAGAGTGCTAACATTACAGCCAGGCCTCATGCCACCTGGCTTTGAGGGTTATCCCAGAGCCCAGTACGTACCAGAAAAGCACTCAGCTATGTCTCTAGCCCCATATGTTTATTTATTTAAGCTTTTTAAAAAAAAATGTAGCCCAGTGCGGCCTCAAGCTTGTCACCCGCATCCTCCTTCCTCCTGCTGCTTGTATATAGGTGTGGTCACTTTACCCAGCCCCTTAGTTTTATTTATTTCTTATTTATTTATTTTGTCTTTTTGAGACAGGGTCTTTCAGTGCAGTTCAGGCTGGCCTTGAGCTCACTTTGTAGCTCAGGCTGGTCTCAAACTCTCAACGATCCTCCTGCCTCAGCCTCCCGAGTGCTGGAATTACAGGCATGCACCACCACGCCCAGCTTCTCAGTTTTAGTTTTGTGACAGGGTCTTGATGAGCTGCTGTGGCTAGCCCAGGACTTCCGATACTCCTAGCTGGGACTACATGTGTGCATCTTATGTCCAGAACTGCACACCATGTTTTGAAAAACAAACTGCTTTGCAATTTCCCATATTTTTCCTCACAGCCAAGTGGGGGCTGGGTAGGGGGCAGATAAGGTGTCTCAGTCCCAAGTGACGCTAGGTCTCCCCTCACACTCTCACTGCTTACTCAGAACTTGACAAGTTTAGGCCCAGGATGTAGCTCAGTGGCACAACGCCTGCCTGGCAAGCAAGAGCTACAAAAAAAAAAAAAAGAAAGAAAATGAACTTGGCAAGTTTGAGGATACAGGTGTTTGTGACCTGCAATATGTTTTGTGAAATTATTATTTATTATTTATTATTATTGTGATACAGGGTCTTGCTATGTGGTTCAGGCTGGCCTTGAACTCACTTTGTAGCCCAGGCTGGTCTCGAACTCACAGTGATCCTCCTGCCTCAGCCTCCCGAGTGCTGGGATTATAGGCGTGTGCCACCACTCCCGGCTGCTTCTCTTTACTTATATCTATAATTTCAGTGTTGCCTCCAGGTACTGTATCGGAGGGATGTCCTTTCAGACCCTGTGGCCCGGATGGAGGAGGAGATGCTCTGGAGGGCGGAACAGAGCCGTGACGGGGGTGCTGCAGTGAAGAAGGCTCATCAGCAAAGGCAGCCCCATGCAGAGACCCCTAAGGGCCTAAAAAGGCACAAAAAGAAAGCACTGCAGCTGTGCGCGTTTGCCGGTTTATTCATGCCTTTGGTGCTGGGGAGTAGACCCAGCCCCTCGCACACGCTCAGCCGTCTCTGGCTCTTTCTGTTCTTGTTTGCGGGGGCAGGGGGGTGGTCCTAGACATTCAGCACTGATGCTAAGCGGCACACTCGCTCTACCTCCAGCCAGGTTTCCCATTTGCTCATTCCAGATCAGGGACGCTTGCAGGGGCTGTCTCTGTTTATGATGGTGCGGAGGGACTGGACCGGGCCCCAGGCAAATGAAAGGCAGCGCCGTGGCGGGAGAGAAAGGACCTGTGCGTGGGACCTGTGCGTGGGACCTGTGCGTGGGTCTGTTTGGGCTTCATGCAGAGCAAGACTTCGCTAGTAACTTCTGTCTGCCCAGGACTGCTAGGGGCTGGTGGAACCCTGTGAAAAAGCAGACACGGGGCTGGTTCTTGCACCCCTCTGCACGTGGTAGGAAAGACAGGTAGAATTTAATGAACAAATAGGAGCCTGACACAGACCGCAGCAGAGAAAAGCAGAGGGCATCTCATTATCCCGTCCCGAGCCAGGGAAAGACGTCCTACAACGCATCTGGACCAAAAGAAGCAAAAGGAGCCTGCCGGGAAAGGGCCAGCACTTCCAAGGTCCAGAATTGGAATCAAATGGGTCTGACTCTGAAAATCACAGTCTCGTTAGTCAGTGGCTCCCCAGAAAGTTCTGTCTATTATCTATCTATCTACCTATCTGGCTATCTACCTAATGTATCTATCCATCCATCCATTCATCTATCTATCTATCTATCTATCTATCTATCTATCTATCTATCTATCTACCTATCCATCTATCCATCCATCTATCCATCTATCCATCCATCCAACCATCCATCCACCCATCCACCCATCTATCTATCTATCTATCTATCTATCTATCATCTATCTATCTACCTATCCATCTATCCATCCATCTATCCATCTATCCATCCACCCATCCATCCATCCATTATCTATGTATCTATCTATCTACCCACCCATCCATCTATCTATCTATCTATCTATCTATCTAAATATCCATCCATCCATCCATCCATCCATCCATCCATCCATCTATCATCTATCATCTTTGTGCTGAGGGTGTGGCCCAGGGCCCTGCTAAGTGGATACCCCTCCTCCACCACAACCCCTCCCATTGGCCACAATTTCGAGCCAGCAAGGCTGTGCCTCTGACTGAACCCGCCTCTCCTCACACAGAGGCTGGAGGGGAAAAGCGGAGGCTGGGCTCTGGAATGCGCTCCACTCCTTTGTCTGCTCCTTTAGCAGACCAAAGGGGCTTTTGAAAGAAAATGTCTCGCATGCTGGAATGCCCTCCATGACAGGTGAAAACATAGGAACTCTTGGGCTTCTCTGTTCTGAAGGAAAAATAAATCAGCAGTTCCTCAGATGGGGTTTCTGAGCACTGGGCACTGGTGTAGTCATGAGGGCCAAGGAGAAGCCGCCTTCTCTGCTGCTCATTTCCCTCCTCCCCAGAAGAGGGATGGAGCTGGAAGTTGTCCCTTCCAGCAGGACACATGGCCTCATGACAGTGAAGTTTAATTTCTAGAAGAAGTGAAGAACTTATTAAGACAGAAAAAAGAAGCAAAACAAAAAATGGCATGCTGGCCCATGTCTGTCATCCCAGCATTTAGAGGCTGAGGCAGGAGGATTGCTGTTAGTTTGAGGCCAGCCTGGGTGACATAGTCAGTTCAGGGCCAGTTTGAATAACGGAACCAGACCCTGTCTGAAACAAACAAACAAATCTAAAAATTCATATTGATCAGAGTCTCTGGCACCACCTGAATCAGCAAAATTTACACTCTTTCTTTGTGGCTAAGAAATAGTACCTTTTAAATAAGACGGTACAACTGGGCCTGGTGGAGCACATCTGTAATCCCGGCACTCGGGAGGCTAAGACAGGAGGATCATTACAAGTTCAAGACCAGCCTGGGCTACACAGTGAACTCAAGGCCAGCCTGAATTGCATAGTGAGACCCTGTCTCAAAAAAACAAAAAACCCAAAAAAACAAAAAAACAAAATGAGATCAAGACCAGCCTGAACTGCATGAAAATCTGTCTCCAAAAGCAAAAGTAAATAAATAAGGCAGTACATTTATTCCAACGTATTTTATGTAAGGTATACAACAGTGTTTAATTTGCATACAGGTAAATAGGATACATATCCTTTTTTTGAGACAAGGTTTTGCTATGTAGTGCAGGCTGGCCTCATACAGTGATCCTTCTGCCTCAGCCTGCTGAGTGCTGGGATTAAATTCTGTAGTTATCATAAGGCTCAGTGGTCAGGATATGATTATTTGATGCAATCCTGAGGGTTTTGTTTGTTTGTTTTGAGACAGGGATTCAGTATGTAATTCAGGCTGGCCTTGAACTCTCAGCAATCCTGCCTCAGCCTCCAGAGTACTGGGATTACAGGTGTGCGTTATAATGCCCACTGCAATCCTAAATTCTGAGGTTGAATGTTGAATGTATATCTATTTTAGCAGCAGTGAAAGCTTAAGGTAAAAAAAAAAA
>NW_004955427.1:10115521-10120666 GCF_000276665.1 Chinchilla lanigera | reverse complement strand
GGGAAGGGAGGAGCCCGGTGTAGGATATTTGTGGTTTAAGGAGGAGTTTTATACAGTATTACTCTTCTTAAATTATTAAATCAACATACAGCAGGGAGTGAACGTTAAATCACATTACAGAGGAATGTCATGAGGCTGTTAGGAAGAATGAGATGATTCCACTGATACAAAAACTATCTGGCGCATATTGGGAGAGAAACTTCTACAATTTCCACAAAATCTACTTTGCTGTATTTTCCAAATGCATCTTCATGTACAGCGCTGACTTGATCAGTGAGCTTTTGCTGCCCAAGGAACTGCCCCAAAGCAGCACTGGAAAGAACCCTGGGAAGTCCCTCTGGCCCCAGCTGTGTGGCTGGAGCTGAGCAGGTGGAGGCTCTAGGGGCAGCCCACCCCTTAGCCTGGAGCGGGGCATGGCCTTGTAGACTTCATGGCCCAGCAGGCCGGCCCCAGCTCCTCCCCCACGGGCTAGAAAGTTCCCTGGAAGCAGAGAAAGCAAGCCCCCATGTACTTGTACCTCTGATGAAGTCACCTCTCCCATCATGCAACTGGCCACAGCTGGTCATAGAGCAGGGCAGAGGAAGAGGGGCACAAGTGGAGGCCATTTTCTCTCTCCTCTACCATGCAGAACTCTATGGCATTTGACCAACAGTGTGGAAGTTTCCAATTCTTCACTTTCATTTGTAAGACTTTGGGTTTTTATTATTTATTTTTGGAAACTGAGTTCCTCTGAACTGCAAGTCTCCTTTTGTGTAATGAAAGCGAGACTCTCTGAATCCAGGCAAAAGAAGGTCGGTGCTGCTGTTGTCCAGAGTGAAAAACTGCATTAGCAGGGATCAATCTGGCAGCGAGAAGCACACAGATAGGACTTATTTGTCTTTATTTTTGTCTCTAGGGTAGAGAATTAATTCAAGGTTTGCGCTAGGAATTAAGGTGCAGATGCTTCCAGGTCTGTCTTCTGTACACCAGGCTCTTCTTGAGAGAGACTGATGCCAGAGGTCTCCTGAATGGTCTTGTAAACATGTTTGATGGATATGTTGGCAAAGTTTTACATGCATTTCCTTCCAAATGTGATTTAGTTTCCAGGAAGATTTTCAGGAAATCAGGAGAAAGAAAACAAAATGCCACGTGACCTATCTTCCTTTTTTTGTCTTTTTGAGACAGGGTCTCGCTATGCAGTTCAGGCTGGCCTTGAGCTCACTTTGTAGCCCAGGCTGGTCTCGAACTCTCAAAGATCCTCCTGCCTCGGCCTCCCGAGTGCTGGGATTACAGGCGTGCGTCACCACGCCCGGTTCTCCGCTGGGTTTGGTTGTGCAGGTGTGGAGCACAGGATCTCACCGTTAGAGTTAAGCAGAGCCACGGCCACACGGGGGTCGTCCCTTGCCGGCTCTCTGAGAGTCTGGACGGCACAGCTGCGCGGTCCTTCCCGGGCGAGCGCTGACTCTGCGGCCCTCAGGAGGATGTGCAGATAAGGCAGGTGAGCCCGTGCCCTGCGGGAGTGGACGCGGCACCCGCCTCAGCTCTCGGCAGCAAGGTCTTCCGCAGCGTCCCGTCCGATAAAGCCGTCCGAGCTCCCCCTCACTCAGCCTTCTGCTGCAAGCTCTCCTTCTCCTCCAGCCAGGGTCCTGGGACAAGGTCTTCTGCCGCTCCTGCTCCGCGGCGCCTCGCTGTGTGCAGTTCCCCAGCCTCTGCTCCTCCGCGCAGCCGCCGGCCTTGCTGTGTGCAGTTCCCCAACCGCGGCTCCTCCGCACAGCCGCCGGCCTTGCTGTCATGTCCTTTTCTTCCGCTGCTGGGGACCGAACCAGGACTGCGATCAGACTCAGCCTGCGCTCCATCACCAACCAGCACCCCCAGGCCCGTGTGTCCGCGTCAGACGTCACCTCCGCCTCCTGCCCGCCTTGGCCCTGCACACTTCTGCACTCCTGGAAGAGCTGCAAGCTGCTGCTATTCTTTTTGCTGTTAGTGGTTTGTTTTGAAACAGGGGCTCCCCCCTATGTAGCTAACACTGACCTTAAACTCCGCAATCCTCCCGCCTCAGCCTCCTGAGCACTGACATTATAGGCGTGTGCCACCGTGGCCGGCTTTGTTTTGGGAATTTTTACTGCGTGGTGTGTGCAGGTGGCCACCTGTGCCTACAGGTTCCACCTCCTGGGGCTCAACCAACAGTGAACCAAAGATACTCAGGGGAAAATGCTGCATCTGTACTGAACGTGGATGGGTTTTACTTTGACTCTATTCGCTAAATAAGTAGTTTAGCAACTAGGTAGGCAGCATTTACAAAGTTTCTACAGAGTAGAAAGTATACAGAAGGGTTTGTGCAGGATACAGGCAGCTATGTTGTTTTCTACAAAGACAGGCAGGAAGCTGGGAGTGGTGGCGAACACCTGTAATCCCACTATTCTGGAGGCTGAGGCAGGAGGATCCTTGCAAGTTCGAGACCCGCCTGAGCTACAGAGTGAGCTCAAGGCCAGGCTGAGCTGCATAGAGACCCTGTCTCAAAAAGACAAAACAGCCAGGTATGGTGGCACACCGCTGTAATCCCAATACTTGGGAGGCTGAGGCAGGAGGATGGTTGCGAGTTTGAGACCAACCTGGGCTACAGAATGGGCTCGAGGCCAGTCTGAGCTGCACAGCCAGACCTTGTTTCGTAACAAACAAACAAACAAAACACCCAAACAGCAACAAAAAAAAAAAACCAAGGAGAGGCAGGAGCCTCTGCCGTCTTTGGTGTCTGTGTGTGTGTGTCTGCGTGGGGGTATGTGGTGTGCGAATTCTGGAATGGCTCCCTCCCCGAATACTTTGCTATAATGGAGCTCCACACTGGAAGCGTCATGTCACTCGTCTCTTCACCGGGAGCATCCCCGCAAGGCCCTGATTGTCCTGTTAATGTTCCTCGGTGTCCAACCGAGATGATAGTATCTAATTCGAGTTCCTCAGCCAAGGAACTTCCTTCCTGCAGAGGAAGTCTGTGGGTCCAATTACCCTCCCCTGATAATTCGGAGAATGCGGCTAAGGAATTAGGGCTTTCTTATCCCAAACCCGCACGGGGCTATGGCTTCCTCA
Organism: Chinchilla lanigera; assembly: GCF_000276665.1. NCBI lineage: Eukaryota > Metazoa > Chordata > Mammalia > Rodentia > Chinchillidae > Chinchilla > Chinchilla lanigera. The sequence continues at coordinate 10,117,603 of NW_004955427.1, read as the reverse complement.
GCTACTTCTGCCTGAGCTACTATTTTCTCCAAGCAATCGGTCCGCTGTACGCAATTATGTTTCCGGAGCGCCCCCTATCGGGTAATTGGCTTTACGCCATATACTATGCCCTTCTTGAACACCAAGGGAGCGCAGAATTTTTCCGTCGGTTTCTACTGCAAGCAAAGACCCGCTGCTGGCCGGGCGTGGGGCGCACGCCTGTAATCCCAGGACTCGGGAGGCTGAGGCAGGAGGAGCACCGTGAGTTCCAGACCAGCCTGAGCTACAAAGTGAGCTCAAGGCCAGCCTGAACTGCGTAGTAAGACCCTATCTCAAAACGACAAAAAAAAAAAAAAAAAAAAGGACCGGATGCTTAAAGCAACGATGCAACTTCATTGTAAATTAGTGATATTTTTTCTCTCTTTTTCTCTTCCTTATCTCACTATGCCTGATAATGACTTCTTAAATAAAAAAAACTGTTCAAATGGCATCCTTGAAACACACTGATTCCTATCCTTATTTAGCTTTGGCGGCTTGAAAAGCTGACTCAGGTAAAGCCGGTCCATCGCGTTCCCCCAGGACCATGCAGTCAATGAGTCTGTGCTTCCAGGAATGCTAGATAGTCACTGGCGCTATGGATGAGTTCCTCAGGGAAATGTGCTGCGCAGCGGCCCCCCGACCCTGTGCTGGGCATTGAACCAGGGCCTCTGAATGCTAAGCTAATGCTCCGCCCCTGGGCTGCACCCCCAGCCTTTTTTTCCTTTTTTTGTTGTTTTTTTTCCGGTACCCGGAATTGAACTCAAGACCTCGCGCTTCCCAGGCAAGCCCTGTGCCGCTGAGCTAAATCCCCAGCCCCCAGACTTTTTTTTTTTAAGTAGGATAACATCGGTCTTTACTTCCGCAGTTACTGGGTAACAGAGGGTCGCTCGGCAAGTGTGTGAAAGTCTGGAAGCCCAGAAGCCTTGTGCAGAAACCCCAGCCCTTTTTGTTTAGTTCATTTTTTTTCAAATTTTGGGACTGTGTCTGTTTTTTTTTTTCAAGTAGAGAAATTTTAGGTTCTTTATTTTCTCTCGTTTTTCCAATTTGGGATTCTGTTTATGTACACACACAAAAAGCCCATAAAAGCAGTTTGCTATGAGAAGCCCCGGGAACCTCTAGAATCTAATAAAAATATGACTGAACTGAACTTCCCCACGCGATAAAGCGAGCCAGTGTCGTTTAATCCCTTAACAGGGAGCTCGAAAGCGCAGCTTCAGCAGAAACGGACTTCATCCAGAAAGGCAGAAGACGCGGCTTGGGTAGGCTGCCCTGGGTCGGGCGCCCGGCAGGCTGGCATCGCCCGCACGGCGCAGTGGGCCGGGCAGCACCAAACCGTGGGCTTTGCTCATAGGTCATCTTCCAGGCCGAGCCAGAGAGGCTCGGCAGTTGCAAAGGGTTTTAAATATTGTCAGCATCCACGCAGGACTTGGAATTGGAGGGTCTGGTTTTAATGAGACAGGTTCAGTTTGCTTTATAAAATATATGGCACAGTTGAATTTTAAAGTACTGTCCTGGAGGCCGGGGATATAGCTCAGTGGCACAGCGCCTGCCTGACAAGCGCAAGGTCATGAGTTTGATTCCTGGTACCACCAAAAAAAAAAAAAAAAAGTACTGCCATGGTCTGAATCTCTTGATTCAATCAACTTTCCACAAGTAGTACTTATTAGCTGATATCAATAAGTAGCACTTATTATTTGATATCAATTAATACAAAGCCAGGCACAGTGGTTTGGCACGGTAGTACTGGCTACTTATAGGGCTCATGCGGAAGGATCACTTGATCCCAGGAATTCCAGACGAACCAGAGCAACATAGGGAGCGCGCTTTCCAACACAAAACAAGAGGCTGGGGATTTAGCTCAGCAGCACAGCGCCTGCCTGGCAAGAGCAAAGCTGTGAGTTCAATTCCCAGTACTGGGTGAGAAACACACACACACACACACACACACACACACACACACACACACACCAATGCAAAATAAAAAAATTGCATCTCAGATTTGTCTTTCGGTTACTTTTTATTTTTGGTACCAGGGGTTGAACTCAGGACCTTGTGCTTGCAGTC
>NW_004955427.1:10109868-10113951 GCF_000276665.1 Chinchilla lanigera | reverse complement strand
TTCCTCCTCTGAGACAGGGTCTCAGTAGGTAGCCCAAGTCCACTTTGAAGTTGCTCTGTAGCCCACGCTGGCCTCAAACTCACCATCACACTGCCTCAGCCTCCTGAGCACTGAGATTACAGCTGTACTCGTCCCATCTAGCTTCTTTAAGTGAAAGCATTTTAATCACAGCTGAGCATTAAAAATGTTCAATGAGCCAAGCATGGTGGCTCACGCCTGTAATCCCAGCACTTGGGAGGCTGAGGCAGGAAGATCACTGCAATTTCGAGGCCAGCCTGGGCTACCAAGTGAGTTTAAGGCCAGCCTGAACTGCAGAGCGAAATCCTCTTTTCTTTTCTTTCTTTTTTTTTGGTCTTTTTTGAGACAGCATCTCAGTATGCAGTTCAGGCTGGTTTTGAGCTCACTTTGTAGCCCAGGCTGGTCTTGAACTTGCAACCATCCTCCTGCCTCAGCCTCCCGAGTGCTGAGATTACAGGTGTGCGCCACTACACCCAGCCAAAACCCTGCTTCAAAAAACCAAAAAAAAAAAAAGTTTAATGACAAGAACTGGATTACATCTGAAAGTAAAACACACCACAGTGAGTAGCAGCAAACCCTTAGGCAGTCTTGCTCATTAACTCATGTCATACAGCGACCCAGTGGAGTAGATGTTATTATCACCTCCACTTTACTGATGCCAATGACGAGGCTCAAGTTGGCTAGGTCACCTACCCTAGGACACCAGCTGGAAATGGCAGACACTCCCTTTAGATTCCAAGCACTGGGACCCAGAGTTATTTTCCTTAAACACTACACTATCATAAAGTGAGGGGGCCGGGGATGTAGCTCAGCGGCACAAGTGTCCACCTAGCAAGTGCAAGGTCCTGAGTTCGATTCCCAGTACCAAAAAGAAAAGTGAGGCTATGCCATAAAGTGACATCCACGCAAAACTGGAAATTAAGACACTTCTGTAATTTAATGTATATGGCACATTGCTGGGCGTAGTGGTGCACGCTTGCAATCCCAGCACTGGGGAGGCTGAGGCAGGAGGATTGTCATGAGTTAGAGACCAGCTTGGGCTACAAAGTGAGCTCAAGTCCAGCCTGTGCTGCATAGCCAGACCCTGCCTCAAAAAGACAAAAACAAAAACAAAAACAAAAACAAAACCAGTGTAAAAAAAAAAAACAAAAAACCAGTATATATGGCACAAAGGTAATACTGAAGCAGTCAGCACCTCCCCATCTTTTGAGCACAGACTTTAAGTAATTATCTTTTGGGGAACTGATTTAGTTAATTCTCTTTTGTTAATGGCCCCACCTGTGAAATATCTGCAAGCACTCTTGGATCTAACAACTGCCTGTTTTAGGTGTAAGTTTCTAGTACTTACACTTAGCTAGAGATGAGGTTGGATAATTGCATGACTCCTACCTCTTCTCAAAATCAAATTACCACAAGACTTCTCGTGCCTCATTTTAGCGCTCTCATTCAGGGCATGCACAGTTTTACTGATTTTTTTTTTGAGACAGGGTCTCACTATGTAGTCCAGGCTGCCCTCAAACTGGTGGCAATCTTCCTGCCTCAGCCTCCTGAGTACTGGGATTACAGGCATGTGCCACCATACCTGGCCCATTTACTTTAGCTACGTTTCCTGTTTCCCAGAGAACTGAGCTAGCATATTACATTCTAAGGGCAAGGACTGAAAGAAAAGTTAAGTGATTTGTCCTTTCTTTCAAATTTGTAGCTTCATCTTTATTTTCTTCAAAATTTTTATTTTAATCTTATATCTATGTAGTAGGATTTTATTAGTAGACATTTGCAGTACATGATGATCACATCCGTCATGGGGAATTGGCTTATAACACATCCTCTGCAGCTGTATGCAGTTGAAATGTGTGCACATAGCATTTATTTATTTATTTACTTATTTATTTAGTCTTTGAGACAGGGTCTGGCTATGCAGTTCAGGCTGGCCGTGAGCGCATTTTGTAACCCAGGCTGGTGTTGGAACTCACGATCCTCCTGCCTCAGCCTCCCAAGTGCTAGAATTACAGGTGTGCGCCACCACACTTGGCGCACATAACATTTAACATGGCACACTTAGTTTTTTTGTTTTTTGGGGTTTTTTTTTGTCTTTTGGAGATAGGGTCTCACTATGCAGTTCAGGCTGACCTTAAGCTCATTTTGTAGCCAAGGTTGGTCTCGAACTGGCAACGATCCTCTTGCCTCAGCCTCCCTGAGCTGGGATTACAGAGGTGTGCCACCACACCTGACAACCTTTTCTTCTTTTTGTTTGTTTTTGGTCTTTTTTGAGACAGGATCTCACTATGCAGTTCAGGCTGGCCTTGAGCTCACTTTGTAAACCCAGGCTGGCCTTGAACTCCCAGTGATCCTCCTGCATCAGCCTCCCGAGTGCTGGGATTACAGGTGTGTGCACCACCACACCCGGTTTCTTCTTTTTTTGATGCAGCATCTTTCTATGCAGTTCAGCCTGACCTTGAACTCACTAACCCTAGCCTAACTTGCCTCAAACTCAGGGCAATCCTCCTGCCTCAGCTTCCCAAGTGTTGGGATTATAGGTGTGTGCCATCATACCCTGCCCTTACTGCTATACTTCTTGATTTTTCACATCAGAACTTTTCATTTTTCTACCATGAAAGACAGGATTTAGCCCCCACTCCCTCATTCCCAGAGTGTGTCAATCTTCAGTGTTTTTGAGATCAGTGTACATTAGTTAGAACATTTAATATTTACATTATTATGACTATGAAGATGCCGTTCACAGCACAATCATGTGGAAAATCAATACTACTTTTTATTTCTCACACAGTTTTCTTCTTGTTTTTTTTTTTTTTTTTTGTACCAGGAATCTAACTTACAACCTCCTGCTTGCCAGGCAGGCACCATGCCACTGAGCTAAATCCCTGGCCCACAGTTTTCTGCTTTGTGTGAAGCTGATTTTTCTTGGTAAGCGGTGATCGTCAGCTCCCAGGGAGTCACCGCGGGTCCAGGAAAGTCACCCGAGGATGAGTGGGAGCCCTGAGCACTTCCTCCTCCTCTTCCTCCTCCTCCCCTCTCCTCCTCACCCGTCTTTTCTGTCCGTGCTTGGAATTGAACTCATGGCCTTCATGCTGAGCTATGTCTCCAGCACTGCTTTCATTTCTTATTTTGAGACAGGATCTCACTAAGGGACTAAGTTGTCCAGGCTGGGCCAGAACCTGTGATCCTCCTGCCTCAGCCTCCCCGAGCACCACAGTGTGTCTTCCTAACCTGCTTGTGACCTTGGGCTGACTGGGTCATCTGCTTTTCCTTCCCTTTCTTATCTCTGACACAGGCGGAGTAAATCTATTCACTGCGTAAGACTCTTGTGTGAAGTGCTCAGAAGGTGTTTCTCACACGGCAGGTGCACCCTAAGTGTGATGTATCATCAGTCACAACTTCGCCCCCAGTCCCCTGCCGGCTTACCCACGTCTCCCGGAAGATGTCCAGTGGTGCCAGGAGCCTGTGTGTTTCCTCTGAGCGGAACCGTCTTCTAGGTCTGCAGACGTCCCCACTCTGGAGCGCTTGACCTCTCCTCTCAGCGTGCAGCTCTCAGCCAAGGACTCTTCATCTTCCTCTTCCCTTGCTCCTGGGTTTTGTTTTGTTTGTGTGGAGCTGGAGATAAAATGCCTGACGTGTGTTAAATGTGTGCTCTACCACCAAGCTACAACTCAGAACATTGCGTTTTCTAAGAACTATGTCTCTGATCTACTTGCAGCTTATAAAATTGTTGCTTTTTTGAGGGTCTTCTTTACTATTCTCTTTGCTGAAACAAAATACTAGACACCCAGAGTTAAAGGGGGAAGGGCTTATTTAGCTCGCAGTTTATAAAGGTTTCGTCCATAGCTGGCTGGCTCCAAGGCAGGGTGGTTTGGCAGGGGTCAGCAGTCCACAGCACACAGGCAGGAGCCAGTGCATCAGGCCTCTTTCTGTCCCTTATATTTACTCAGGTTAGCTGCCGTAGGGCAGGTGTAGCACTCACAGCTGTAATCCCATCCGGCACTACCCCAAATCAATCCGTGGACTGATTTAGTAATTACACATCCTTGATCCCATACCACACACTCT
>NW_004955427.1:10106989-10108669 GCF_000276665.1 Chinchilla lanigera | reverse complement strand
AGCCTCTTGAGACAGAGTCTAACTAAATTGCTAAATTACCCAGACTGGGCATTTTGAGATCCTCCTGCCTCATCCTGCCTGAATGGTGGGATTACTGGCATGCCCCATGATGCCTGGCACACTGGGAAACTTTTAAAGTGCAGGCTGTGATTCAGTGTGCCTCAGTAGGGCCTGCAACCCTGCTTTACTAATAAGGCCCTGGATAACGACAGTGACTTCGGTCTATGAAGCACTTTATGCTGTGTAGCTGAGGTGCTAAGCTGTTACAGCCCGGTCTGAGGGGGATGCTAGAGTGAGGGGTGAACTTGGACCAAACAGTTCAGTATCTCATGCTGGCCGTGTGCTTAGTGACCTTAAGGGCCCATTCTTCCCCAGGCTACCAGCTTTGTTCCCCCTGTCAGACAGTTGTGATGTATGCCAGGGGTCTTACAATTCCTAGTGCTCCCTGAGCAAGCCCTTCTTGAGGGTTTTGCTCCTTGAGAATTAGCCCAGTGTGGTGGCGCACGCCTGTAATCCCAGCACTCGGGAGGCTGAGGCAGGAGGATCGTTGCGAGTTCAAGGCCAGCCTGGGCTACAAAATGAGCTCAAGGCCAGCCCGAACTGCACAGCGAAACCCTGTCTCAAAAAGACAAAAAAAAAAAAGAGAGAGAGAATTAATATAATAGTGTAGTGCTTTAACATACGCTAGTATGTATTAATTCCTTCAGGCGTTACACTGAAATTTGTACTCGGTGTTATCTAACAGTGCAGGCAAAGTGGACTCCCTGGGCACGGACTGCAGAGCGGGCGACGGGCTTGGCTTACAAGGCGGCACTCGTGCCTTGTGCAGTTCCCGGGTTAACCGCGCAGGCGCTGTGAAAGCAGCCCGGAGGCGGGGGGCATCTCCTGACTGAGCCGGACTGCGCACCTGCCACACGCAGGAAGAGGCGAGAAAACAGCCCTGCTCACCTCGAGCTGGACTCACGGACGGATCCGTCATCAGCGGTGAATGTCCGCGGCCCACAAAGGCTGAGCATGTTGTGTGTGCTATTTGAGCAAATCCGATCCATCCGCGCTGACCCCGGGCAGCTCCCCATCTGCTACGCCGACCGGGAAGGACAGGCGGCGCCCTCAGCTCTGGGACTCGCTGGCTCTGATGACCGCGGCGGCTGGGCTGTCCTCCCTGTCGCTGTCACCAAGCAACCTGTCCTGCACCCTCCCGCCAGCGCAGACTTCAAAGGCTTGAAAGCACAGAAGGGAAACAGAGCCAGAGGTTCTTCCTCCCCGGCTTGGCTGCAGACTTCAACTGAGAAGATAAAAGACTTTGAACTCAATCAATTCTTTTTTTGTTGTTTTGTTTTAATCTTTTGGAGACGGTCTCGCTATGCAGTTCAGGCTGGCCTTGAGCTCACTTTGTAGCCCAGGCTGGTCTCAAACTAGCAATGATCCTCCTGCCTCAGCCTCCCAAGTGCTAGGATTAGAGGCTCGCACTACCACGCCCGGTTTTCTCAATCAGTTCTTGAACACTGACTGCGCATCTACTCAGTAAACGTACTGTTTGGCTCTTGAGGAACGTAAAGATGCATAACAGCGCACCCTCGTCTTCAGAGGACTTCTTTCCACTTGTACGGCAACACAGAATTCTCTGGAAGTTCATCATGAACCACTAAGCCTATTCTTTTTTTTTTTTTTTTTTTTTTT
>NW_004955427.1:10102302-10106462 GCF_000276665.1 Chinchilla lanigera | reverse complement strand
GAAGACAGCAAAAGCAGCAAGAGCAAAAAGGGCGGAGCAGCAAGAGCAAGCCTCTTTCCCTCCCTTACACTGTATGAGGACTACCTGCCCCAGGGCAGTGTAGCACTCACACCCATAAAGTCTAAAAGCCCACGCCATGACTGCATGAGGCTTTTGGGGGACATCTAGACACAAACCATAACACCCGGTTCAATCCCTAATATTAAAAAAGGAAAGAAGGGAAAGGAAAGGAAAGATAAGACAAAAAAAATTTTTAAGGAGTGTTTTTCTTTTTTCTGTCTTTTTGAGACAGGCCCTCACTATGCAATTCAAGCTGGCCTTGAACTCACTTTGTAGGCCAGGATCACCTCAGACTTGCAGTGATCCTCCTGCCTCAGCCTCCCAAGTGCTGGGATTACACATGTGGACTTTTACACATGTTTGATTTTGTCCTTTCCTACTTACTGTAGAAAATGAAGAAGCATGTGAGTCATTGATAATAAAGAATACTATTCAACTCTTTAGCCTAATTAGTACTTTCTTAAAGCATAAACCAAACCTCACACTATCCGCTACACTACCTTGACAGACACATTCCAGTTGGAGGTGCAATTCATGAGGATTATGATACAAAAGTTCTACAGTACATCAGCCCAAGCCTGCTGGCGTCTTATATCACAGAAATTATAGGGGTGAGAGGTGGATAGCTTCAAAGGATAGCTAATTAAACCATAACCTACATTTATCAGCATCCAATATTATAGACATTATTTATAACAAAGTCTGTAGTCTTAGAAGTATCGTTGCTATTTCTTTTCCTCCTCATTCTTATAATCATCTAATTATCTATGTCATTATTCCTTTTAGAGGAAGTATGTTAAATGCTGATTTAATTTATGTGTAAAGACTGATCCTGGGCATTCAAGTGGAAGTACCCTCTGACACAAGCATAGATTATGCCACACACTCTGAAAATAGAAGTAACCTAGAAAGGAATTTTGACCTCATTTTTCTTTTTTCCCCACGAGTTTTTTTTTTTTTTTTTTTTTTTTTTTTTTTTTTTTTTTTTTTTTTTCTTCAGTAATAACTCAGTCCTAAGCTTTGGGGAAGAATCAAAACAGCTTGGTTAAAGCTGGAGGGAGGAGACCCAATTTCTTGTTGACAAAATTCTGCAGTATCCGAGGTAGATCAGTTGTTAGAACGTCTAAGAACTGAGAGTATGTCCCTTAGTCAACAGACATTTAATGTGCATCTCCTTTTTGTCTGACACTGTGTCAAATGCCAAAGAAAATATATATGAAAAAGTACACACGTGAGTCAGGTATGGTGGGACACATCTGTAATCCCAGCACTCAGGAGGCCGAGACAGGAGGATTGCCATACATTTGAGGCCAGCCTGGACTGCATACTGAGTTCAATACCAGGACTGCATAGTGAGACACTGTCTCAAAAATAGTACACATGAGCCAGGCATGGTGGCGCACCCCTGTAATCCCAGCACTCGGGAGGCTGACGAAGGAGGATCGTTGCAAGTTCGAGACGAGCCTGGGCTACAAAGTGAGCTCAAGGCCAGCTTGAACTGCACAGCAAGACTCTGTCTCAAAAAGACAAAAAAAACAAAAACATAGTGTACATGTAAGCCAGGTGTGGTGGTGCACACCTGTAATTCCAGCACTCAGGAAACTGAGGCCAACAATGAGTTAATTAAAAATAAAATAAAAGCTGGGTGTGGTGGTGCACCCCTGTAATCTCAGCACTCGGAAGGTTGAGGCAGGAGGATCGTTGAGAGTTCAAAACCAGCCTGGGCTACAAAGTGAGCTCAAGGCCAGCCTGAACTGCATAGCGAGACCATCTCAAAAAGACAAAATAAATAAATAAATAAACTAATTAACTAATTAAATGTAAAAAAAATCTGGGCTGCTGCAGCTGGTGAGGAGCACAGGGCGTGGTCCTGTGTGCGCCTGGTGTAGGCACCCGGAGAAGGTGTTTGCAGAAGTCCAAGTCTGCCAGCCGCTCCGAATACCCAGGTTGGGCTGCAGAGCTGGCGTGGGCTGCGGGGGGTGGGCGGCTGCGAAATCTTCAGGGCAAAAACTGATTCTACAGTGGCCAATGGTGGAACAAGGACTTTGGAGGCCAGAAAAATGGTCTGTGTTCTCCCAGAGACGAAGAGAGACACTGTACAGCAAGACATTAGACTTCTCCTCTAGAATCTGAATGTGCTGCTGACCCCGGCACAAGACCAGCCCAGACGAAGCTCTCATTAGAGAGGTCACTCGAGAAGTCTGCCTCTGACAGCGGTGGGGCAGGAATCGCAGGAAATTACACAAAAGGTGGACGAGATCTTTTAAGCCTCGAGAAAAGCCTTTTTTGTGTTTGCTTTGGCTGCATTTCAGGGATCCTAGCAGCTATCTCCAACTTAATCAAATGAACAGATCATCTAGTGAGAGAAAAATAAGGTCGCTTATAGTTAACACATTGCAAAATATATTTAGATATGGTTCTAAAATGGCGTACAAATACAACTTAATAGGAGACATGCTCTATGGGAAATGTTCTAGGGACATATGTAACCGTTTCTGGACTTCTTTTCGCAGAGCATGAAGTGTCCTATGCTATGTTTTACTAACTTCATATTTCATTGTATTTTTACACCAAAAAAAAAAATTAGAGTAGAGGTCATGTGAAATGAAGGTTGCCTATAGGAGAAGTAAGTTTTTCTTTGGCTTAATGTGATACAAGAATAACATTCAGTTGACTCTTTTATTTTTTAATTTTTTTTTCAATTGACTCCTTTAAATAGATTTTTAAAAAATCTGCATAACACAGGACCTAGAGTCATGCTGGAAAAACTAATGCAATAAGAACACTTAAATGCTGAATTTTACAGTAATGTACTAATTATTAAGTAAAGAGACTTCGTGGGTTGGAATACCGGGTGTGGTTTCACCAAAGAATATAAGGAATCAGCTGAAGGTTTATTATTAACCTTAGCTCTATTCTAGGTGAAATGACGATGGAATAGAATAAATAAATAATCAGATTTTTTGTTTTGTTTTGTTTTGTTTCTGGTACGGAGAATCGAACTCACGACCTTGCACTTACCAGGCAGACACTGTGCCACTGAGCTAAATTCCCAGGCCCTAACAACCAGATTTTTGGTAGTAATTATTAGAAAATCTAAGGAATGAGCTGGGCCTGCTGACACAGACCTGAAGTGCTGTGCAGTCTTTACCCTTCCCCTCAGGGTGGCAAAGGTCATTTACTTGAGAAATACCTGCTGGAGACCCCACCTCCTCCACGGGATGAGCCAGACCCCAGCTCCCCTGGCGTTAGAAGGATGGTGCCTCCCTGCGGCTGCTGTAGCAAATTACCATGACGTGGGTGCCTTAAAACACCAAATATGTATTTACATTCTTGTGGGTCTGAAGACCAGAAATCTGAAAGCAAGCTCTCCTCAGAGTTGGTTCTGTTGACTTCCTGAAGCCAGTCTAGTCAGGAATAGAGACAGTCACTTCTTATGATTGCAAGCCAGGAAACAAACTTAAGCGTATTATTATTATCATCATTATCATTATCATTTTTATTGAGTGAGGGTCTTGCTATATAGTTCAGGCTGGCCTTGAACTCACTATGTAGCCCCAGCTGGCCTCAAACTCACATTGATCCTCCTGCCTCAGCCTCCTGAGTCCTGGGGTTACCGGTGTATACCTCCACATCCAACTTATTATCATTATTAACAGAGTTTTGCCAAGTAGTCTGGGGCAGCCTTGAATGCACTGTGTAGCCAAGACTGATCTCTAATTTGGGATCTTCCTGCCTCAGCCTCCTGCTGAGATAACAGTTGTGCACTACCACATCTGGCTCAGACTCAGGCACTTCTGAGCTCTGCTCTAAAGTCTTACAAAAATGGTGGTAGTGTTCGTATTCAGGGCTTAAATTCACAGAGTGGTGGTTATAATCTTTTGTTTATCAGAAATTACTATTGGTCCTGGCAAAATGTAAACCGCTTGATGAGGGAAGAACTGGATGGCTGATCTTAGTCACTGGGCAGTGCTCCAGAAAGAGAGCACCGTGTCCCACTTCAATAATTTCGTGCAGAGGGCTGGGGATTTAGCTAGGCGGCAAAGCTCCTGCCTGGCAAGTGCAAGGTCATGAGTTCGGTTCCCGGTACTGGAGAAAAA
>NW_004955427.1:10101134-10102202 GCF_000276665.1 Chinchilla lanigera | reverse complement strand
GACTGGGCTCAAACTGGCCATCTTTTTGCCTCAGCCTCCTAAAATGCTGGGATTACAGGTGTGCACCACAACTACCTGATTACACTCTTGATTATTATCTCTTTCTTTCTTTCTCCTTACTCCCTCCCTTCCTCCCTCCCTTCCTTCCTCCCTTCCTTCCTTCCTTCCTTCCTTCCTTCCTTCTTTCCCTATTTTCTTCTTTCTTTGTCTTTTTGAGACAGGGTCTCGCTATGCAGTTCAGGCTGGCCTTGAGCTCACTTTGTAACACAGGTTGGTCTCAAACTTGCAACGATCCTCCTGCCTCAGCCTCCTGAGTGCTGGGATTACAGGTGTGTGCCACCACTCCCGGCTGGCAGTAGCCATTCGAAGACTCATTTCGGGGCACAGAGGGCGCCGCCCACCTGCACTGGGCCGCGCCCCTCCTGCCTCGTCCGCCCAGCGCCTGTCCCAGGCAGGTGCAGCTCGGCTGCACACGCGCTCTCCCGCTGAACCGGACAACAGCCCGGGAGGGGCGCGGTGGGACGTCAGCTGTAAGTGTCAGCGCAGACTAGGAGCAGTGTTGCCTCACATAATCGGCACCCTGCAGGTGGCCAAACCCTGGAGGCAGAGGTCCGAAGAGGGGGCGCAACAGAGCCTCGGGAACGTTCCCAACGCGGGCCGGACCCGGGTCAGGGAAGCCCGCTGCTGGTGCCGCGGTGAACGTGGCGCTCGCGCAGCGCCCAGGGCGTGCAGAAGCCAGAGGAGAAGCGGGGGTGCCGCGGAGGGGGCGGCTGGGGAGGACAGAGATGCAACGTGCCCACAAAAGTGGGGATACCTGAGAAACGGACAGACGCGAAAGACGCTCCACCCTCTCCCGCGCCCTCCCTCCGACTGGCTCATCCCTGTCAGTCCACTCCCTGCCACCTTCTCTGCGCCAGTTGTCCTGTGTCGTGTTCCTTCATTTTAAAGTAGCTGTAAAAGTAGTTCATAGTTTTTGTACTCTACTGTACTGTTCCAACATTTTTCTTTAGTTGTTTTGTTTTGTGTTGGAGACAGTCTTGCTATATAGCCCAAACTGGCCCACAAACT
>NW_004955427.1:10099677-10101034 GCF_000276665.1 Chinchilla lanigera | reverse complement strand
CCAGTATTTGGGAGGCGAAGGCAGGAGGATTGCTGCGAGTTCAAGGCCAGCCTGGGCTATATAGTTAGTTCAGGGGCAGCCTGAACTATACAGCAAGACCCTGTCTCAAAAAGCAAACAAACAAACCCAAAAGAAATTAAAGGGCTGGGTGTGTCCTGTCATGGCAGAGAGCTTGCCTGAGTTCAAGTCCCAGTGCCACACACACACACACACACATGCACACATACATGCACACACACACACACACACACACACACACAAGGAAGAGAAAAGGAATTTTAAAGGGGTAGGGCATGTACTTCAAAGGCAGAACATCTGTGCAAGGTCCTAGCTCAGCTCCCAGCAGCCCCAGCTCCCCCGCTGAGCTGTGTTCTGGATTCCATGAGAGGTGTCTCGAGCCAGCGTGCTTTGTTTGGGGTTTCTTTCTTGCTGGTTCCTCCGAGCGCCTGTCTCTGTGCCTCTGTCTGTCTCCCGGGGGCTCAGGGAGCCCTTGCTGAGCTTCGGCAGATCCTGCCTCACCCCAGTGTCGCCTCTGTCATCACCAGACCTTGCTATGCGTCCCCTCCTGTTGTCTGCTGGTGCAAGCGTTCTCCTCACTGGCCTTGGGGCTCACCCCAGTGACCGCAGTCTCATTTGGAGATCTGTACTCACACCTGCAGGAACGCTGTCTCCAAACATTCTCTTCTTCTGAGGAGCTATCATCAAACCCACCGCAAAATCCAGTGCTTTGCACAGCCCTCCCAAGGAAGGACACCACAGCCGCTGCAGAGGGAAGGCTGCGTCCTCAAACAGCCACGCTCCGAAGCTCCTGATGGGTAATGAGAGATCGCTTAGACGTGACCGAAGAACAGGACTAGTTTGAAAACAGGAGCCTGTCCCTGCCAGCTCTCATCGCTGCAGAAACTGCACGAGGCAAGATCTTTCCTGAGAATGATCTCCGGCGCCCAAATTTATGTCACCTTCACGACTGAAGGACACAGGTATGAGGGGGCCATAGAAACACTGTCTTCTGCCTAAGCACCAGTGCTGTGATGCTACTTGTAGTGGACTGGCAGCTGGTGGTCAGCTTATAACCCCCAGCTGAACTGAGTGAGCGTGGTGCTGGGTGTGCGAGGCCCACCTGGGGACTGTTCCCAGCAGCACAAGAAGCAGACCTGGAGAAGAAGAAGAAGGTTTTTGGGAACTAAAGAGGCTGTTGGGAGCAGAGAAAGGCTGTTGGAGCTGGTAGAAGCTGTAAGGAGCTGTTGGTTGATTTAGAGGAGCTTGTCATGCCGGCTTTCCTGATGAACTTGGCTGTTTTCATCCTCCCAGGAGCTCAGGACCTTGTTGGCACTGAGAATGGCTTTGGTTCACTTTG
>NW_004955427.1:10094664-10098662 GCF_000276665.1 Chinchilla lanigera | reverse complement strand
TGAACTGTTGCCCTCCGCCATGTGCCACTCTGCCTTGGGGACCCCAAGTATGGACTGAAACCTCCACAAACTGTGAGGTTTGTTTAGCTCACAGTTTGGCTTCCTTCATTTTGGGCATCAATTGTTTTGTCTCAGCAACCAGAGAAAAGTAAGACAAACACTCTACTCTTTCATTTTTTTTTTTCCTAAATGATGTTCCAAGTTTTAAAAAATGGCTTTGTTTTTTGAAGTTTTTATTTTTAGCAGAACATGTTTGCAGTCCATAATGACTACATTCCTCATGGGGATTTGATACAGGTACATAATTCACCTTTTGTGTGTGTGTGTGTTTTCGAGACAGGGTCTTGCTGTGCCGTTCAGGCTGGCCTTGAGCTCACTTTGTAACCCAGGCTGGTCTTGAACTCTCAACAATCCTCCTGCCTCAGCCTGCTGAGTGCTGGGATTACAGGTGTACGCCACCATGCCTAGCGTAACTCATCTTAATTCTTTTTCCACTCCCTTCCCCTCTCCCCTTCCTATCTCTTGGCCTTTGCAAAAGATCTACCTTCCTCTTTCCTGTTACCCACCCTCTATTTTGCTCTTTAAATTATTTTTACTTTGGGCTTCTCTTATAAGAGAAACTGTACAATACACTCATTTTCAGCAGAGGGAATTTTCTACACTAATATTTTCAGACCTGAGTCTGAGCACATGCTTTTCACTTTGAGTTTGTGGACTTCATCTTCCGTCCTACATTCCAGCCGTGCAGTCCTTCACTTCAGGCCACTGACACATCTTTCTAGGTAAATTGTGCTTTTATTTGATAGGTCACCCCACTGAATGACTTTTCCCATTAAAAATGAATGAGTAAAAAAAAATTAGTAAAAGAAATGAATTAGTAACCTAAAGGCTATGGAGTTGCAGTGTTCTTCTGAGAAAGAATTATTTTTCCCAAAGGGCTTAAAGAGAATACATTGGCCCACAACAAGCTTAACTTTAACAATGTTTATTATATTTTAGCTTGTTATATATTTATATTATTATTGTTGTTATTAGATTTCTGTTTACTAACCAGTTTACTATAATCTAGATTGAACTAATACTGCTTATCTGAGTACATCAAGAGATAAGAACACCCAGGGGTGGTGACACATGCCTGTAATCCCAGCACACAGGAGGCTGAGGCAGGCGGATTGCTGTGAGTTTGAGACCAGCCTGGGCTACAAAGTGAGCTGAAGGCCAGTTTGAACTACATAGTGAGACCCCATCTCAGAATGAACAAGTGAGACTTTCCCACACTGAAACTCACGTTTGGTCTGCACACTCAGAAATCAGCACTGAGGCCTGTAAAGCTTACTTTAATTGCGTTGTGTGATCTCTCTTCTTCTTAATTTTATTCTTTTTAACATACATTTTGAAAGCGAAATATTTCTACATGCTTGTGGAAAGCAGCCGTCACAGAGCAGCGACAAGCAGGAGCACCGAGGTGACTCGCAGCACTAACATCGACAGACCGGACCGAGGGTCATCCCCAAAGCGCCAGGCCCCGATATCCGGCAGACGAGGGCTTACTTGGGTTTGCAGTCGGAAGCACAGAAGCAGCGTGCTGGTGTTTACTGATTGGTTACATCTCATCTCCTTATTACTGCTTGACCTAAGGGAGAACTATGTCATACAGCGAGTTCAAACTCCCAGCCAGCTCGGAGGTTCGGAAACACTTGGTTGAGGTCACACCCGGATGCGGGTGGGTCTGTCGGATAAGGGGAGTATGCTCTGGTGCCGAGAAGCCAGCCTGCTCAGGGGAGTGGCTAGCTGCAGGCCGCACAGGACCTCAGCAATAAAAATTTGACCCTCTGCTTACTTTTTCAGGGTGCCCCTCCCCACGCCGTTCTTTTCCACAGCGGCAAGTGTTTCCAACTATTTCTGCTTTTGCTTTAAGCATCTAATGCCTTATCTTTATTTTATTTTTGCAGAACTGGGAACTTGAACCAAGGACCTTTGCCCTGAGCTACATCCACCCCCTCCCTTTTCTGAGACAGAGTCTTGCGAAGTGTTTCAGTTGTCCAGGCTGGTCTTAAACTTGGAATCCTCCCGCCCCAGCCTCCTAAAGTATTGGAATTACAGGTGTTCACCATTACCTTTAAATAATGTTTACAATACTACTCAATCATTTTTTAGTCTGGGCCATTATTTGCTGAATTTCTTCTGTAAAACGTAAGAATTGAGATCCCTTTCCTTCCTTTACCCCTCCCAACAACATAGACTTTCTGTTTCTTTTCTTTTGTCTTTTTTGGAGACAGGGTCTCGCTATGCAGTTCAGGCTGGCCTTGAGCTCCCTTTGTAGCCCAGGCTGGTCTCGAACTCGCAGGGATCCTCCTGCCTCAGCCTCCAGAGTGCTGGGATTACAGGTGTGCGCCACTATGCCTGGCAACTTTTCTATTTCTTTTATCCTTCCAATAGAGATATTCTTTTTTTTTTTTTTTTTTTTTGCGGTACTGGGGATTGAACTCACGACCTTGTGCTTGCCAGGCAGGCGCTTATGTCGCTGAGCTACATCCCCAGCCCCACAACAGAGATATTCTAATCAAATGAAGACTCAGTATTGGTGATGGTGGCCCAAGCCATGACGCCCTTTTTCTTTTGGTGTAACTTTTTGTTTGACATGCACTTACCTCTATACTGGATTTCCATGCGCCTCTCAGCCTCAGCTCCCTGGCAGCAGCATGCTGTTAGCTTCTTTCTGTGTCCTGGCCTCGTGACCCGGTTGGGCCCCTGAGCCCTGGTCCTGCAGTCGGGACATCCTCACATCTCTCCCACACCTGCTCCCTGTTCCCGCACTTGGGTTGCATCTCCCACGGCTGTTTTTCTGTCTCATTTTACATCTCCTTTGGGACTAGGACAGTCACCAATAACTTCCTTCTGAGAAATGCTTCACTAAAAGAGCACTGGGGCCAGGAGCAGTGCTGGTACACATCTGTAGTCCCGGCTGCTAAGGAGGCTGAGGCAGGAGGAGTGTGTAAGTCCAGGTTTCGAGGGGTGATCAGACCTAGAGATACCTGTTGTGGGGGGGTGATGGGGAATAAAAAAGACAAAGAGACAACTTTTATATATACAGGGGACCAGGAGGAGCTCACCTCAGGTGGACTGGCTCACTGCCCAAGAAGCACAGGGGTAGGGCAGCATGCATTTTAGGGAAAAGCAACTACAGAAAGTGGGCGGATGAGGAGTAAATTAATGAGGAACCAGATTTTCTCTACACCCAAATGCGTACTTTGATAACTGCCTCAGCAGAAGCTCTCTCGCCTTGGGAGTGCCGGGTTATTAGCATTCCTCGCCCAGCCAGGGGGCCTGTGGCCTTCCGTGTGCCTCCCCGCTCCTGAACCAAGGTGTCATGGACCTCGGGACTGCGGGGGCTTACGTCACGTCATCGGCCCTTTGTGATCTATCACACAGCCTGGTCCCCAGCATCCAGGAGTTTGAAGCCAGTCTGAGCAATAGAGTGAGACTCCATTTCAGAAAAAGTAGTAAATACTTTATTAGGTTTATCTGATGATTTTCATGATTTAGAGCTGTCTTTCATCTGCGGATTCCTCTTCAAATATCACCGCATTCATCAGATAAACCTTAACTCATCTCTCAAATCAAGCCAATTTTTGTTTGTTGGTTGTTTGATACAGGGTCTCACTATGTAGGTGTTGTAGACTTCAGGCTGGCCTTGAACTCTGGTGTAACCCCTACCTCAGCCTCCTGAGTGCTGGCATCACAGGTATGTGCTACCACACCTGGCTTCAGATCAGGCTATTTTACCTGTTTTACAAAATCCTTTTTGACTGCCACAGGCAAATTTAAACTTTCCAGTTTAGGGCCAGGGATATAGCACAGCGGTATAACACCTGCTTGGTAAGCATGAGGTCCTGAGTTCAAGTCCTGCTTTAAAAAAAACCTTTCCAACTTAGATGCTCCTTAATATAACATTTGTTCATTAATTCATTTATTCATCTACCCATTCATCCACATGT
>NW_004955427.1:10082569-10092020 GCF_000276665.1 Chinchilla lanigera | reverse complement strand
AAAAAAAAAAAAAAGAACTCTCACTCAAGGGGTCAAAGGACACGTGAGAAAAGCCTTGCGGGGGAGATGAATTTCCCAGGCAACGAAGCCCATGACCTGCGTTCATCCGGGGAGAGAGCAGCAGGAGCTGTGGCGCGGGGGATAGCACAGGGCATCCTGAAGCAAGGAGGAGCGCACTGGTGCTCCCGGGTCCGCGGTGAGCGAGGGGGCACAGCACGCTAGGGAGCCACGAGAACGTGGGGCCTCGTCTGAAAAGTCCTGGGAAGTCCTGAGAAGTGAGTGTTACAGCTCTGGCCACCGCACGGGGGCTGAATCGAAGGCAGAAACATCGAGCAGAGGGCAGCCTACAGTCCAGACAAAGTGCGTAGGCGTGACTCAGTGGATGTGGCAGAAACGCAGCGATGGCCTCCGGCTTATGCTGGCTCTTCTGAGCTGAAAAGGCGGCATCCACGGAGCGCAGAGGACGTAGGACAGCCACGCGCTTGCTGGCCTGTCTGAGTCTTGACAAGATTTGCCAGGAGTAACCTTGCTTAATTAGTTAAGACTACATAAGCATATGAGCTCCACACTATCTTCTAATTCCACAACATTCTCTTTGCCGCTCTGCTGTCCAAGATGCTTAAAGATTATTCCCAGTCCTGTAAATCAAATACCAAGTGGGATACAAACTTCTCTTTTCTTTTTTTTCCCAACATTATCAACTTGCTCACGGTCCGCCAGTCCTTAAAACTTCAAACTGCTCAACAAAATATAAAATAATGACAGAAATAAAGATTATGACGGACTAAGTAAATAAATTGGCTGGCAATGTGTGCTATCACTTTGTGTGCTGGTTGGTGTGTCATGAGAAAAATAGACGTATATTAATTTTACTGCTCAGTGGAGTAAAAAATACGTTCTCAAAAAGAAAAACCACCCTAGTTTTGAAATAAACAGCCTATAACAAACCAGCACTACATCAGACAGGGCTAAATGAGGAACGATGTGCTTCCTGAAGCTATGCCTGGGTCAGAGAGGTTGGAACTGGACCAAGGCCACTTTTCTAGGCATCCCTAGAGCCAGGATTTGATGCCAGGCCTGACTTGCTTTGTAGTAAATGTTAGGTACTTTGCACCAAACTGTCTTAGTATAGCTCTTGACCTCTTGCTGTTGCAATCATTGCTTTTTTCCTTTTTCCTTTAACTATCTCCTCCCTTTGGAGCTGGTCAAGAAATCTTAAATGTCATTATATTTTTTTGTTTGTGTGTTTTTTTGTTTTTTTTTTTTTGGTACTGGGAATCGAACTCATGACCTCAGGCTTGCCAGGCAAGTGCTTATGCCACTGAGCTACATCCCAGGCCCTGTTTGTGTTTTTGAGACAGGGACTCACCATGTAGTTCAGGCTGGCCTTGAACTCACGGCAGTTTTGCGACGGCCTCCCACGCACATCCTGGGGTTACAGTGTGCACCCCCATGCCCAGCTCTCACAGTCGTTTTGAGTTTGCATTTCTCTAATGATTAGTGCTGTTGAGCCTCTTCTCGTTTGCTTATTTTCTTTAGGGAAATATCTATTCAAATATTTTGCCCATTTTTGAAGTAAGTTACTTAATTTTGTTGTTGAGCTTAAAGAATTCTCTCTATATTCTGTATTTCGATATTTATTCAGATACATGACTCACAACTATTTCCTCCCATCCTGTGGGTTAACTTTCCTACTTTGCTGATAGTTTATTTTGATACACAGAATTTTAAAAAAATTTTATGAAGTTTAGTTTGCCTATTTTTCTTTTACTGACTGCTTTTTTTGGGTCCTGTCCAAGATATCATTATCATATCCAATTTTGTACAGTTTTTGACTTATGTTCTATCCCTGTGTTATATTATTTGTATAATTCAGCTGTAACTATTTTGGCATATCTCTGTAAGGATTCTTTTTCAGATCTGTTATCTATTTATCTGTCCTTTAAAAATCATACTTAAGCTAGTCTTTTTTGTGCTGGGGTAGAAGCTAGGGTTTAGCATGTGGTAAGCAAATGCTATACCCCTGAGTTACAGCCCCTTCCTTATTCATTTCTTTGTACCATCAAACACTCAGTAAATGTTCAGCTTCTCTTCACGCAGCAGGTGGTGTCTGTTGCAGATACTGTGAGTGCTTATCTGCAATCCTTGGTATACAGCCCATGTGTCTCCAGTTCTCTCATGGGTGAGTCCTTCCTCCAGCCACAGGGAATGTGGAGACGCCTTTAGCTTTTCTTTGATGAGGTCCGTTAGACTATCAGGGCTAATAGACTCGAAGATGACCTCACAGTCACTTACTTGAAAGCAGTCTACATCTGGCACACGCTTTTCCACTTTTCCCTAGAGAATTCTGAGTTGTGGGCTGTCTTAGTTACTTTTCACATTGCTGAGACAAAATACCTGACACCCAAAGTTAAAGGAGCAAAGGTGTATGTAGCTCACCGTTTGTAGAGGTATCAGTCCATCATCAGCTGGCTCCAAGGCAGGGTGGCATCACAGAGGAGAAGCAGTTCATGGTGGGCAGAAAGTAGCACAGCAACAGGGGGCAGACGAGCCTCTTTCTGTCGTTTATACAGTATCCAATCTACCGGGATTAGGGTGGTACCCATCCAATCAGTGGACTGAGTTAGTAATCACCCACTCTTAATCCAAGCATTGCACCATGAACCAGTCACACACTCTAGTCCAGCCACCTCTGAAAAAGCCCCACCTATGGCTTCATGAGGGTCTGATGGGGACAGCTAGGCACAAGCCATGAAGTGGGCTCCCTGCGCCGTGGTCCTGTCCAAGTCGTCCCCTCAAGCTGGTGGCCCTCTCACTCCTCAGATTGCTCGGGTGAAAGTTTGGCCTTGGTCCCCATCCTTCAAACGGCAGGGATCACAGGTTTCCTAAGACCTTCCTTGGAGCCATCTCTGAAGCTCGAAATGGAGCCCCAACTTTCACCATTCGTGTAAGGAAGAGATTTCGGAACAACCACACAGATTCTATTCAGAGTTCTAGGGAATGGCCTGCTCACAGACAGCTTCGTCATCTGCCATATCTGGGCTTAGATCTCCGCAGAGATTCCCATCTTAATATCGTTTACACACTCAGTCCCCCATTTGGGCCAGCTAGAGGTTGTTGGAGTTCAGTGAAGTGATACCTTCACTTTTCACAGTTGCACACTCAGGTGACCAAATCTGAAAACCGTATTTCCTCAAATTTTGTTTTCCTCAATTTGCGCGTGAATCCTGTGCATTTGCAGTGAGAATATTTGTGTTCACTGAAGCACCCAAGAGGTGATCTTACAGCTTGATTTTGCTGTTCAAGCAAACTCTCTTCATTCAAGTGAGCGTGGAATGTGACTTGTTTTATCCAGATGGGGGGCAGCAATCTCTCATCGTGGACCTCATTCTCACACACTGAATTTCTTTTTTCTTTTCTTTTTTTTTTTTTTTTGTCTTTTTGAGACAGGGTCTTGCTATGCAGTTCAGGCTGGCCTTGAGCTCACTTTGTTGCCCAGGCTGGTCTCAAACTTGCAACGAACCTTCTGCCTCAGCCTCTGAAGTGCTGGGATTACAGCCTGGCTCCTCGCACACTGAGTTTCTGATCTCTGCTTGGTAGAATTTTCTCTTTGATTGGAGGGCTTCACATGTCACATTCTTGCATGTAAATACTTTATTTTACAAGATTATGATGGCTTGGTGCAAAAATGCTTCCCATGTGCCCTGGTGTCTGTTAGTTCTAAACAAATCACGAAGCCTCCACATCAACAGGGCAAGTCCAGGCTGGTTGGTTGTGCCCTGTGTTAGTTACTTTTCTCGTTGCTGAGACAAAATATCTGACACCTGAGGTTAAAGGAAGAGAGGTTTATTTGGTTTGCAGTTTGTAGATGTTTCAGCCCACAATCGCTGGCTCCAAGGCAGCGTGGCATGGCAGAGGAGAAACAGTCCACGGCAGGCAGCAAGACACAAGTGGCAAGCAGCAAGTGATGAGTGAAAAGCGACCAGCAACAAACACAGTAGCTCTTTCTCGCCCTTATATTTTATGGAGGCTACCCTTGGGGCAGGTTGCAGTGTCACCCTTAATCTTAGCACCAGTGAATCGATCCCAGCATCACATCCATGGTCCCAGGAGCACACACTTTAGGTCCATCCACCCCCTTTATGACTGCATGAGGCTTTGGGAGACATCTAGACACAAGGCGTAATATGTCCTGAAGTCTTCAGTTTCCACACTGGACCTTTATAAGGGCTTCTTAGCGCAACAGCTACTTCCTCTTCTATTCACAGAAATCCTCCTGCATTTGCATCCTCTGTAATGAGACCGAGTGGTTTTGCCTTTGAGCAAGTTTTCAGCAGATTACCTACATGGCAAGAGGCAAGCCTTCAGAAGGGAAACTGGACCAGGACCAGAAAGACCGGAATAAAAGTTCACAAATGCTTACAGGAAACTAGGAAATTGCTGTTAGACTCCTACTTAATGTTCTTGTTTTCAGTTTTAGAATCTTTTTCCTCTGTATTTCTTTTCCCAGAGTGTCTCAAATAATACAGATTACTATTTATAACTGATACAAACAGATAATACCATGATTTGAGACTTTACTGTTTTTATTTCTTTATTTTAAAGTGATGTTTCACTTTGTTGCCATGGTCCCAGGAGCACACACCTTTAAAGGGCTTGAACTCTTGAGTGAATGGAGTTCAGGCTCATTCCCTGGTTGGCCTTGAACTCCTGAGCAGAGTCAATCCTCCTGCTTCAGCCTCCTAATTACCCGGGAGAACAAAGTAAGTCACAAGGACTGGCTTATAGTTTTCAAAGAATTTTTACATATAAAAATCCAGGAACGTCAACTTTTTTTTGAAAGAAAAAGTATTTATATATCACATCAACTTAATTGAATATGTTAAAAAGTTCAATCCAACATATATAATATAAATGGAAATTAACTGTAGCTATTTTATTTAACATTTCCTATAGGCTTTTCTGCATTTCTCTGATTTTTTTTTTCAACATGTAACTGTAGTGATTCTTTTCTTTCTAAAAAGGTATTCATATTCTCCATTCTGCTTCATAATAACTTGTCCATATATCAATAGATTTTGCACATCTTCCTATATTTACATTATATCTAATTACTTCATCTTTTCTGTTCCTTTTGTTTTGGGATTGTTTATACCTTGGTCTGGTCTTTTTTTCTTTTTTTGGATTGAGGATTGAACCTAGAGCCTTCACACTGAGCTACAGTTCCAATCTCCCCACCTTTTTTGTTTTTTGGAGACAGGGTTTCCCTAGGTAGCTAAGTTGCCCAGGATGGGCTTGAACTTGTGATACTCCTGCCTCAGTTAGGATTACAGGTATGTGTCACTATAACTAGCTTTGCTTAGGCTGGTCTTGAATGCCTGAACTCAAGCAATCCTCCTGCCTCTGCCTCTTAGGTAGTTGGGTTACAGCTGTACATCTCTGTGCTACCTTGCCTGGTTTTCCATAGTTCATTTAATCCAACAAATATTAAACATTTATACTGTTTCCAGTGCACAGCCCTGCAACAGTATTCTTGAGTGCGAATTTTTTGAACTTTTGAAAGTACCTTTCGGGCCAGCTTCCTAAAAGGCAGAGGGGTCAGACCTCTGCCCGTGGCCAGGCAAAGCCTGGGGCAGCACACCCAGGAGGGAAGGGGACATCTAGGCCCTTCCCATAGCTGTCTCTGCTAACCAGTTCCAGTCTGCCCTGACCCTGGGAGCCTCCATAAGAACGGCAGGAATTTCCAAAAAGAAAAAGAGCGGGCTGTAATCCGTAAACACTTAATTCTAATTGCCTGGTGGACTCCCACTATTTGAGGCAGGGTTCTGAAGTCGAGTACTGCGGTTTGCACAACATGAAATCCTTGGTGGACAGCAGGTCGTCACAAGTAGCTGCTAAAAAAGCCCCTGTGGGTTCCGGCAGAGCCTGTGTTTAAGGTCGCAGGAGTGGCCACATAGCTTACAATTCTTTCATGCATAGCTGAATCTGTGGGATTGTGAACTCTTGGCCACAGGGAATCAAGGTCGTTCCTAACTGCCAGCAGCTCTGCCATCCTCTCTTTTGGTTGGAAGGTTCAGTAGGGTGAAAATGAAATATTCACGGTGATGAGCAAAAGTTTGGAGGAACTGGCATTGCGCCTCATCGTGAGGACCCGTCAGGAAGCTCCTTGTTCTCTTGTTTCACGGGGTCTTTAGACCAATCCCAGCCCTCCCATCCCCCTGATTAAATCTGGGATTATTTATTCAATTAAATAAGTGTTTCCAAGCAAAGAGATGGAAGGAGGAGGAAAGGAAGGCAGCGGAAGGGAAAGAAAAAGAAATAAAGGGAGTTCTGTCCATGTCCCAGCTCCACACGGTGAATGCAATCATTATGTACTGCCAACATGTAATAAGAAAAAAAATTAAAAATTAAAAATATCTACATAGAATTTCCTCTCTTCTCAGCCACAGTCTTAGGCTTCACGTCTGTTCTTCTCTGGCATGACTGCAACATTTGTGGTCTTCATGAAAATTTCTTAGTACAGTGTGGTAGAAATACAAGCCAGTGATTATATTCTTTTAGTGGGCAGGGGGAGAATTGTAAGAAGGGAAGAGTACATTGCAAATTTTGGAAAGATGAATAATAATGAAAGAAATTGTGCTTGGGTGATTTACATGGAGTATCTTTCTTGACCTTTAACTTTTCGTTACTAGAGGTAGTTATCATACAATGCATAGTGTACACCACTAGAATCAGGTAGATTTGGTTCAAAATAAATCTTGGTCCTGCTACTTATAGTCCTTTTTGCTTTTTTTGTACACTGGGGATTGAATCCAGAGCTTTCAATGAGCTACATTCTCAGCCTTTGTTTTATTTGATTTTTGTTCTTTGAGACAGGTTCTGGCTATGTATTTTGTTCTCGTTTTTTCCCTCCTGGGGCTTGAACCAAAGGCCTTGTGCACTCTAAGCCAGTGATCCACCACTGAGCCCTTGTTGTATAGTTTAGGATGGCCTTAAACTCACTACCTTTCCCAGGCTGCCTTAGAACTCGAGGCGATCCTCTTGCTTTAGCCTCTGGAGTGCTGGAATTACAGGCATTAGTCACCATGCCTTGGTGAGCCCTTTTTAAAAAATCTTTATTTTGAGACAGAATCTTTCTAAGTTGCTAAGCTGCTGAGAGTTTTGATCCTTCTGCCTCATCCGCCTGCAGTGCTAGGATTCCAGGTGTGTGCCGCCACGCCCAGCTTACTGCCCTGTTTTGAGTCAGAGTGCGTCACTTTCCTAGGGATAATTATGAGACCTATTAATGAGGATTATTGTGAACATTGACTCATGTTTGTGATGATCCCATTGTGGCCATCACCTCCTCTGAAAATTTCTTGACTCCCTTCTTCCGTAAGATAAAGCAAAGCATCTCAGTGTGTATGTGTGTGTGTGTGTGTGTGTGTGTGAGCGCGCACACACATGTGTACCCACGCATGTGTATGTATTCCCTCCGTGCTTGTCACCTTACACTGGGACCCTGAGCTATCACTCCATTTCTCACTGTGTTAAAATTGTGTCTATCTATGCCTTTCATTCTCACTAGACTGTGAGAAACTATAAACCTTGTATTTCTAGCAATTCATGATGGCGGTGAGGTAACTGCCTATAAAATAGTACAATCCAAGTAAATATTTGTTGAGTGGATGAATGACGTGTTTCAAGTACTGGCACAGTCCTTAAAATGAACGGTATGGAAAAAATTTTCTTCTTGACTTCTTCTGTAAATTTCCATTTCCAAAGTTGTATCAAGAAAAAGATTGATCTCTTTTTCATGATGCTTTAACTAATATGTTGCAGAGTTAGGACTATGTTCATGGAAGGTCAAGATTTATCAAACTTGATGAACAGTGGGATGAAAATTGCTTCAGATCTTTAACCATAGCTTATGTCTGTACATCCAGAAATAAAATTGATTTTGTGACCCTTCGTCCATGCTTTTTGTAAATATTTAACTTTGCAGTGTCAATTTAGATCATGAAAGCAATATATTGGAGATGTTTTGCTTTTGTCTCAGCTACCTTATTTCATTGCAATACAAATGATGCTAGTTCTGTGCTTAATTATGCTTAACATAATTTATATGCCCTCTCTGTTTATCAGCTGGACACAGCCCAGTGCTGTTGCTTTCTTCTTTCTTCTGCTCAGTATCTGTAGATTTTTAAAAACAGCTGGAGTTATTCTGTGTGAATGGGAGCAATTATAATACTGTATAGAGCTGGGCATGGCAGTACATGCCTGTAATCCCAGCACCTGGGAAGCTGAGGCAGGAGGATTGTTGTGAGTTTGAGGCCAGCCTGGGCTACAAAGTGAGCTCAAGGCTAGCCTGAACTACATAGTGAGACCCTGTCTCAAAAAAATAAAAGACTGTATAACTCTTTCAATTTTGTCCAGAAATCATCTTATACCGGCTGTGATCTTTGATTTTAAAGTACTCATGTAAATTCTCATCCAGAGTTTTATTTTTATTTATTTATTTTGTCTTTTTGAGATGAGGTCTAGCTATGCAGTTCAGGCTGAACTTGAGCTCATTTTGCAGCTCAGGCTGGCCTCGAACTAGCAAAGATCCTCCTGCCTCAGCCTCCTGCGTGCTGGGATTACAGGCGTGTGCCACCATGCCAGGTTTCCTTATTCAGAGTTTTAATCTGATGTTTTTTGCCCTCTCAAATAATAAAAATATCTTCTGTTGTTGTTATGGTTGATACATTGTGTCAACTTGTGGAGTCTAGAGATGCGACTAAGTGACTCAGCACTTCTGCATCTTGGAGTGAAAAGGACACGCCCTTACCCTTTTGGGGTGTTGTTCATTGTGTCAATTTGAGAAGTTTAGAAGGTGAACTATGTGATTCAGCAGGGAGCCAGGGTGCTTACTTTGTATTCATCCTGAGCCTGTGCAAGAGCAGGGCATATGTGAATGCTGCACACCCCCTGGGTGGGGGTAGCCTGCTTACAGTATAAGGGAGGGAAGGAGGCTGCTTGCTGCCGCTCCCCCCTTTTGCTCTTGTTGGTTTGCTGTTCTGCTGCCATGAACGGCTGCCCTCTGCCATGTGCCACCGTGCCTTGCAGCCAGCCAAGTATGGACTGAAACCTCCACAAACTGTGAGCTAAATAAACCTTTCCTTCCTTCATTTTGGGCATTGAGTATTTTGTCTCAGCAATGAGAGAAAAGCAACCAAGGCAGTTGTATTAAAAAATTCAGTCTCCCAGGATTTTTCAAGATCAGTGTATACTTTATCTTTCAAACCAGGATGAGCTATATCTCCAACTTGACAGCTATAGCCAATGAGACAGTGCACTGACGTTTGTATAGAAGCCCATGTTAATGTCATGCTGGGATATTTGGATCTTAGGTCCTCATATTTTCAATTATTCCATGTGGATTTGGAGTTGAAATGAATAGCTTTTTGTTTGAATTTACTTTATTTATTCC
>NW_004955427.1:10080951-10081649 GCF_000276665.1 Chinchilla lanigera | reverse complement strand
TTATAACAGATATGTATTGACTTATCCTTGTCATTTATTTTCCTATTGTTGGCTCCATTTCTCCCCCTGTGTTTAGTTACCTGCCTTCCATGGTGGATTCATTTTGTTGGAGTTCATGGAGTTGTAATCCTTGTTATCTCTTTCTAGAGTACCCTTCAGGACATTTTGGAGTGATGGTTTGGTGGTTATGAATTTCCTCAGGTGTTCTTTTTCATGGAAGTATTTTATTTCTCTATCAATTTTGAAAGATAGCTTTGCCAGGTACGTCAGTCTGGGTTGGAGGTTGTTTTCACTTCCCTCCAAGCTCTCCTTTACTTCAGGGTTTGTGTTGAGAAGTCTGCTGTGATTCTGATAGGCTTCTCTTTATAAATGATTCATTTCTTTTGTCTAACAACTGTTAATATTCTGTTCCTGTGTTGAATTTCTGGAATTTTGCCTATTACATGTCCTGCTATAGATTTTTTTTAAAATCTTGGCTAATTGGAGTTGTGTAAGCCTCACTTATCTGTACAGATGTCAGATTCTTTTTCCCTGCTTGGAAAGTTTTTGCCATGATATCTGTGAACAGTTTTTTTTTGTTTTTGTTTTGTCATTCGTACTATCCATTGTTTTTCATTGGCTCTGCTCAAACTTATGTTATTCTTTTTTGTATCAGCTAGCAAGTGCTGGGTTGATTTCTCATGGTCCCTTGCTATTTT
>NW_004955427.1:10079120-10080332 GCF_000276665.1 Chinchilla lanigera | reverse complement strand
TCCACCAACTGTGAAGAAGTGTTCCTCTTTCCCCACAGCACCTCTAGCTCTTGTTGTTGGTTGATTTCTTGAGGACAGCCATTCTTTCTGGGGTGAGATGGAATCTCAGTGTTGTTTTAATGTGCATGTCTCAAATGACCAATGATGCTGAACATGTTTTCATGTATTTATTGGCCATTTATATTTCTTCATCTGAGAAGCATTTATTCATCTTAGATGACCATTTTTGAATTGGGTCTTTGAATTTAGGGGGTCTGAGTTTTTCATTTCTTTGTATGTTCTAGATAGAAGTTCTCTGTCTGAGGGACAATTGGCTAAAATTTTTTCCCGCTCTGGGTTTTCTTTTCACTCTGTTGTTGCTTTATTTGATGTGCAAAAGTTTTTCAGAACATGAGATCCCAGTTGTTGATTCTTTGAAGTATTTTCCATGCAGTTTGGTTTTGTTCATGAACTCTCTGCCCACCCCTATGTCTTCAAGATTTTGACCTTCTTTCTCTTCTGGTAGATTCAGTGTTTTCGTTTTAATATCTAGATCTTTGATCCATTTTGACTTTAGTTTGGTGCATGGTGATAGCTGTGGGTCTATTTTCCGTCTTCGGCATGTGGAAAGCCAGTTTTTCCAGCACTATTTATTAAAGAGGCTGTCTTGGTCCCTGGGATGGTGGGCCCTGTGAGAGAAGTGTGAGTCCGTGCTCTGAATTTCCTTCATTGCCCTGAAGGCTGTGTCTGCAAAGGAATGTAAGGACATACTCCCTTGGTGGGCAGACTGGCCAGAATGCCGAGACCCAGGACAAGAGCCAGACCCGGGGCACACAGGTGCATGCATGCCTTGGGGAGTGGAGTAATCAGCAAGACCAGCAACATGGAAGTGTCTGAAGCAGCAGTGAGAAACCAGCAGTTGGACTCTGGAAACTTCCCCAACAGAAGATGGTTTCAGCCCCGACATCCAGAGGCCAGAATCAGCTTCATACCCAGCACAAACCTGGCATTAAACATGGACACTATAACAGAACTGTAAACACTAGAGGTATTTTATTACCTTTTTTGTGCTTTTGAGACAGGGTCTTGCTATGCAGTTCAGGCTGGCCTTGAGCTCACTTTGTAGCCCAGGCTGGTCTCAAACTCACAATGATCCTCCTGCCTCAGCCTCCTGAGTGCTGGGATTACAGGTGTGTGCCACCATGCCTGGCTATTTTACTACTTTTATTCTCC
>NW_004955427.1:10061672-10078146 GCF_000276665.1 Chinchilla lanigera | reverse complement strand
AAGAACAGACATCTTCTAGGAAGCCTCAACACTAGTGATAAAGCTATATATTGTAAGAAATTGGCAAGCATACCTTGTTTGTTTGTCTTGCAGCACACTCACAGAACAAGTCACTGGAAATCTTAGGTTTTAGTGTAACTTGAGAATTTGAATGACTCACAAGGGATTTATGCAAAGTGAAGAAAACAAATTTCAAATAATTACATGCCTTAGGATCTCATTTGTATAATATACTTGGAAAATTATGGACATGATTACATCTGAAAAAACTGTGCTATGTACTAATGTCTATTAATAGTTTGTTACTGTACTATGTTATTATCATTGGAGGAGATTGAATGAAGTTTATGTGTAAGACCTTGTCAACTTTTGCCCCTTCCCATGAATGTATACTTATTTTAAAATTAAAAATTAAAGACAAAACTTGGGGGAAAAGAGGCTATCTTTCTTTCACTGAACATGTTTGGCACCTTTGTCAAAGATAAGGTGGCTGAGTGTGTTTGTAGTTGTGTCTGCATGTATTACACTGATTCTTTGGCCTGTTTTTCTTTTTTTGGTCAGTACCGTGCTGATTTTATCACAGTAGCTTTGTAGCATAATTTCAAGTTGGGGAATGTGATGCCTCCTGCCTTGCCTTTGTTGCCCAGGATTGCTTTTGCTATTGTAGGTCTTTTCTTGTTCCAAATATATGTTAGGAGTGTTTTCTCTAGTTTTGTGAGGTGTGCTAATTTTATTTTGATCAGACTGGCATTAAATTTGTACAACAATTTTGGGGGTATGGACATTTTCACTATGTTTGTCTTTCCTGTCCATGAGCAAGGGATACCTTTCTATTTTCTGGTAGTCTTTTCAATTTCCTTTTTCAGAGTACTGTAATTTTCACTGTATAGATCTTTCACTTCCTTTGTTAGATTGATTCATAAGTATGTCATTTTTTTGGATACTGTTGTGATGGGTGTGGTTTCTCTAATTTCTCTCTCAGTGAGTTTGTTGTTTGTTTGCAGGAATGCTACTGATTTTAGAATGTTGACTTTGTATCCAGCTATGCTACTGAATTTGATTATTAAATAGAAGTCTTCTGGTGGAGTTTTTGGGGTATTCTGTGTTGAGTATCATGTCATCTGTGGACAATGACAATTTAACTTCTTTTGCTTATTCCTTTTATTTCTCTCTCTCTAATTGCTCTGGCTAATTTTCCCAGAATGATATTGAGTAAGAGAGATGATAGTGGACGACCTTGTCTTGTTCCTCATTTTAGAGTGAAAGCTTTCAGTTTTTGTCCATCTAGTATGATGTTGGCTGTTGGTTTGTCATAGATGGCTTTTATCAGATTGAGGTAAAGACCATCTACTCCATTTTTCTGTAGGTTTTTTTAATCATGAATGAGTGTTGGACTTTGTCAAAACTTTTTCTGTATACACTGAGGTGAACATGTGATTTTTGTCTTAGGTTCGGTTGATACGTTGTATTACACTTATTGATTTGCTCAGCATGGTGATTTTACTTTCAGGGGAGAAAATTTAAAGGAAGTTAGGGAAAAAATAGAGAATGAGAAGAAGAGGAAGAGATTAGAAGAAAGGCTGGAAGACAAAGACCATTCAAACTTTGAGAAAGTGATGCAGAAGGCAAGAGGGAAAGAGAGAAGGAAGAAATAAAAACAAGAACAGAACAGAATAATGGCAAAAAGAACCCTTAGGAATTGTGTTCATGCTCATATAAAAAGCAAGAGAAAACTAGTTATAACTTGGGCCAGGGATATAGCTCAGTGGCACAAGCACCTATCTGGCAAGCGCAATGTCTTGAGTTTGATTCCTGGTATCAAAAAAAACTAGTTATAACTAGTTTTAATTATAAAACTAGATAAAGAAAAACAAGAAAAGAGAGGGAGAAATGATGAAAAGGAGAAAAAAATTGTTCATTCTAAGGCGTGTCTCTGCTGTCACCGGGAGGTGGACAATGTGGGCAGACAGAGTTCAGATCCGAGTTGATTAATCCCAGCAAGCCAGCGTTATGGTGGGGTGATGGATGATCCCAGCAACCCTGCACATTTAGTTCCACTGAAGTTCTGGCTGGTTTCTGGCCATCAGGCTGCAACCAGTTCTGTTAAGCCTGCAACAATCCATGAGCCTTCTGCCACCCTGAAATTGGCCCCCTGACCTCCTGCCTCCTCCAACATGGCAGCCTCACCCTGTCACTGGGGGCCACTAGATGGAGCTGGCCAGAAGCTGTTCTGAGTTCTGAGCTCCACTGGCTCTTCTCCAAGATGGCTACCAGGCAATTGCCCTCTCCTGTGGACTCTGAACCCGAATAACACAGCAGCCACTGCAGTCCACTTGTCCACTGCTGATTCCACTGGTGTGTTTCTCCACAGGGGCCTCTGAGGTCAGCAGTAGTCACTGGGTTTCTTGCTGGTTTAAGCTGCCCCTCCCATCCAGTGGGTACAGGCTCAGGGAGAAAGCTCCACCTGCCCTCTCATCCTTCTTCATTGAAGTCTCTTTGCTCTCCCTGTGGGTTTCAATTCTTGCTTCAGATCCATCCTGAGTCCTGGGGACCCACTGCCCTCCTTCTTTCTTGGTCAAATTGCTGTATTCTGTCGGATTACTCATTTATCCCTGTCCAGGGTGAACAGGTCCCCAGAATGAGGTACCCATGGATGAAAAGAAAAAGTAAGAGAGACAAGAAATGCAAGACAAGCAAAAGTCTGGGATCCGGGGTGGGGGTGGGGGGGTGGTACATCCTCTTGGACTGCAGACACAAATACCAATTTCAGTCACCTTTTATTGAGTAAGAACCAAGGGCATAGCTAGTACAAATGGGCGGATACCAAACTTTTTTTTTTAGCAAGGATAATTAAAGGATTAACCTTTTCCACATGTAATCCAAGACAGGCCTGTAATCCCAGCACTCAAGAGGCTGAGACACAAGGATCATAAACTCAAGTTTAATCTGGACTGTATAATGAAGCCTTATCTTAAGAAACTGTAACAAATAATAAACAAATCATTGTGTCCTCAATGCATTCTAAACAAAGAATGTCTTTCTCCACAGTATTCCAGTGTGTGGACACCAAATCTCAGAGAGGCTCTTTCTGCACTGTGCACCACTCCACCATCTTCCCAGAAGTCCTCAACTAGGTTGATCATAAGAAGCAGATTTATTGAAATTCTTTTCTTTTTTAGGTTTTTAGTGTGTGATCAGAACTATAATTACAGCATAAGTGTATAGAAAAACGTTGTACTGTATGTGATTTTTCCCCTCCAGAGTTCCAAGATAAAACTCATTGAGCCATTTTAGTGCTTATCAATACTTACTAAAATGCAACATCTTTCCTGGTGTAGTTTACCCAAGTTAAAGTTTGGTCATTGTAGAATCTTTGTGCGGTGCTCTAATAACCACATTAGTTAGATTCTGTGCCATTCACTTCACATACATTAAAATAATCTTACTTATTTCTCAGAACCACCCACTTAAAATGTGAGGACCAGAGAAGTAAGGATTTTGTTTAAATTTAGGCAATGGAATTTGCAGGACAGGATGCCATGATTTCCTGAGCTAATTTCTTCCTCAGTCACTCTCACTGATGTGATCCATCTTCCATCTCTCATGCTGGGTCACAAAGGGGATCCAGGAGATGGAGCCAAATGAAAGATCCAGCCAGGACAAGTCCACTCCTTACCCCTTCCCACACATACCATACTAGTGCTCTACCACTAAGCCACATCCCTTTCTTGGTTTTGGAAACAAGGCTGGTCTTTTTGTTTTGTTTTGTTTTGTTTTGTTTTGTTTTTCTCCTGGTACCAGGAATTGAACTCATGACCTTGTGCTTGCCAGGCAGGTGCTGTGCCACTGAGCTAAATCCCCAGCCCTAACAAGGCTGGTCTTAAATGCCATATTTAGCCCGGGCTGGTCTCCAATTCTTGAGCCTGCTGTCTCAGCCTCAGGACTGATGAATTCGTATATGTATGCCACCAAGTCCAGCTGATCTGGCTCAATTCTGATCACTGTTTCTGCACCAAATCCTTGTTTTTTCCTTCTCAATAGTCTATACCACTCTAGAAAAAGGACTCATTTTGGCTATTCCTCATAAGACTCTCTTGTTTTCTAGCAGACTACAAATACCTGAGTCTTTTCCCCTCCTCAGTGCCATATGAGTCCTCGTAGATCTCCAAAGGTACCTGTTAGACAAAAGGCATCAACTTTTTTTTATTAGTATATATCTGTAGTTCATAAAATTTCCATTCATCTCAGGGAGTAGGTACATGTACCTAATACGGCTTGCTCTTTGGTTTCCAGGCAGGAGCCTATACCACTGAGCTATATCCCCAGCCTCACTGCTGGCTTTTTAAAAATCTCCTTCCCCTTTCCACTCACCTTCCCCCCTCTGCCTCTAAATCCCTTTCCTCATTTTCTCTCTTTATTATTTTTCCTGGCTCATGTTTATGACGTACACTGGGTTATCAGCTCCCACTGACTGAGTTATCAGGTCCCTGAACATGGCACACTCTAGCTCTACTTACTTCCCTTTCCCTCCTCAACCCTCACCCTCAGTCCCCTGGACTCCTCCCTACTTGCAAGAGACCCGCCCCCATCTCCCTCCATCCATCCTGTATTAAAAAGGCATCAACTCAGCCTGAGAGAGTGGGAGCAAAGGTCTCAACACCTTCCATCTCTAATGTTACACAGATCACGAACCCTCCAGCACTCCATACTCCGAAGGTTGCAGCCAGCATTCCCAGTCCAGCCCCACCAAAGCCTTCTGAAACTGCTGCAGTCTAGAACTCTTCCTCTGCCTCAGGGTCAAAATTGCCTTTTTCTTTTCTTTCTGTGTGGGCAAAGGAAACAGAAGAGGAAGAAGACGATTTTGGCATTTCATTGTTGACACCACCTCAAGCAATTTTCTCCCTCCCTTTCCTGTCCCTCCATGCCTCCCCCTCTGCCTTCCTTTCTTCTCCCCTCCTCTCCTCCCCTCCCTGCTCTCACTTCTCTGATTTCCTGCTTTCTTTCTGTGATTCTGGTGATCAAACCATGCACGTGGTAGTCAAGTGCTCTACCACTGAGATGCCCCAAACAATGTCTTTAATTACACTGATTGACTGATCGTACTGGAAAATGAACAAGAGGTGCTCTATCACTAAGCTATATCCCTAGCCTTTTTCATTATTTATCTTTTAAAAATTTGAGACAGGGTCTCACTAAGTTCCCCAGGCAGGACTCAAACTTGTAATCCCTCTGCTTCCACGTCCCCTAAGTGCCAAGACTGCAGGCCTGTGCCACCACACCCAGGAAGCAACTCACTCTGAACTCTCCAGGCCTTCAGCTGCTCATCTGTAGAATGAGGGCTTCATGACACCTAACTTCAGAGAATATACTCTGAACCCTTAGGAGACTGCCTGACACACAGTAAGTGATCAATAAATGGCAGATATGGTTACCTTTCAGGTCTTGGGCTCCTTCCTGAAAGGATTTATAATAACAGCCATAATCACAGCTGATATTTGTTGGGCACTGACTACTACAGGCTCTTCCAAATACTTCAAATGCGTACATTCACATAATCCTCAAAAAACCCAACGTGGTAGGTACCATCATCATTAACATTTTACGAGTGATAGCACTGATACCCCACATGTGGTTTAGCCAGAACTCACTTGCTAAACAGAAAAGATGAGATTAAACCTAGAAAATTCAGCCTCGGGATACTACACGCTGTCTCCCTTTCTCCACCCTGATGGTTCCAACCTTCCCGGGACACTCATGCGGTTTGTCCTCTGTCCAGCACTGATGCCATCGTTGGGCTCATGGCAGGGACCACAGGAAACCCCTGATGACTTCCTGATTGTTCTGTGTGCTGATCTGTTGGTTGACTAATCATTTCCATGTATATATAGTGAGCGGTCTTCAAGTCCAGTTTAACAGACATTTGGGAAATGCCTATCACACGCCAGTCATTCCTCCCAGCACTGCAGCAAAACCAAGCGAGTAGCAGACAAGTACAGCGCACCCAGCCCACTGCCAGAAGTCTTCTCAGGATAACGTGGACACCAAACTCTGCCCTGGGAGGGAAACTACCAGAGACAAGGTCCAGATTAGTCCCTACTTCCATGTGTCCTTTCCCTGATGGCTGGACAGATGAAGAGCATGCTAGACAGCTGGGGGATAGCAGTCACCATGAAAGCCAGGCAGGTAGACCACACTCTGCAAGGATGAACTGAAATGTGCTCTAGTTATGCCCAGGAACGGTTGAGGACATGGCAGACCTAACAAGCCACACTCACCTACAAAGACCCTGAAACGATTGCACTGTGTGCCCCTTGAGACAAAGAAATCCTATAATTTATTCACACCACAAGTGCTGATTAAATGGCCATTCTGGGCCAGCTAGCAGTGCACTAAGTGTTAGGGTTACAATAACAGGCAAAATATAAACACAATCCCATCTCCAACTAATTTTAATACAGTGGCTATGACAAATATTAATCAAATTATTACAGAGCAGTGAATGCAAAGTAGCTATCTGAAGCTCAGGACAGCTTCTTCATTTATTCAGTGGTTCAAAACCATTTGTTTATGTACTGCTCATGTGTATACACCGGGATACCCAGGGAACAAGGCATATAACATAGGATTGCTCTCCTTAAGGCAGTTTTTTCCTGATCTTTTCCAAATATAAACGCTTAACAACGGTGTTTTTCTCGGTGGGATAAACAGATGAAATTGCTGGTAGCCAAAGGCACATGTTTTACTCTCTGAGCACCCCAGAAGCTGAGAATAAATGAGAGCAATCAATATCACGCTAAACCCATAACCCAACTGAGGCTCACTAGTTAAGAGCCTGTGAAGGTGTTCCATTACCTGGTAGGTGGGGGAAGATAAGCGCACAGATCACTGGGGGACAAGTGAGTGCTGTGGCAGATGTAGTCTACTGCTCTGTTATTATATTATCAAGCAGGGTGTGAGGTGAGGCTCAGAGAATACATACCCAAGACAGTACAGACTGCTGGGTGGAAGTCGCAGTTCTGCAACCAAGCATTCTAACTTCTAGTCCTTTGCTGATGCATAAGGTGGCTGCAAAAATGTGCTGCTCGAAGCTCCTTCAGGAGAAACTTATGTGAGAAGCACAGTTCCTGAGAACCTTATCTGCCAGCCCGCTGGGTCCACCACTGGTGTTCACACTGAGACCACAGCCCTTCCTCCCCCGCCCCGCCCCAGACAGTGATGGAGAGTGGGGATAACCATGGCATCGGAGCGCTCAGGATCGGCAAATCGATCCAGCGTTAGCAGCTGGGCTGCTATCATTCACTTGTGAAGACAATAGGAGAAATCACATAATCACCCCAAACAAGTGCTTTTGGAAACTTCAGTAGTAATTATATTAATTATTGCACAAAATGAAATGCAGAAAAGTGAAACAGAAAAGAAAGTTTGCATGTAGACCCAAGCATATTTCAGATATTAGTATATGGCAAGAACAGAATAGAGTAATAACTCCCTGGGTGATGTACTGGAATTGGGATAACCTGATATCTGGAGCATTTTTAAAATGTTTAATATCTACCTCATTACTTTTATCACAATTCCAAGTGTTTCAAGGAAGTAAGTTGAAAAATAAAATATAAATATACTAGGGAAGTGCTTTGTATGCATACCCATGGGTGGTGTGTGTGTGTGTGTGTGTGTGTGTGTGTGTGTGTATGTGTGTTAGGAAGAACTTGCTAAGCTTAATCCAA
This sequence comes from Chinchilla lanigera, assembly GCF_000276665.1. Taxonomy (NCBI): domain Eukaryota; kingdom Metazoa; phylum Chordata; class Mammalia; order Rodentia; family Chinchillidae; genus Chinchilla; species Chinchilla lanigera. Next base: position 10,070,419 of record NW_004955427.1, on the reverse strand, counting down.
AATGAAGAAATCATAACTGAAAAAAAAAGATTAATTTCATCACATGTAATTAAAATAAAATTGTAACAGCATTAGAATACCGTAAGTAAAGATAACATGATTAACTGGGGAAAAATATTTGTTTGCAATTCATGATGTAGGCCAAAGGATATATCCCTCAGCTTATACAAAAAAAGGGCAGTAAAGCAATGAAAAATGAACAAAGTATAAGAAATTTTGCCTTAAACAAATGTAAATGAACCTTCACATATCCAAAACTATTTACTTAATACATAATTATTTTATTTTATTTTTGTCTTTTTGAGACAAGGTCTCAGTATGTAATTCAGGATGGTCTTGAGCTCACTTTGTAGCCCAGGCTGGTCTCAAACTCACAATGATCCTCCTGCCTCTGCCTCCTGAGTACTGAGACTACAGGCGTGCGCCACCATGCCCAGCATAATGACATTATTTTAAACATTAAACCGACAATAAAATCTCATTTTCCCCTGCCAGTTTAGTCAAGACAAAACAATTTTTACAGCATACTGTACTGAAAAGGGTGGAGAAGTAGGAAGAGAGTAAGAACCCCACGTACTGCTTTTAGGACGGTAATTTGCTTCAAACTCTGTAAAGGACTACCTGGCAATCGTTTATCAAACTTGCTTGTTAATCTTCTGATATTTTTTTTTTTTGGTACCAGGAATCGAACTCAGGACCTTGTGCTTGCCAGGCAGACGCTGTGCCCCTGAGCTATATCCTCAGCCCTACCAACGTGGAAATGCATATATTTGCTGAGCGTGCAGTTTTCTTCTAGGAACTGATCCACACACACACCCGGCGTTCGCTAGTCACACCGAGAAAGGCTGTGTCAGGAAGAGGCAAGTGCTGGAAGTGGCAGAAGCAGCTCTATTAGATGTCAGTCACTTGCTGCTGCTGAGACAAAATCCCGGACCCGCCAGCCACGGCAAAAGCAAGGGAGGTTCTTTGGGCTCCCAGGTTTCGTCCACCACTGCGTGGGGTGCGGATGCGGGGTGGGGGGCAGGGGAAGGCCTGGAGGCAGGGCTGGCCAAGGAGGAGGGAGGAAGAGAGGCCCTTCCAGACCCCACGGCCAGAACGCCCGCAACCAGGGGCCACCTCCTTTACCAAGTCAGCGCCTTAAGCAGTCATTTAGGAGAGAGCCTTCCTGCGGGCGCGGGAGGGGGAGACAAGTCACGCCTCCGGGGAGTGCAGATGAAGTGCGGCCTGGGATACGACCTAACTCCACAGAGGATTCCGGGCTCTGTGTCTATCGCTTTGGGACAATTTCCAATAGATAATGTTGGAAAACTGAAGCGAAGAGTGTTCTACACACACACAGACGCGTGCAGGCGTGTATGCTTGTGTATGCATCGCCTGTAATCCAGGGAAGATGGTTCCTTCTAGGAAATGAAACTAGATGAGAGGACAGGGAAAGGGGTGAAAGCTTGTTCTTGTTTTTGAGACAGGGTCTCATTATGTAGCCCAGGCTGGCCTTGAATTTACAGCAATCCTCCTGCCTCAGCCTACTGAGTGCTGGGATTACAGCATAAACCACCACATCCAACAACACTAATTTTTTAATCTATGAAATTTTACTTGATTTCTTTTTTTCTTGTGGTTTTTTTTGAGACAGGGTCTCACGATGAAGTTCACACTGGACTTGGACTCATTATGTAGCCCAACCAGGCCTCAAACTCATGACAATCCTCCTGCCTCAGCCTCCCGAGTGCTGGGATTATAAGTGTGCACCTCCATGCCTGGCTCATGATTACATTTCCTGTGGGGAGTGGTACATAGACTTAACACAGTTAGATCTGCTGCCGTTCCCTTCCCCGCCTCTCCCCCTCCATCTCCTGACCTTCCCATTTGAGATAGATCTCCCTATTTCCTATTATCTTTTATTTTGATCTCTACTTGTATTTTGTGTTTCTCACATAAGAGAAACTATGAGATATTTAAGTTTGTGTCTGATTTATTTCACTTAGTATTATGGTCTCAAAATGTTGCCATTTTGCTACCAATAACTCATGCTTACCCTTCTTGATGACAGAGTAGTATTCCATTGTGTGCAAACACCGCATTACCTTTATCCATTCATCTGCTGACAGACATACAGGCTGCTTCCAAGATTTAGCTATTGTGAATTATGCTGCTATAAACATGGGTGTGCAAAGGCTGTTTCTGAAGCAGGGGAAATATGCCTGCATGTACAGGGCCTCGAGCAGCTTGCCTTGTGTTCCTGTGTCAGGGATGTAATGGTAGCACGGGGTGGAGTGCCCAGGGTGGGCAGTCTTTGGGTAAATAAGGTAATACTCGCTAGTAACTTTTACTCCTTTGACTAGAGTGCTAATGTTACACAAAGAAAGGCATCCTGAGTACCTACTTTATGTTCTGCAGAAGTAAAAATGCTTCCGGAAAGTTAACTGGAGCACAGAGCTCTCTGGGGAGGCAAAATGGCTCTGAAAGCACAGCAATAATTTAATGTTTATAAAGACTGGATGGAAATAACTACAGTATATCAAAAGCAAATAACTGCTGAGGAAATTGGCATATTTTAATTTAGTTCAGACTATATTTTACAGGTTCTGGATGTACTGTAATGTACGAGTTTGTATGTAGAGCTTAAATGTATAATTAATATAGCTTTGAAGCTCATTCTACCCACATGATTAAAATTTATCATGGTATTAGCTTTCAACAGAGACTTTTTCACAAGTTACAGTCAATGCAATGAATTAGGTCTTCTTGATGAGCTCCAAATAAAGAATCATAATTTATCTCGATGGTATTTTATTAGAGACATTTTAATTGCTATGGCAGGTGAAAGGCATCATCTGGTGTCTTGTCCAAATGTTTCTGTTAATGAAATCATTTTCCTCCAGCAATGCGGGCTTAAAGAATATTCTGTTTTATTGAAGATGAACTGAAAGTCTTTATTTTATGTGTGTGATTCATACTGTCCAGATCTACTTTGTGGGTAGTTAACCACAAAGGAAACAAGAGGAGGAATCAAGAGCCATTGGTGGAAGGCGAGACAGCATATCCTTCACGGATGGAAATCGCAGGGGAGAATCCCCAATTCCCTTCTCAGTGGTCTAGCAGAAAAGATCTGGGGATTGATTACTCATGAATAAATTATGGCTGTAGCATTTTTCTTGATTTACGATATTTTTTTATTTTTTTCTGATCATGTAGCATATTCTTTTAAAAATATACACCTTAAAAAAAAATCAAAATTATTTGTACAAGTAGGAAGAACCCTCCAGTAATCCATTTTTCAGTATATACTATCATGTTTGGGGTATGTGCTTCCAGAAATTTTCTATACAAAGTGTTTCTTTTTTCCCTTCTTAAAACTATGAGTCTGATGCCCATAACGATTGAATTCTTCCTCCCCTGCTTGCTGCGTTTTATCAAATTGGCCCATCCCTGCCGTTTCAGTCTCTTTGCTGGAATGATATATTGTGCAAATCTAGCCAAAGTCCCAATTCCTGGGCCTAAAGACAGATTTTGTGCCAGTGCATCTGTGCCTGAGAGCGGATTTGAGAATCACGCCTGCGCCCAAGTAGGGCCTGGGAGCCAGCTGGTTCAGAGCTCAGCCGAGTACCTCCTGCCGCATGGAGCGGGGCTGCTTCCGGTGGCTTACTTCCGCCAGCCCAGCTGGGAGGATGTGGCCGCTCGCAGCGCTGAAGGGCAGTGTCTCTGTCACACTCCCTCGCATTCGCTTTAGCGGATTAAGCAAGGTCTCTTACTTCAATTTCGCCCTTGTCAAAATGATTACCAAGCTTACTCCATCTTGGGTTGTATGTTTTCCAGCTTCTAATGGGTGATTTTTATGGTTCAATATTTGACCACTAACTCAGGAGACACTAGTGAGAGGCTTTAAAGAATGTCTTAGAGAACAGTTTTTATTCAGTGTGATAGGTCATTTGGAATAAATATCCACCATGTAAAGAAAGACTGAAATTAACAGTCTAAATGCCATGCTGCCATCAGCGTATGATTGAATTTTAACACATCAAATAGATTCACTAAAGCCCTAATAAAAAATTTCAGGGATGTTAAAATAGTAATTCTGAGAAACTCTAGGTTAAGATGCATCAGAAGCTGTTAAATATCTCATTAAATTTTGTCAGTTTGCCAAGGCTCCTTAATATACTATATTCAGAGTTGAAAAACAGAACATATGCACAGTTAGGAGGCCAAATTCCTGCTTCCAATAATTTTTAAAGCTTTCTGTTATGTTTCCTCTCCAGGAACAATTGGGATAGAATTTCTTCAAAGTCAGCTTTCCATATTTTCATGTTTAGATATCTTTTGTGGTTCAGAAAACATGACATTTGGTTAAACTCATAAGTAAAGAAAAATTTCCCATATATATCAGCATCTGAGACATTTATTTTACAACAGACACTACTAAGTATTCGTGTGAGTTATAGTGTAAACTGTAAGGACTTCTAAATTTTTTTCTTTTATTCCAGTGCCAGGAATCAAACTCACGACCTCGCACTTGCCAGGCAGGCACTGTGCCGCTGAGCTAAATCCCCAGCCCCAGGACATCTAAATTTTTTAAGGGTTTAGAAAGTAATGATCTACCTAAGAGCACTACATTTTCATGTAGGAGAAGACAAAAGAGTGTCACTTAGTTTTTCAAACAATATGGTGGCAGGAAGATAGCCTCTGTATTATCACTGCCTGTGCTACACTTGCTAGGAAGGTTCCAGAACCAGTTCTGGAAGTCTAGATTTGTGACTAAACTTCCTGGCAGTTGTTTAAATATTTGTATGATGAAACTGCTGTGATTCAGAGAGAATTTTTAAAAATTATTGCCTTTTTCATTTTATTGATGAGGAAATGGGAGACTAGAAGGAATAGCTTATTTACTGATCAATCTTTACCATTGCCATTCACTACAAATAAGCCATAGGTTTGATTCTCTATTGGGTCAAAGCAGACGACTGCCCCAATGGTGAGAGCTGTTTCTGTTAGTGGGAGAGGGAGTAGAAAAAGCCCCAGATCTGCTGTTAATCTTGAGTCCTATTTAGAGGGTGGGTGGAATCCATAAATTCATCCTTAAGTTTTTGAGCCTCTGTGGCTAAAGCATAGAGAAAGTAGGATAAAGAACTCAATGGGACCCCTGAACTAACCCAGTTCACAATCTAGTGCAAGAGAGGTTTGAAAAGAAAGTAAAAAAGAAAGGAACACCCCACCCCCCAACCGTGGTAACAAAGGTGATGAAGCGATGTGAGACTCGAGGGCAGACTCTGATTAGGTTTCTCTGAGAAGCTGTCATTGAAGAGCCCTGGGACCAAAGGTGGAGAAGCGAGCTGGGACTGGGATGCGAGCCAGTGTCCAGGGTGTGACGGGGACACCAGTGACCAGGGCGGGCAGCGCGCGAGGGTCACGGCATGACACTGGAATTACATTGGCAGATAATGAGAAAGCATCAAAGGGTACTAAGCTACGGAAGTAGAATCATGAATTTTGGGAAGAACATTCCACCTGCTGAGTAGCCAAGGCATCAGAAGGGTGCAAGCATAAAAGCGGGATGGCCAGAAGGAGGTTTTCTGCAGTCATGTGGGAGAGGAATCAAAGTTGGGTGGAGGTGATGGCACTGACAACAATGCGTACTCTGAGATCCTGTGAGACCCTGCGCAGGACCGGCTGGTGTACTGAATGTGGGAAATGGGGAGGTCAACATGGGTGAGCACCAGGTGGGTGGATGATGTGACTGATGCATTTGCTGCTATGTGGGAAATGCGGCAAGGACGGAAAGGTTGCCTGTCTTGTACATGAATGGTACTGCATTACTTGTTTTCTCTAAACATGGTACAAAATAAAAGCAACACTGAGGTAAATTATAAAGATAGCTAACCAAATCCTAACTATTTTGAAAACTACATATACAATTATAAAATATTAAATTATTTCCTTAAAAAGTTACCAAGTTAAGGCTTTCCCCCAATTTTTTCTTTTTTTTTTTTTTGTGCTTTGTGCACAAGTTTGTTCTCCTGGTATGATTATCAACCACTAGAAATAATCAAGAAGGTTTTTGTTTTTGCCATGTTATATTTAAGATGCATGTAAAACTCCCCAGAAGTGCCAGGTGTGGTGATGCACCACTATAATCCCAGCACTTGGGAGGCTGAGGCAGGAGGATCATTGTGAGTTCAAGACCAGCCTGGGCTACAAAGTGAGCTCAAGGCCAGCCTGAACTGCATAGTGAGACCCTATCTCAAAAAGACAAAAGAAAAAAAAAAAAAAGAGAAGCCAAATAGATAGTTGGGTTGGGGTATACAACATAGGGGGCTCAGATGTTAGAATAGATAAATACATTTGGGAGATGAGAGCACATAGATGATTTTAAAAGCTACATACATAGAGGAGATCACCTAAGGAAAATGGATAAAGAGCCAGGGGAACTTCTAACACCTAGATGAGGAACAGGCGAAGGAGAGAAGAACGCAGTGGGCAGGGAAGCTACCATGACATGGTGTCCAGTGAGACAACAGCACATGACAGGATATCATTACTGATTTCAGCATGTGTGGGTTTCAGGTTCTTGCTGGGTTTAGGGTTGATTGAGGATGAAGAAATAGAACTTGTGAGAATTTTTGTAACTGATGGTAAAAGGAAAAAGAAAAGTGTGGCAATAATCGGAGCGAATGACTGGGTCAGGGGTGTTTCTTTGGTTTTGATTTTAAGGCTAGAGCATAATGGCACATTTTAAGAGAAATGATCCGATGGGAGGAAATGCTGGCTGACACAGAAGCGAGAAAGCAGAGCTGAAGGGGCAGAATTCTTGCAAGGATGAGGCAGACGGCAGTTAGAGGAGGAGGAGGAGGATGGGGATGAGGGAATTGGCATCTGGTGGATATGTACAGGGAGCAAGTACCCTAAAATATTCATCCTGCGCTTCCCCCATTCGGCATCCTTGTTTGACAGCTTGTCCTCGAGGACAGAACACTTGTTACCTGAAGCAACACTAACTTTATAACATGAACAAAATGCGAGTAAGATAAAAAGTCAAAAGAGAAGACCTAAAGCTTCAGAATTTATGCCAGAAAGGTTCCTCTGGAGAGCAGATGAGTTGGGTTGCTCCATCTTCTCAGGAAAAGCTAGAAAAAGATTCACGTCTGAGAGGAGGGCTGAGGGTAAGAGTCAGGAGGGAAGCACCTGGAACTGCACACAGGACAAGTAGGTTAGAATCGGAAAACTGCTGAGCACCCTCCAACCGCCAGTGTCCAAGAGAGCCTTGTAGAACTCGAGGGCACTGTAATACAAGCGCACACATGCTGGGACCTTGCTGGGCAGCAGGCACCCTTCTCAGAGCTCTGCACATGATCCTTAATCCCGTCCTTAACCTCCCAAATCTTCTGAGTCATAGCTCCATTTTATTTTTATTTTTAATCGACACATAATAATTGTACATATTTCTGGAGGCACAATGTGATATCTCAGTACATGGATACATTGTGTAATGATCAGATCAGGTCATTAGCATTTATCACTTTTTGGTGGTGAAAACATTAAAATCCTCTCTTCTAGTTATTTTGAAATGTATATTATATTATTGGTTTCTTTTTCTTTTTTTTAGTTTCTTCTCTGTTCGTTTGTTGAGACAGAGTCTTGCTTTGTAGTTCAGGCTGGCCTCACACTTGCAATGATCCTCCTGCCTCAGCCTCCCAAATGCTGGGATTATAGGTGTGCACCACCACATCTGGCTCTGCATCATTGTTAACTGGAGACACCAGCTCTGCGCTAGAATACCAGAATTTATTCCTCCTAACTGTAACTTTGTACCCATTGACAGATTTTTCCTATTCACCTTCCTTTCCTCAGCCTACTTCTCCATGTTTTAGATTAGGAAACTGAGGCCTAGTACTTGGGGAAGAACTTGCTACTCCCCGCAGTCACCCAGCTCTTAAGTAGGACCAGAGGTTCAAATTCAGGTGTCTCAAGCCTGCTCCTCCTCATCCTGGTGCGAATGTCTGCAGACCAACCATTGCCGGCAGTGGGAGGGGTCACTGAGGCTGGCAGGTTGGTGCTGGCTGTTGGCTGCAGCTGGGTCGGAGCTGTTCACCCTGCAGCCCACATGGCCCCCGGGGGGTGGCGGTTCCTCCTCGCAGCAGGCACCTGGGTCCCAGCAGTCAGTCCCTGAAGAGGGCTTAGTGAAAACCACTGTGAGCAAGACGGCCCCACACATCCCTGGCTGTCATTTCTGCCCTAGGCAGTTGGCCAGGTCCGCAGAGCCAGCCCACACTGGAGGGTGGAACTAGACTTCTTTCAGTGTGTGGCTGGCAAATACAATGCAGCCATCTTAATTTTACCAGGCAGATTTTTGAATCTTGCAAGTGTCTATGATCTCTTTCTTGTTCTAAATAAATGCGCTTCTTCACACCTGGTTTTGCATGTATAATTTCGTATTCTTTCTCTTTTAGAGAACTTCCAAGTTGCATGAGGTTGAAGCACCTGGTAGCTGGTGTGGTAGTGCACACCTGTAATCCCAGCACTCTGGAGGGTGAGGCAAGAAGATTGCCATGAATTTGAGGTCAGCCTGAGCTACATAGTAAGTTCAAGACCAGCCAGGACTGCACAGCAAGACCTCATCTCAAAAAACGGAAAAAACAAAAAGTTAAAGTGCCTAAAAACTTGGACCCAGCCCTACTGAGGAATATTGATGCCCTCTCATACTGTGGGGGCAAACAGTTCTGAGTCTTCATGCCTTAAGTGAGAAGAATCTTTTT
>NW_004955427.1:10050348-10061442 GCF_000276665.1 Chinchilla lanigera | reverse complement strand
GGGGGGGGCTTTTTTCCTGTACTGGGAATCGAACTCATGACCTTGAGCTTGCCAGGCAGGTGCTGTGCTGCTGAGCTAAATCCCCAGCCCCTCATTTTAGTTTTTTGAGACAGGGTCTCAGTATGTTGTTCAGGTTGGATTTCAACTAACTATGTAGTTCAGGTTGGCATCGAACTTGTAATCCCCTTGCCTCAGCTTCCCCAGTGCTGGGATTATACCACACCCAGCAGCACTTTTTGTATTTAGAGTAGAATTTCTCTCAGTAATCCTGGGATTATCCATGAAATGTAACCTTCCATGCACCAATCTGGGAGGCCTATGAAGTGTGTCATTACTTGTGAGAGTCAATTCTAGTTTTTCATAAAGGCAAGTTCAGCAGTATCGGCAGTAGGCAAACCTTACATGTTTAGATGTATGTTTCTAGTCATTTTTATTTTGAGAGAGAGAGAGAATGAGTTTGTATAACAGAGATAAATAAAATGGCTTCCTTTTCCACTAGAGATGCACCAATGGATCTACCAAAATAAAGCCAAAATGTTTGGACTTTGAGATTTCTCATTACTAACACAGAGGAAGAAAACACTGGAAAGAAATCTTTTACAATGGAGAAATTCTTACCCTCCTATGAATGAGAGATGCACTTTCTGTTCAAGTGACAACAGACAGTAGCAACAGACATTTCCCAGCAGCAGTATGGATACAGTGTAAAGTCTGGAATCCAGGGATATACGAGAATGCTGAGGAAGTTTCAGTAATTCACGAGACCCAGACTCCAGAGCCCTAAGTGTGGCCCGTCCTGGCGGTGTGAAGGGAATCTGGCCATTGGTGACATGAGCTACTGTATTCTGAGCAGACAAATGGCCTGTCTCCGTAGTGCACGCCACCCCGGCCTGTCTTCCAGAGAGACAGAGGAGGTCATTGCTGGACTTGGACAGAAGGGTGAGCACGTACCTGTGGGTAAAGAGGACCAGGAAAAGATGACTTGTGCCCTGCGAGAGAAGCGGGTGGGTATCAGTGTGAAAAGCAGGTGAAGGGTATTTCCAGAGCCTCTGCCAGTTTTTAATGTTTAGTGGGGAAGGTAATTGGGGGATATAAATGACCTCCAGGCATTTATCTACTTAGATAACATAATCATCTCTGGCAGGATTCTGGAAAAGCCAAAACAAAGACTCCAAGTCAGGAAGAGCAGGGTGGCTGACAAACCATGAATCCTGAAGGGCTAGGAAAGAAAGACACAGCATGGTGCAAGTGCTTGCTCAAAAACAAAAATACCTGTTAGCCCAAATGACGTGAAATTTAAAACTTACTCTGAGGTTAGTGATGGGCAGAGGGGACTGTAAAGAGTGTTCTGTAATTGCTAAGCCATAGACAACTGACGGTTTAACTTATCAAGACGAGTCCAAGCCAAGGAAGGCCACAGACACCCAGCTGTGGCCATGTGATCTCTCCAACCTGCAGACCCTGCTGGTCGATCACTAGCACCTGGCAGTCTCGGGGAACTCTAACCTGTCCTTCGTAGAGCCTGCTATGCCCCTTCTGCCTGAAGAGGGGCACCACAAGCCAACAGCATTTACCAGCCAACGTCTTTTGGGTGGAAACCTCACCTTCTTCACATCCTTGGTGTTTTCTGCTTTGAAATGGGCTATTACTGACACATTTATTTCTTTTTTGAGAAGCAACTGTTCCTTTCAGTTTTTTTGTTTTTTGTTGGGTCTTATATTTTGGTAGAGGGTCTATTTTTTTTTAGTTCTTTATATAGTCTAGATACTAATCCTTTATTGGAGGAATAGATGGCAAAAAAATTTCCCATTCTGTAGGTTGTCTCTTCACTCTGTTTGTTGCACAGAAACTTTTTAGTTGGATATGATTTGTTCATTCCCCAACTTAGGAACACTTGAGTTTAGGGCTTTCACGGGTGTACTCTATAAGAGCCACAGGTGTATTTCGTTGAATTATGAATGAATCTGATTTATAAACATTCTTCCAGAATGGAACTCATTTACAAATGGGGGACTTACGGTATTATTTCTTGTGCAGTTGGGTTTCTGTTCAGGAAGACCTTGCCTATGTCTTCAAGAGGTTTACCTATTTTGTCTCCCAGCAGATTGTTTCTGTTTTAATATTTAGATCTTTGATCCACTTTGACTTTAGTTTAGTATCTGGTGAGAGATATACTTATTTTTCTGCATGGTGATAGGCAGTTTTCCCAGCACCATTTGTTAAAGTGGGTAGCTTACATTGTTGGTCCCTTTGTCAAACACCAGACAGCCGAGCGTGCCTGGAGTTGTTTCTGCATCCTCTAATCTGCTTCACTGACACACATGTCTGTTTTTTTGCCAGTACCATGCCGGGAGTATCACTATAGCTTAATTAACATTTGAAGTCTGGGGTTGTGATGCTTCCTGCTTTGCTTTTATTGTCCAACATTGCTTTTTCTAGTCTAGGTCTCTTCTGGTTCCATATGGATTGTAGGATTGTTTTCTTTAGTTCTTTAAGGAACATTATTGGTATTTTGACTGGGATTGCATTAAATCTGTATATCAGTTTTGGAAGTACGGACATTTTTACTATATTAGTTCTACCTATCCAAAAAGAGGGGATATCTTTCCATTTTCTGGTGTCTTCTTTGAAAGAGACTGCCTTTAAAATAATTTAGCTCCTGTCCTTCCAGATATTTCTCTGTGCACATAAAATGTACTTATATAAATTCATATATACATCACATATGTGATATAATTCATACTGCTAGTGCCTATTTTACTTTTTATGGATAAATAATTTCAAACTTACAAAAAAGTTGTAAAAATGAATATAGTACAAATAACTCCATATATCCCTTTCTGGAATTCACTTATCATTAGTAATTGATCCCATTTGCTTTCTCATTTGTCCTATTAGAAGTTTTTATCCCTTGAGCCATTTGAAGGCAAGCTTTACATGTCTGTTTCCTTTGCCTGTAAATGTTTCTGAGTGTATTTTCTAAGATTTCTGCCTGCTTTCAAGAGATCTAGATACTAGGCAACTTGGGCTGATGGAGGATGAACGGTACTTCAGAACAAATCAAGATTGGAGAGAGGAGGCCAGAAGACATTAAACCCAACAGGGAGACACACATTCATTCTACCCAGCCAAGCCCTGCCCGTGGGGACGGCTTACCTGAGCTTGATCAGAGCAGGCAGCCTCTGAGATGCGTGTGCATGGACTTTTACGACCTTGGGTCCTGCTACCTATAATGTGACTCAGTTGCTCATTCTTTACCTGCTTTTTTAAAAATAAATTTTAATTTTTATTAGTACATGTTTGCAGCACATAATGATTGCAGCATCCATTTTTGAGGGGCTGGTATATAAGCATCCATTTTGGGGGGCTGGTATATAACATATCTTAATTCTTTTTAAGTCTCTTCCTCTTACCCTGCCCTTACCTACTATCTTATCTGGGAATAGATATTATAAACATAAATGTTTAAAGTCCAGGAGATTTTAACTTTTCTTCTTACAAACTGAATAATTTATTTCATAATCCCTAGAGAGGGTATGATCTACAAAGCTTGCTTGGAAAGAAAGAGGAGGGGGAAGTTAGTTTGGTAGTGAAAAAAGGAAGGAAGGAGGGAGGTAGGAAAGAAGGAAGGGAGAAAGAAGGAAGGAAGGAAGGAAAGAAGGAAGGAAAGAAATGAGATTTTTTTTGTAATTATTTAAAATCAGTTTTCTGTTGTTATGGTTGGTATTTAGGATTGAACCCAAGGCCTTTGAACTAAGCTACATTCCCAGCCTCCTCCTCTCTCTCTCTTTTTTGAGGCAAGGTCTTGCTTTGTAATTCAGGCTGGTTGAACTCACTATGTAGCCTTGGCTGGCCTCAAACTCGCAGTGATCCTCCTGCCTCAGTCTCCCAAGCGCTAGGATTAGAGGTCTGTGCTACCATATTTGGCTTGTACCTCTTCTCTAATTAGAAAAAAATTTTTTTGAGTCAAGGTCTGCTAAATTGCTAAGTTGCTCGGGCAAGGCTCCAATTTTCACTCTTTCTGCCTCAGCCATCCCATAGATTACAGGCATGTGCCACCATGCCTGGTTTCCCAAATTAGTTTTTATAATGTGACTGTATTCTGATTTCAGATGCTATGATTTCCCCCTAGGGGTCAGTTTCACAAAACTAAGTCACTATTTCTCAAGCCAAATGTAAGTGACTCCTGGTCTTCTATTTCCCTACCTTATTTCTGATAGTGCTGATAATCAGGAGCGGCAGAATGAAAACCCAGATTCTCCAGCTCCAGAAAACAAGGCTGAAGAACGTGTAGCACATCAACTGGAGTCTTGTGGTAAATCAGCAACAAAGGTAGGAATTAAATTTTCATACTCTAACTTCCAGCATCAAAGGCACTAATTTCCACTGTTCTGCTGCTAACGAGCACTGATTATTTGAGAACAGCAGAGAGGATTTGCTCTTTCCCGCAGTATGCTGGGCAAGCTGCTGACCGAGTCGCACTTTTGTTACCACTGCTGGTGGAAAATGGAGAAGCCCGGATGGGTCGTCTGGTCCACTGCCTGGGGGCAGGACTGCAGCTATTCTCCTGCAGTGGCTGAGCACATGTGGATGTCCTTTGGGCTGAGACCTGAAGGCAGGCTCAGGCTGCAGTAGGAGTCAGGTTGAATGGGATGATGGGATGGGTTTATTTAATTTTTTAAGAGCAAAGCTGAAGCAGCCTGGGCCTGGGATAATTCCAGACGGGAGATCACCTGCAGCATGCCAGAGTGCTGAGTGACTGTGAGAGCTCAGGACAGCAAAGGAGCGTGCAGACCATTGCCTGTCTGCTTAGGAAGGCTTTGCGGCGGTGCGGAGTGCCCCGCCTTCCCTTACGTCAGTTCTGTCTTGTTCTCTTCTCCTATGTAAGTTTAAAGCCAGGGTGGAGATTTCTCAACAGTCTGGTAGAGAACGAGCGTTTCTTCAACACAGGCATTTCAGCCCCCTGATGTGTGCAGCTTTCCGTGACCACAGCCCAGCTCCTCCACTTCTGCGTCTGTGACCTGGCAGATCATAGAGGAGAGATGAGCCGTGTCCCCTCCAGTCTGAGGGAGGCCCCCAGCTTCCTTCCTTCTTTTTTCCAGTCTGGATGTTTTAGCTATTTCCTTTTATTTATCTTAGTCTTTGAATTTTTTATTAGTACATTTTAGGTACACATAATGATCACATTCATCATAGGGAGTTTGTACCTGTACATGATGTATCTTGCTTCTTTTTTTCCCATTTCCCTCCCTTCCCATCAACCTCTCTTCCTCTTCTTTTTTTTTTTTTTTTTTTTTTTTTTTTTTTTTTTGTGGTACTGGGGATTGAACTCAGGGCTTTGTGCTTGCCAGGCAGGTGCTTATGCCACTGAGCTATATCCCCAGCCCTCTCTTCCTCTTCTTATTTACAAAAGCTTTGCTTCCATTTTCCCTTCTATTCTTTCTTTCTTACCCCTTCCTTTCTCCTCTCTCTCTTGTTCCCTTCTCGTTTGAATATTTTCTTTCCATTTCTCAATGTCTATTATACATTTTGGTTCTTCTTTACACTTTCATTTTCTCACACTGAAACAACGAAGTTTTTAAACATGTGTGTCTGATTTATTTCACTTAAGAGTATAGTCTCAAGGTGCATCCACTTACCTGGAAATGTCTCAAGGTTATCCTTCTTTATGGCAGAGTAATACTCTTATTAAAAACCACATCTGCTTTACCCATTCATCAGCTGATTGACATTTGTGTTGATTCCAAGATTTAACTATTACAAACTGTGCTGCTATAAACATGGGTGTGCATATATTACTGTGGTACTATGCTTTTAATTCTTTCAGAAAGATACCAAGAAGAATAGCTGGGTTAAATGGAACCTCTAGTTTTAGTTTTTGAGGACTCTCCACACTGATATCCACAGTAGTTGCTCCAATTCTTTCCCACCAGCCCTGCCAGCATTTGTTACTGGTTGATTTCTTGATGGTAGTCATTCTTTCTGGGCTGAGATGGAATCTCTGTGTTGGTTTTTTTTTTTTTTTTTTTGGTTTTTCTCCGGTACAGGGAACCAAACTCACAACATTGTGCTTGCCAGGCAGGTGCTTTGCCACTGAGCTAAATCCCCAGCCCCTCTCCGTGTTGTTTTAATTTATATCTCTCAAATAACCAGTGATGAACATTTTTCCATATACCTATTTGTCATTTCTACTTCACTTGAGATGTATCTTTGGTCAGATGCCCGTTTTTGGATTGTGTCTGAAATTTGGGTATCTGATTTATTTGAGTTCTTTATATATTCTAGATAATATCAGAGGAACAGCAAACTAAATTCCCTCCCTCTTCACTGTGGGTTGTTTTTTACTCTGTTACTGATTTCTTTTGCTGTGCAAAAGTTTTTTTTTAATAAGATGAGATCCCAGATGTTGATTCTTTGTGATATTTCCTGTGTGATCAGGATTTTGTTCATAAACACTTTATGTATGCCAATGTCTTCAAGAGTTCTACCTATTCTCTTTCCAACAAATTTAGTTTTTCTGATTTAACATTTAGATCTTTGCTCCATTTTGATTTTACTTTGGTGTATGGTGAGACATATGGGTCCAGTTTTAATTTCAGCATGTGGAAATCCAGTTTTCCCAGCATCATTTATTAATGAGGAAGTGAAGATGTGAAGGCACCTTCATCAAATATAATGTGGTTTAGTATGTTTAGAGTTGTTTCTGCATCTTTTAATCTTTTCCGCTGAACCTCAGGTCCATTTCTTTTTGCTAGTACCATGCTGTTTCTATCACAGTAGCTTTGTAGTATAATTTCAAATCAGGGATTCAAATGCCCCTTCTGGCTTCATTTCTTTGCCCCCTTAACTCCTGCCTCCCCATTACCTCTATTTCCATTCCATTGTCCGCTCTGTGTTCCTCAGTCATGCTACAGAACCTCCCACCTCAGCTGTTCCTGGGTTTGCGTTTCTTTTCTCCCAACACAGGCGTCCTGCCCAGGTCACTTCTCTCAGACCTTTTCTCAGATCTTAGCTTCTTGGTGGGGTCTGTCCAGGCATCTCTGGAAAGTTTCAGTCTTTCTCTAGAATGTGTACCATCCCCTTTTCTGTGCTTTTTTCTTCCTTGTGCTTATCACTGTCTAACCCAGTATATGTAATTTATTCATTAGTATCCATTTCTCCTCCTCCACACTAGACTAAACTCCATGAGACTATGATTTGTGTGTGTGTGTGTGTGTGTGTGTGTGTGTGTGTGTGTGTTGTATGTGTGGTACTGGGGATTGAACCCAGGATCTTCACACTGAGGTACACCCCAGCCCTATCCATCCATCTATGTATCTCTCTATCTGTCTATCTATCTATCCATCCATCCATCCATCCATCCATGTATTTTTGAGACCTAGTCTCATCAAGTTGCCTGGGCTGGACTAGAACTTGTGACTTTTCTATCTCAGTCTCCCTACCTTTTTTCCAGTGTGGACAAGTGGTTGACATTCAGCAAGAACTTGTTGCACAAGTGAGGAAATGAGAGGACTCAGCCCTGGAGGAGAGGAGCATACCTGGACCTCATTACTCAAAGGACTTAGCAACATTGACTCAGTGAATCTCCAAGCTCACCCTCACCACTCATTTGTCATACATTTTTTTCTTTTTTTTTTTTGGTCTTTTTGAGACAGGGTCTCACTATGCAGTTCAGGCTGGTCTTGAGCTCACTTTGTAGCCCACAACGATCCTCCTGCCTCAGCCTCCCGAGTGCTGGGATTACAGGTGTGTGCCACCATGCCACGGCTCATTTGTCGTACTTAACAAGATCAGAAAATCCTAGAAGAGCACTTCAGTTTGAATCCCTAAGTTAAACAATGTTACTTAAAGAAACAAGTACTGACACGGGGCAGATGTCAGACAAAAGGGAGAGTTCAACTCCCCATATTTGGGCAAAAGAGAAAATTATGTACAAAATTTGAAATTTTATACAGAGACTCCTGCTAGATTTAATCTCAGATTCTTTTAAACAATCAGTAGATTGATAAGCATGATTGATATTTGTGTAGTAAAATTTTTACCCGACCATTCTGACTAAGCTAATGCATGTCTTCTCTTTGGAACTGCAATCTCTGGGAAATAGGTTGAAATTTATTTGGTTGTTTCCCCTGTATGAACCCATTGACCACCTCCCAAAGTAAAGGGGAAATGTGTACTAGTATACTGCAAATGTCTACAAATAAAAAAAAAAAACACTTTAAAAAAAAGATCTCCTACTGTGTCAAGAACAGGTCCTCAGAAACCGTGTGTGGGAACTTGGACTGGGGCACCTAGAGATCAGCCAATAGCTTCTGCTCCTAACGCAGAGCCACTGGAATCTGACTGTGAGTGGATAAGATAATTTTTTAAAATAGAAGTGGGACTTGTGAGTTCATCTGTTCAAATTTGCTCCTGTAAGAGGTGAGACTTATGGAGTTTAAATGCCGTCCCTGAGATCGCAAGACAGTCACGGTCAGAGCTGCTCCAGAACCTGCCTCCTGTCCCGTTGTCTCCCTGCAGCCCATTCTAGCTGATGCTGTGAACCCCGGACACAGGCTGAACCGTGGGCTCCCTCCTCATGCAGTGGGAGGCCAAACTGAGCTCTTCGTGCTTCTCCCAGTGTTACTGCTTCTGCATTCTGCTAACCCCTCGTCATCTCTCACCAAGACTCTAGAAATAGTCTTCTAAGCAATTTCCTTGGCATATTTCTTTTCTTTTCTTTTCTTTTCTTTTCTTTTCTTTTCTTTTCTTTTCTTTTCTTTCTTTCTTTCTTTCTTTCTTTCTTTTTTCTGTCTTTTTGAGACAGGGTCTTGCTATGCAGTTCAGGCTGGTCTTGAGCTCACTTTGTAGCCCAGGCTGGCCTCAAACTCCCAACAATCCTCCTGCTTCAGCCTCCCAAGTGCTGGGATTATAGGCGTGCACCACCATGCCCTGCATTTCTTTTATTTCTAATTCACTCTCCCTCCACACAGGTGCCAAAAAGCAATGCCAAGCATGTCCTTTTTGTACATAAAGATACCCAAACTCCTTGGTATATATCTTAAATTCTGAACATTTTTGCTTCCTGAATATCTATGTATCTTTATATCCATCCCTTGAGCTAATATTATGGCCTTTATGTCACTCTTCAAATATATCATGCTCTTTACATCTTTGTATCATTAGGATTAGATTGGGATGTGTGTAACAGAAACAAGTTATCAGTCTCTCAGATAATACACACTTAAATTTCTCTTAGATAAAAGGAGTCAAGAATGGGGCAGTCCAGGGATGATGTGGCCGCTCCATTTTTATCAGGGCCCCAGACTAAGTTTTCTGTTTCACCACCCTCAGTGTGCGATTTACACTTGTACGTGCATCTTGTAACCCAAGGGAGCTTTAAGGAAGGAGAAAAATAACCATTTTTTCTCTTTTAAGGAGACTTCTCAGAAGTCTCAAATCACCTACTCACATCTAGGTGACCAGAACTCTCCCATGCCCGTGAAGTCAATAGTTCAAGCCTTCATGGTTCCCCCTGGCTCCCCCATGCATAGCAGGTCTCTTTGCCATGCCTGCCAAAGTGGTGGCTTTTATTATACATCAGCTGACTGATTGATCAACCAATAGTGATATAGCAACAGATCAGTTGAGAGATATATGAAAACACTTCCTTTACCAGTGGAGCTCCTCATATATATATATATATTTTGTTGTTGTTGTTGTTGTTGTTTCTTTTCGGTACCGGGAATCGAACTCACGACCTTGCACTTGCCAAGCAGGCGCTGTGTCGCTAAGCTAAATCCCCAGCCCCGAGCTCCTTATTTATAAAGACTATGGCTCCTGCAACTCTGTCTTGGCACCCAGCACAGAGTAAGCCTTGATAAATCTTTGTGAAATAAATGTGCGCATGCATGCTTAAAAAAGTAGGGTTTCTGAGGCTTCTAAACGAATAAAGTTTATGTCAGTGATAAAATCTGGGCCCTCTTTGGTGTCAGTGTTGAAGACCTGAGCACGATTAAACCCCACCCAGGGCATCTGCGGGCTACTGCGCCGGTTTTCTACCGTGTTCATACACCGCAGAGAAGATTCAGAACCGAAATCTACTTTGGTCTTCACTGCATGTCGGTGTTTGCAGAGGCGCTGCCTCAGCCAGGAGGGCTTGCTTTGACTATTTGCCCAAATCCCTTGCGGGATCTGCCCTTGGCAGTGTAGAAGAGGTTTTCCACCATAGAGCAACGCTCTGCCTAGGAGGAGCCGGAAATGTAAGTCTGAAAGGAGAGTGTCTGTGACACCCTGGGTAACTAGATGTGGCTGCAGATGGTTCCTTGCTGAATGCATTCTTAGCTCAGCGGCACGAGGCCAGCCAGGGCACCGGGAGAGTGAAAGACAAGGACGGGGTGAGGACTCCCCGCACTCACGCAGTGCGCACATGGTGCAACCGGAAGGCTTCCCATGTTCCACGGGCTTCCTTGGTCACCCACTGTGCTAGTGAGGCCGTGGAAGCCCGCAGACTCCTAGCTCCTGAAATCTGCCCCCTCCAGGAAGGGAGGGTACCACTGTATCCTGTGAGCAATGATGCTTGGCATTGTTTTCCTATCAGTGCCTTCCTCGGCCCCTCCCTGGGCATTACACACTGCAAAATGTGAGGGTTGGAGTTATTTATCACCAGCACTTTTCTCTCCAGGCGGCGGACCAATTTTCTTTTCTCCAGATGGCTCTCTCAGGCTGGCCAGAGAGAAGACTGGGCTGGCCATCTGCTTCTTGTTGCCATTTCAAGCTGGCCAGCCAGTCAGCAAGGCCAGCGAAGCCCAGTGCACCAGCTGTTGGTCTAGGCTGCCCCCCTTCGGCCTCCCACCTTGTCAGTCTAGGCGGGAGAGGACAGGGCCATGCTGAAATGCATGTTTCACACTCACAAGGTGGGATGGTTTACTTCCATCCACGTGCCAGCCAGCTTCCCTGATGGGGCACATAATCAGTGCTGCCCTGGGACTTTCTTAAGAATGATGTTTCCACTGAACTGACACGCGCCTAACAGCGAATGACTTGGGGAGAGAACAGGCAGTGTTTGGTCAGCATGTCTGTTGGGAAGAGTGCAAGACAATTCTGAGTCTCATA